>NC_057839.1:71073333-71434166 GCF_910594005.1 Cervus elaphus
CCAGCCCAGCCAGGACACGTGTGTGTGCCAGCACACCCCTCTAGGGACACACGTGTGTGCCAACACACACCCCCCTGCCAGGACACACGTGTGTGCCAGCACGCATTACCCCCCCCACTGGGACATGTGTGTGACAGCTCACCTCCCCTGCCGGGACACACGTGTGCACCAGCACACCCCCCCCACACACAGGGTCAGATGTGTGCACCGGCACACCCCCTGCCAGAACACACACGTGTGCCAACACAGGCCACACCAGGATGCACACGCACCCACACACTCCCTGCGGGAAGGCCAGGGCACCCTCCTGGGTGAGGCTGAGGTGGCCCCGCCCCATCCAGCCCGTGTTACCACAAACTGCGGGTCCACCTCCGCAGGAGGGGCCCTGTCCCCTAAATCACCCGCAGCGGGGCACGTGCCCCCGGCCCGGGGCTCAGGAGCCCATCCGACAGCTGCCCACAGGGGCCTGCCCGCCCCCAGCCACTGTCCCTGCCCCACGTCGGCCAGCTGAGGCCTGGCTCCCCTCTCTGGGCTCTGGGCAGCCCCAAGGCCCGCTCTCCCCGCCTGGACCCCGCCTGCAGAGCAGAGCCTGTCAGAGGCACTGTGTTTAGGCCACGGGGCTCACCCCGGCCCCAGGTCAACGTCTGCAGCCACCCGCGGCCCCGCCGCGGCCCCTGCGTACCTTGTCCAGGAAGTCCTCCAGGCGGCAGGCCTCCAGGGGGAGCCTGGCCACTCGCGCCGGCTGCGAGGCGTTCAGACGCGCCAGGGCCGCCGCGTAGTCATCCCTGGAAATGCTCTGCTCGGGCAGGTCGAAGGCGTTGATGAGGTGGAGGATGTTTCTGCGGGGCGGGGAGGCGGGTGAGTGGACCCCGGAGGGGCGGGCTCTGGGGGGCGCCCGGGGTCTTGTGCACATGTGGCAGACACAGGCCTCCCCGGGGCCGGGGTGCAAAGGGGCCACGCGGCCTCCTGCCCCTGGCCTGTGGCTCTGACCACCCGGCGGTGGGTCTCCAGCTCCTCACACCACGTCCGTCTCAGGGCTCATGGTTCAGACGCCGCGGGGGCGTCTGTGTTGGCAGATGCTGCTTGTCACCTCACCCTGCAGAGTCCCAAAGCCTTTTGCAGAGGTGTCTGGGGTGGCTGACGTGCCGGTTCCTGCCAGGCCCCTGGGACGCCCTGCCCCCAGGCCGTGGACAAGCCTCTCAGAGGCTGCCCAGGGCCGTGGCTTTCTCGGTCTGTGTGCGTTCCGTCTGGGATTTTGCAGTGTCAGGGCTGTTTAGTGACCCCGATGCAGTGAGAAGGCGGTGACGCCACCCGAGGTGCAGCCGTGGGGGAGCCCGGTGCTGGCTGGTCTGCGATTTTGTTCCCTGGGCGTCTGGGGGGAGCAGCGGGAAGAGCTGGCCTGCGGGGCGCTCACTGCTCCCCAGGCACGGCCATTGCGGCCTCTCGGGGTCCTTGAGCCGCACATGCGCTCCCTGTGACGGGTGCAGGCAGCTTCCCTTCCTCCCCTGCGTGGCCGGGGTGTCATGGCAGGCACCCCCCTGTAGCCTGCCGACACTGCCGACAAGGCCATCGTCCACGAGCTGCCCTGGACATGCAGCCACACGTGGAGGGCGGGCTTGTGTCCCTCTGGTGGGTCTCGCCCAGGAACCTGCGTTGGGAGGCCACCGGGCCATCAATCCCATGCAGTGACTTCCCCTGTGGGGCCGTCCTCACTGGGCCGGCTCCTGGACTGTGGTGAGAAATGACCGCAGCCTGGGCAACCGGAAGCCGCAGGACGTGTGACCTCCTAGCTCTGGAGCAGGGAGTCCAAGACGAGGCGTGCGCAGGGCTGCGGTCCCCCCAGAGGGCCCAGGGGAGGGGCCCCGGGTATGCCTGCGCTTGTGGCCACCTCCCTGCAACCCCCACGTCCTCCTCCGTGTCTGCGTGCACCCCCCTCTCCCATCAGGACACCGGCCGTCGGATGCGGGCCCACCCCGTCCACAACTCCCTCATCGGAACCGATCTTCTCGGCCAAGACCTGACCTCCAGCTCAGGTCCTGCCCCCCGTTCCAGGCGGAACCCCCTCACCCTGACTCCTCAGCGCCCGAGGGCCCCGCTCACCGGTCCAGGCACTGCCCGTGGTCGCTGGCCGCCTTGAACCCCAAGACAGAGAAGACGGCGATGGACGCATAGAGGGACGTCATGCTGTTCACCAGCGCCACGCTCACCGCGTCCCTCCTGCAGTTGTTTCTGTGCAGACGTGTGCGGCCTTAGGGCCCCGGGGCAGGACGCCTGGGGCGGGGCTCGGCCTGGTCTCAGAGCCCTCCCCGGGACCCCAGCTCAAGGCTGCTGCTGGCGCCAACACTCAGGGCCCGTCTCCCCTGGGGCCCTGGGGCGGGAGCGAGCTGGGGGCCCTGGGTGTGGGTGCGTGGCCTCCAGATGAGGAATGGATGTGCAGCAGCCGAGGCAGAGCGCAGCAGGAGCGACCGCTGGAGGCCCCCGCGCCCCCCGCCCCCTCTGCTGCCCCCTCGCTGCCCCCACGGACCCACGCGGAGCCTGCTTTCATTGCATCATCGCTCAGCCATGTGCTTTATGACCCACGGTCGTGCTTGGGCGTCGTCAGGAGGCGGACACCCGGGCGTCTATTTTAAGTGCCGGGCGCTGACCCAGGCTGTATTTCTGCTTTTATGGCCGTGTGTCACACAGGCAGCCCCCGGTTATGGCCTTGTTCCTGGCTTTGATGACCCCAGTTCCCTTCCGGCAGCTGCTCCAGCACTTGCGGCAAGCTGCTTCAGAGGGCCACAGCCTCCCGGCCCTTGGGGTGACTCAGTGACTGCCGGAACCCCGAGCGCTTGGGCTTATCAGCGGCTCACACCGGTTGACCCCGCCTTCCAGGAAGGATGTCATGGCAAGCTGCTCAGCGTGGCCTCAGCAGCGCGGCCCCCAGCCCCAGCCCCAGCCTACCTGGGCTGGTTGTAGCTGGCGAAAGCGATGTGTCCTCCAAAGGCCAGGGACAGGGAGAAGAATATCTGGGTGGCCGCATCCAGCCACACCCGGGGATTCTGCAGGACCTGCATCTGGAGCAGGACAGGGACCCATGGTCCGTAGACAGGCCCCCAGCCTGGTGCCTCCTGGTCCAGACAATGCCCAGCATCCCTGGGACACTCCCACGAGCCGTGTGCCCACTCAGGCCCCGAGACAGCTTGGGACCACGCGTGAGGAGCGCATGGGATGACACGGCCAGTTTGGGCTCCCTGCTTTTGATGCGGAAAGACCCCCAGGCCCCATCCACAGGAGGACGGCCCTCTCAGGGCTGGGAGTCAGATCCAAGGGGCGGCTCAGCTCCCTGTAAGCTGCGGGCCGGTGGGGGCCCCCTGCTCACAGGGCCTGGTGTTCCCACTGCAGGACCCACAGACTCGTCCACATGCCCACCAGGGGGCCTAGCCTGGGAGACGGGGGACTGAGCCATGTGGCCCCTGGGGCTCCAGACACCGCGGAATGGCCCCGTGGCTCCTCTCGTGGTAGGCTCATGTTCCTGGACAAGCCCCTCAGAAATGTGGGGCCTGGGACCCTGGCGGGGCATCAAGGTCCCCAGCAGACCTCTCCGCTACACCCTTATTTCACGCGGCCCCTGCATCCCAGACCATACTCTCCTCTGCCCCCTGCCCTCCAAACGTGGCCCCTGAGATGCCAGGCCGCCCCTCCTTGTGGCGATCTCACTGCTCCCGTGGCTGAGGGTGGCAGGGGCCAGGCTGGGGGGCCTAGCTTATTTGTTGCCTGAGCCTGGGCCTGGCCGCAGTGGGGAGCTTGGGTGTGGGGCCAACTTACGTCAGGGGTGAAGAGGTAGGTCAGTCCTTCCATTGCCCCGGGCAGCGTGAGCCCTCTGACCAGGAAGATGGTGAGGACCAGGTAAGGGAACAGGGCCGTGAAATAAATTGCCTGGAAAAGGCCGGTCATTAGCCTTACCTGCCTCCACTCCTGAGACGGCGGGGCGAGGGAGAGGCCTCAGGCCACTGCCGGGTCATGGGGTCTGATTGGAGAAGGTGGGCTGTGGGCTCCGGTCATGCTCGGGGGCTTGGGCTGCCCTGACGTTCACGTGCGGGTTCTGCCGAGGTGGGCAGTGGCCTCCCTCTGGTCCACAGGCCCCTCCTCCTTCTACCCTGAGGCCCCAGCGGGCCTCTTCGTGGGGTCCAGCGGCCACACACCTGCCCACACGCTCTCCCCCAGCAGGACCAGTCCCCAGTTCTCTCAGGGCTGGGGAGGGGTCTACACACACGGCATCTGAGAAAATAAATTGGCAAACGGGCACCCTTCCCTCCTCAGCCCCAGACCCCAAATGCAGACACGGGGAGCCGCCCGGGGCATCTTCAGGGACGTTTGTGTAGGACTCCTCGGGTTTCTGGCTGATTGGTTGGGTCTGAAATTCCAATCCCCTCGAGCTTGGAGCCCCTCACCTGAGAGTAATTATCACCCTCACATGTTAACCGAAATAAAGTACAGGCGCTCACACACACTCAGACCCGCAAACCTCCACAACCAGCGTCGGGAGGCCCCGTGGAAAGGCATAGAGTGTGGTCACAGTCGCTGAAGGACAAACACAAATACTGGACTTATCCAAGCCCGGGAGGAGGAGAGGCGGGAAGGGCTGTGCTGGGTGGTTTGAAAGGCAAACTCAGGAGGTGCAGAGTCAGGCTCCCCTGGCCCTTTCTGCGTGGAAACTAGCTGACTTTAGATATTCTTTATCATTGCCTCAGTCTCTTTAAAAGATAATGCAGTGTTTAAAACAAAAGTGCTGAGAATGCGGGCGTTCCCGGGTTAGGATTCACCTCTCCCTCTGCCGGGGCCTGAGGTCAGTCCCTGATCGGGACCTAAGATCGCACAAGCTGGGTGGTGTGGCAAAAAAAACGTGCTGAGACTGCGCTTGCTGTTTATGACGCTGTAGTAAAAGGTAAGACGGTGGCGTGGTCACTGCGGGGAGAAGGGCGCTGCCGAGGGCTTCCTCTGCGGGCTGGTGCCGCGTTGCCAGGAGACAGCGTGCGCTGCAGCCCCAGACCCAACCACCCAGCAAAGGACACACAGCGGCATCAAGATACAACAAAAAAGGCGGAACGGGAGCAAAGAGCAGAAATGAACACAAGGTGACAGGCTTCCCCCAGCCAGACCAATAGCGCATTCACTGTAAATGCTCTAACAACCCCAAAGAAAAAAGACGGGGATCATCAGACTGGGTAAAAAAGCAAGACCCAACTGCATGCTGTCTACAAGAATCACACTTGAAGCACAAAGACCCAAACAGACGAAAAAAAAAGTAGCTGGGAAAAAAACCACATTAATTTAGTCAAAGAAGCTGGAACGGCTGTTCCAACATCACAGTGGACTTCAGAGCAGACTCTTGCCAAGCAGAGGAGGTGCACCTCGTGGTTGGGAGGAGCCCAGCTTTCCAGGGACATGGACAGAACCTCTGAACCCCAGAGGCCGAGGAGAAGGAAGTGGGGAGGGGTCCTCGGGGGCCGGGGGGTGGGGGGCGGGGCGCAGGCGCTCACCTTGCCGGTGGTCTCGATGCCCCTGATGACGCACAGGTACACGACGGCCCAGGAGGCCGCCAGGCAGAGTAGCAGCCGCCACTGGACCGGGCCACTGTCGCTGATGTCGGCCGAGACGTTCAGGGTCCACCGGTACCAGAAGTAGCTCACGGGGCTGCTGTCCCGGCACTCCTGCACGAGCCCTGGGGCCGGGAGGGCCCGCACGGGTGGGCCGCGGGCCGCGGGGACCCAGCAGGACCCCGCCACCCCGGGAGCAGGCCCAGGGGCTGGCCGCCAGGGGCCTCTGCAGCTGCCCGACTTGTCCGACAGGTGCCAAGCACGAGCTGGCACAGGGGGTCCTCAGGGACAGAGGCCCACCCGGGGTCGCGAGCACACTTGAAAACCGTGAGTACGCCCCACACCTGAGGTCCCTGCAGAGGGCACACATCCTGGGCTGGCGGGGGGCCCCCTGAAGACCTAATTCAGGGGGATGAGCGGCTGACCCGCACGCTTGTCGTTGCCAGGTGTGTGAACGTCTGCGGGGGCCTGGGTGTTACTTGGTGCGGGCATGGGGCGCCCGGGGCCCGGGGTCCCACCGCAAACGGGCAACCACGGGGTAGCAGGACCCAGCTCCAGGGAACCGGCCGCGCTGGGCGTCTCGCCCGACAGCAGTACCTGTGCGGTTGAGGTCGGGCGGGCAGGCACTCCAGGGCAGCGGGTGCTGGAAGGAGTTGAGGAGGTACCAGAGCACCCAGGTCAGGACCGTGTTGTAGTACAGGCTGACCAGGAAGGACACGGTGAAGCAGCCCAGCCCTGCGGGCCCCGGGCACGGTCAGCGCCTCCCTCAGCTGCCCGACAGACCCCCTTGCGCACAGCCCATGTCTGCCCCCTGCGTCGGCCCCGAGGGCCCTGCTGCCCACCTGCTGGCCGGCACCCGGCTGCATCGCCCACAGGCCACCCTCGTTCTCCGGCCGGGCAGCGCCCTCCCAGCTGGGCCGCAGTGGTCCTCCCCCAGCCTCAGCCTGCTTCCAGCTGGGCCTTCGGACAGCCCAAAGCCACCAGGTGTGGCACAGGCCTGCACGGCGACGCTGGGACCCTCTGCGGCAGAGCCCACCTCACGGGCACGCAGGGAACCGCTCTGCCCTCTGCCCAGCCTCCCCAGGTGCCGTGAGGTCCCGGGTCACGTGTGCTCAGGGCCCCGTGTGCACGGACTGGGCAACGTGGGTCAGTCTGCTGCTGACCGCCTCTGGGGTGGACCCCTGGCTCCACCATCACGCCTGACTCCTCCCTCGGGGACCTGCGTGTCCGGGACCCCTGCCCCTTCCCGACTGGGCCCCTTCAGGTTCTGAACCACCAGGCGTGCACTGGCGTGACGAGCGAACACCCAGCAAACACGCGTGGCACGTGTAGACGCAGCCCCCCGCTACCGAGCAGCTGCAGGTGGGGGTCACGGGGGGCACCTACCCACGCCGCCCAGGTAGGGCGAGATGGCCGTCCACACCCCGATGCTGCCCCTGCGCAGGCGCTGGCCGATGGCGAGCTCGATGTGGAACAGCGGGATGCCCTCGAAGGCCAGGGCGATGACATAGGGGATGAGGAAGGCGCCTGCAGACACGTGGCTGTCAGTGGGCTGTGCGCACGGCCCGGCCTCGGCGAGTGTGACGTGGGTGCTGGGAGTGGTGAGCAGAAGCTCTCGTGCCCGCCGAGGGAGACCGCCCGACGTTGGGGGTTTGCTTGTGTTAAAGCCATGGCTCCCCACCCTCTGCGGCCGTGTGTCCCCCACCCTCTGGGGCTGTGTGGGGTTCCCATTGACACGTGGGCTGAGCTGCTTTCTCAATGGGGCCCTGACACCCCTGGTTCCCAGGCTCCTGGGATGGGGAGCTGGTCTGCTCACAGCGGGGCCTTGCAGAAGGGGGTCACCAGAGGTCCCCCAAGCTGCACCCTGGGTTGGGGTTGGAAGCCCCTCCCAACCCTTCACCCTTGCCCGGACTCTGGGAGTGGACACAGCGGGGTGGGCCTGGGTGCCGAGCCCCTCGGACGGAGCTGCCTCTTGGGAAGGACCCGAGGGCAGGCAGGTAGACACAGCAGCTTCCTTCTGCACCACAAGCCTGCATGGACAGGGCGGGTCCCGGCAGGTGGCGGGGGGCCTGGTGTCCCTGAGCCCACAGGCCTGCTAGGGAGACGCGGGTTCCTGTGGCACGCTCCCACACTGTCAGGAGGAGGACTGAGTCCCCAGAAGCGGAATCGGCCCTGTGTGCGCCGTTGGCGTCTCAGCCGCACATCCGGGAAAACTGCCTGCTCTGGGCCTGCGCGTGTGGCTGCTTCAGCACTGCCTGGCTGACCACGGCTGCTGCCCGCGCTCGCCCGGGCCCAGCTGACCCCTGGGAGCAGCCCCAGCCAACGGCACGTCTACAGTGGGCACGGCTCTCCCCACTGTCCACGGGAAGCATGGGTTCGGCCTCCGAGAGCCACTCCCACGAACCAAGGCCCCGTGCTGGCTTCTTCTGTCACCGTCCGAAGTGTGGATGAGCATCAGAGCCCTGGACAGAACCAGTGGCCACGGAGCCCTTGGCCCACGTCAGCCCGACAGGACCCTGGGGTCAGCATGTGGGCAGACGATGCGTCTCAGTATCTCCCAAGTAGCAGCAAAAAGGCAAAGTGCATCAAAGGAGAGAGTTAAGTTCTGGAGATACTCAGCCCAGGTGGAGGCCCCAGAGGCCCCAGGACAGCCTCCCAGGGGCGGGAGGGCCCCTGCGGGCAGGGCTGGCAGCGGGGGCTGTGGGCAGAGGTCACCGGGGACCCAGGGTCCAGCTCACAGATGGAGGCGCCCTCCTGAGCCACCCTAGGGCCCCAGAATGCACACCTTGCTCCGTGGCGAAGGCAGGCCTGGAACGGCCACGCGCCCAGGGCCTGAGTCCCACACATTTGAGCCTCCATCCGGGAAGGGTGCAGCCTCCAGGCTGACTGACCCTTGGCCCCCTTCTCCCGTCTCTGCCCAGCCTGAGGGGGAGGCCCTAGCTGGACGAGGGCTACTCAGGGGCTGGCTGAGGGCAGTGTGAGAGGGTCTGGCCCAAGGAGAGGTCAGGGGAGTGGGGGAGGAATGGGGGGATGGACAGGGAGGGGAGGGGAGGGACGGAGGCCTGGCCCGTGGCTGAGTCTCCAGGCTCCGAGGAGAGAACAGGAGGCATTTCTGTGACCCAGTGCCGAGCAGCATCCACCCTGTGCATCAGTCACATTTCAACCCCATCACGACCGCCTCACAGACGGGGACCCAGACCACAGACCTGGCTGGGGTGCTGAGGGCTGGGCTTGGGGGGCTCTGCATCCTGGGGCGGGGGGCGGCGCCCGCCCCGTCATGCTGACTCCGGGAGGAGCCGGTGGGGGCGGCACAGGGCAGGCGTGTTTCTGCCGGACTGGAAGGCAGGAGGAGAGCTGGTCCACCCTGGCGTGGACCCCGCGCTGGGGTCCCGAATCCGGGACACCACACTGAACTGAGAGGAGTGTCTGGTCCTGTCCTGGCTGGGCCTCCAAGCTCCCTCGGCGTATCTGGGGGTCGGGCGAGGGGCGCAGTGTGTTGACGCCCTTCAACCTCACCCGGTTGACCCCGCAGGCTGGGAGCTGGAGGGGCAGGGTGACCCTGCGCCTGGGACTCCCAGCTCCGCCCTCCTCCAGCAGCAGACTGAGAGTCACCAGCCTGCAGCCCAGGGTCCCGTCAAGGGTGCCTGCCTGGCGGAGGCACAGGAGGGGCCTGCCCTCCCTCCCTGCCTCTGTGTCGCTCCCAGGCGGCGTTCCTGGGTTGCACCCTTCATGAAAAACCTGTAGACCTGAGTGCTTTCCCGAGTCAGTCCAGTGAGCCTTTCCAGCAAATCGCTGAGTCTTAAGAGGGGCTGTGGGACCCCTTGAATTTGTAGCCAAATTGGAAGAAGCCACGGTGACCTGGGGACCTGCTACTCCAGATTGGCATCTGAGGGGGGGGGCGCATCTTGTGGGGCTGCCCTTAGCCTCTGCGGGCAGAGTGGGGTTAAGTCCTGGGGCACCCAGTCGGCGTCCACTGCAAACCGGAGGCCCGGTCACTGCAGGGAAAGCCTCGCACGTTTGGTGCTTCGGCCCTGAGCGCTGAAGGGCCACTGCAGAGCCGGCGGCAAGGAGCCCACAGTCATCAGACGGCCGGCCGCCATGTGCCGCCACCTGCGGTGGGTCTGGGCAGAGCCTGGGGGCTGCTGGGGGCGGCACACAGCCCTTCGGTCCAGTAAGAAAAGATGCCTCTTGTCGAACAGCGGCAAGGGCCTGTGGGCTGCTGAGAAACACGCCTGTGATCTTGAGGAAAGAGCCACGGGAGGGTGGAGGGAGAGGGGCCCACATGGTGGGGGGGACCTGCTTCCCAGCCCCACGGAGACCACAGGGGCCAGGCCGGACACTCCTCTGGACACCCCACCAGACACCAGGCCAGACACCCCGCCAGCACCAGGCCAGACACCCTGCCGGACACCAGGCCAGATGCCAGGCTGGACACCCTGCCGGACAGCAGGACGGACACCAGGCCCGACACCTGGCCGGATACCAGGCTGGACACGCCGCCGGACACCAGGCCGGCATGCCGCAGCTGCAGTCTATGTGGAAAGGCAGCAGCAGTTTAGAGGAAGAGCCGAGAGGGCTCGCTCTGCTGAACGCCACAGCTCCGCACTAAACCACACCAGTGTCCACAGACCTCCGGGGCAGCGCAGGAATCGGGGCCTCTGCGGCTCCCTGGGGGGACCCCCCGGCCACAGCCCGGGTCGGAGCCCTGCGGTCAGCGGCCAGAGTCAGCACCCAGCACAGTGCTTCCACCGCCTCTGCTCGGCGCGGAGTAGAGTGTATGTGACGCCCCCGATGGCCCCGCATCAACGTCTGCTCAGCTCTGTGACGACGCTGCCTCCCTCCACGACATGGAGGCGCAGTCCTGACGTCGGGGGGTTGCTGGGTGAACCAGCGGATGCCCTGTCTGCCTGTCACCTCCCCCTTGTCTCGGGGGCACCAGAGGTGGTCAAAGCAGACAGAGAGGGGCCTCTCACCGCGTGAGAAGCTTGTTTTTTGGCGTTTGCTCAACAGCTTCCAGCCTGGGAAAGCTGGATCCTGGATCCTACAGGCGTGTCTCAGAGCCCCAGGCACGGCGGGTGATGCCCGTGGCCTCGCTGTCTGGATGGAGGGAGAGGTGGCCGCTCTGGCTGCTGTGGGCAGTGGGTCAGGCTGTGGGCAGTGCTATGCTTGCAGATGGCAGAGCCCCATGCGTGGAGGCTCGCCGAGGCCCTGACCTGACATGACGGGCATTGAGGGCTCTGGGCGCCCTGCTTCAGGTCCGCACTGGCGTTCCGGAGAGCTCTGTGCTTTCCACGCTGTTGTCACAGAGGTGCAGTCAGGAGACCCGGGCCCAGGCGCCTGCCCCTCCCTGGACCCGCGGAGGTTCTGACGCCAGGGTAGCCATTACAGAGGAATGTCTGTCCATTTATCTGCATGTTCAGACTTTCCCACGTGCCCCAGATCTTATCATCAGGAAAAAGAGACCTCAAGGACGCAGTGGATGACCAGGAACTTGGTGGGCGGTGCTCACGCGGGCTCTGCCCTCCATGTTGACCCCCTGCCCACCCATCTTGGGCGGAGAACTGGCGTTCTCTGCCCCTGAAGGGGAAGGACCCCCTGCCAGCACACTGACCAGAACACAGGCTGAACCCTTACCACCTCGGCCTCCCCGTCTCTGAGGCGGGAGGCCAGAGCCGCTGTCCCGCTGGGGACACTCAACCCGCGCCTGCCTCGGCCAGGAGCTTTGCGAGCACTGGGGTGCGCAGGCCTCGGGGGTGCCTCAGGTCAGACCCCCCAGAGGGTGACTCTGCCCAGGAAGCCCCCCGCCCTGAGCCCGGGGGCACAGCGAGCCACGCCCCACGTCCGTCCCCCGAGGGGAGCCGTCCACCTGGTCTGCGCCTCTTGTCCCCAGCACCAGGCGTGACACCAACAGCCGCAGGCCATTGAGCGAGGCGCCCCGCCCAGTGGCTCCGGCTGCAGCCGCGGGCTTCATGCTGGAGCCTGGGTGCCCATCTCAGCTCCCCGTGTGGCCGTGGCCCCCCAGCTGCCCTCTGGGGCCTGGTCAGTGAGGACACAGCGCCGGTGAGGGGGACTGGGCACCCTGACCCCCACGGAGCCTGGGCTGGTGGCCTACTGAGCAGCACCGCAAACCTGATGCCAGCTGGGCCCCGGGGGACAGATCCCCGGGGTGGGAGTCCCCCACACCCCGGAGGCCGTGGTGGGGGCTTATCTGGGGGGCTCACCTCCCCCGTACGTCTGGCACAGATACGGGAATCGCCAGAGGTTGCCCAGGCCCACGGCGAAGCCCACACAGCTCAGCAGGTACTGGAGCTTGTTGTCCCAGGCTGGCCGCGCCTCCCCGCCGCCCTCCGCGGGTGGAGCGGGCCCCGGGGCGCCTGCCATGCCTGCCGCGGCCCGGAGCCTCTGCCGCAGTGGGAAGCCGCGGCCTTCTGCCCCACGCGCACGCTTTCTCATGATTTAAAGGAGAACTAGTGGACCTGGTTAATTGGTAACAGCCCCTCCGACCGCGCGGCTCTCCTGACCCTGAGCCCTCCCCAGCTCGTTCCCGCCCGACGTCTGTGGCCGCCACCACTGACGCGAGAACCTCAGGGGTTCCAAGACTGGGGCCCGTTTACCTGTTCCATAAACGTTGTTCACTCTTAATAAACTTTCCGGAATAACAGTCGGCGCACGTGTGGCTGAGAGGAGCAGTTCAGAGCGCCCACGTGCCTCCAGTCGACACCCTGCAGGCACCTACCAGCATCGTGGCTGACGCGGTGGACACAGCCATCCCCGGAGGGGCCCCCGTCCCTCGTGTGGCCGCACCCCCGACAGCCTGCTTCTGCTGTCCCTCCCCGTGGAGGGACGTTGTGTAAACAGTGTGAGCTGGGCTATGGGCCTCAGTCTCTGGAGACTCGCCTGGCAGGCGGTCGTATGGCCAGTGGGGCTCTGTGTCCACCACGCACTGACCGGGGTGGCCGTGAGGAAGAGCTGCAATGAACATCTGCAACGGGATTGTATGTGGACGTGGGTGAATGCCCGAGTAGGACTGCCAGGCCAGGCGCCATGTCTACTTTTAAGCCACAGTTATTTTCCAAAGATGTCCAGACCTCTCAGATGGTCTGAATGTGACCTTTCCATCTGGCTTCCAGTGCTCCCCTTCCATCTGACTCCTGGTGCTCCCCTTCCTTCTGACTCCTGGTGCTCCCATTCCATCTGACTCCCGGTGCTCCCCTTCCATCTGGCTCCCGGTGAGTGCTCCCCTTCCATCTCGCTCTCGGTGCTCCCCTTCCATCTGACTCCTGGTGCTCCCCTTCCTTCTGACTCCTGGTGCTCCCATTCCATCTCGCTCCCGGCGCTCTCCTTCCAGCTGGCTCTCGGTGCTCCCCTTCCATCTGACTGCCAGTGAGTGCTCCCCTTCCATCTCGCTCTCAGTGCTCCCCTTCCATCTCGATCTCGGCGCTCCCCTTCCATCTGACTCTAAGTGCTCCCCTTCCAGCTGGCTCCCGGTGCTCCTCTGCAGAGGATGTCCAGATGAGTTCCAGAAGACCACCCCTCCCTTAGCAGCCGCCAGCCCCTAGCCCAGGAATCCTCGCCACTGTGAGCTCACTGTGAGCTGTGGCGGAATGGCGGCCTGTGTCCCCAAGGGGCTCCCTGGGAGGGTGACGGAGGGGGTGACACCAGGCATGGGGAGGGGCTTGGCCAGGCTCGGGGGGTATGTGAGCCTTTCCCTCAGCTCGGGTGCCCTCCTGTCTGGGGGCTGGAGCAGTGACGAGCCCACATGGTGGGTTCAGCTGAGGCCTCCCCCTGGGGGCTCCCTGGACCCTTGCCCCTGCCGCCCAGCAGACGCCTCCACCAGGACAGGACAGGGCCCCTTATGCATAATCTCACTTTCCTTGGACACTCCCCTCAGCCGGGCTGCATGGTCCCAAACACGGGGCCCCGGAAGTGTAGGTCCCGCTGAGGAAGGGAGAATCAGATGGAAAGGAGTGGGAGAGGGAAGACAGGTGACGGGCGAGACCCGGCCTTTCCCTGTCCCCCCGCCCAGAGACCTCACCAGCAGCCCCCACCGGAGGCCAAGGCCCACCCCGCACTTTGCCGGGAGCTTGAAGCAGTGGTGCGGGGGGCGGGGGGGCCCTCCGTGGATGCAGCAGACCCGCAGTCCTGCACGGCCCCTGAAGCTGGAGCTTGTCTGCCTCTCGTTTAGACAACACTTAGGCCAAGACTATGAAAGAGAGTGATTTATTCAGACACGTACACACAACACCCACAAAACCCAAATTTCTAACAATTTGCAAAATATCAAGTCTGTGAAAGAACCCCTCACCAAGAGACAGAGAAGGAGAGCCCAGCCCCGACCAGGTCACTTCTGGGAGTGTGTCTCCCCTCCATGTACCCTGGGGGTGGGGTGGGGTGTATCTAAGGGGTCCTGAGCAGTTTTCCCAACAGGGTTGGACAGCTCTCGGAATAGAGGAGGTGGTTCCCAAGGATGCCGTCCAGGAGTCTCCCACCCACCACTTGGCTCTCTGGTCCTGCACAGAGAATCCTCAGAAAGTCCAATTTAACATAAACTTGATTTTTGCATGGAAAGTGGAGGTGACCGGGGCTTGGAAACAAACACCCAAGTTCACGTAACTTTGGATCAGGTTGGGTGTGGCATCCTGTCCCCCACGGGAGGGAGGCACCAACGCCGGCTTCAATAAGCAGCAGCAGGTGGACAGTCCCCCTGCCCTCACGGTCCCTGATGTCTCTCGGGACGCATGGACGGTCCTCCACCGCAGTGGCCAAGGCTGAGTTATCCTACAACCCGTCTTTTCCAACATCTGGCTAAATATTCACGCAGTTAATGTCCTCTCAAGAACGTACAGTGTGATGGGGGGGGGGGGGGTCTGCCTTAAGTCACCCGAGCTGAGTTTTATTTAACTGCTCATCTATTGCTGGCAGCTAGATGCAGGGATTAAGCAGATCAGCCTTCACGATGCCTGGGTGTGGCCAAGACTCTGTCGGATGGGTGGGGCCCCACCGGGCTGGCCAAGTTCTCTCAAGCTCACTGGCCTCTTCCGGACGGGCCTGAGAAGGGTGCTCCTGGTCACGGGGTGAGAGCCCTAACCTCACTGCAAGAACCCCAAGGTCGCAGGGGACCTCAAGAGGAAAGGGCGGAGGCACCAAGACTGGATCCAAGGGGCCGAGATGAGCGGGCCGTGCACAGCAGCCCCCACCCCCATGGCAGCTGACTCTCTGGGAGTGGGGTGGAGATGGACCGCCCGTCAGCTCCCCAGGCCCTGCTAGCAGGAGTGTGTGCTGCAAGGCAACGCATGCACACACACGTAAGCATGAGCACACAGGCACAGTACACAGATGCTTGCACACTGGGACACACTCACACACATGCAGACACATTCACACACATGCTGACACACTCACACACATGCAGACACACTCACACACATGCAAATACACTCACACTGGCTCATGTACACACCTGCTCACACATGTGCTCACGTGCACATATACACATTCATGTGCACACTCACATGTGTGTGTAACCACACCAGGAGGGTGTCCCTTGTTATGCACACATGCTCGCACACATCCACACATGTACACGCACATGTGCACATGTATACACACTCACACATGCACACATACACATGCAGGGACATACCCACACACTGAGGATACACTCTTACACGTGCATACTCACAGTGTACACATATACACATGTGCACACTCACATGAATACACACAGACACACACACCCATGTATACATGCTCCCACACATGCACCCTCACATAATACACACATGTGCACACATGTGCAGCCCAGTCCCTCCTCAGACACCACCCCTACCCCACAGGCTGGGCTGCCTAGGACCAGAGGTCACCGTTCACTGAGGCCGCAGACACTGCGCTGACAAGTGCCCGCTGGTCCCCTGGCCTCTGGAAGAAGTTCCTGATGAGCTTGTAGATGGCGAAGCAGGGGATGACCAAGCAGGGGACCCCAGCAACAATGACCACCACGGCATACACCCAGCCCGGGTACTTGATCTCCTTGGATTTGGGAAATTCCTCCTGGAGAGAGAGCGGCCTTGGGTGAGCAACCAGGCAGCCAGGGTCTCCCTTGGGGCAAGGTGCCCACCCCTCATGATTCCCTCCTGGTTTCTAGAGGGAGGGGGAGCCTGCCCCTTTCCACCCTGGAGGCCCAGGACTCACATAGCCTGGGTCCCAGATGTTGTATGTCAGCTCCTCCCTGACCTTGATCACGAAGAAGAACAGGAAGATGGCCAGCATAAGCAGGGGGCTCACCACTCTCCACGTGACCTGCCAGAAGATGTTGGGCTTGTGGCCGATCATGAACTCGATGTCCCTGTTGAACCTGGAAGCAGAGGCCAAAGGGCCTTTAGTCCCCGGAAGGCAGAGGAAGGCAGAGAGCGGCAGCCTCTCCACGCCTGGAGAGACGGTCTCTGCTTTGCAATGCTGCACTCTGACCTTTCACATCCATCTTGGTAGACACACCTTCTCTGGGAAGCCCCGCCATCTTGCGGTGCTACTGCCGGGCTGGATGCGTGGACTCTCGTCAGAGGCCGCATCCTCCTCAACCCCAGGCAGAGCTGCTGGGGACCGAGGAAGGGAGCTGTCCGGCTCCCTGTCGCAGTTTCCTTGGCAGGGCAGTGGCTCTGACCTTGGGCAGCCTCACCAGGACTTTTAGTGGTGCAGCACTGGGGGTCTTAACGGGGCCCCCTCCACGGGCTTGTGCATTTAACCTTAATTGATTCACCAGATCGTTTATGGAGCAGTGGTGAGTCCAACTCCTATTAAGAACACAGTGCCAATCCATGATGCCCTGAATGAACGGCCCAGGGATGGCTGACCCTGCCGCACTTGTCCGCCTGTCTTCGCCTGAGCCTCTGTCTGGCAGAGGAACCCTGCTCACACCCCTGGGAGCAGGCCCGGCAGAGCAGTGGGGCTGGAGTAAAACACCAGCTCCCTCCATCCTCCAGGCAGGGTCCTGGGAGGGGTCCTGGGGAAGCCCCTCGGCCCACAGCAAACCTGTGCACCGTCCTGCCTTCTCCCATTCGCCCCAAGGCCAGGCTGCCTCCTGCTGCTGCTGCCAGTGCCCTTCCCGAGGCCTGGGGGGAGGCATCTGGACGCTGCAGAAGGTGCGGTCTGCACCCCACCCTCCACCCTGCGCGAGCTTCATGGCCTCTCCGTTGCCCTCCCGGGGCCAGGCCGCCCCCACACCACGTCGGACAGAAGAAACACCTGCGCGGCCCTGCGTGCGCCCCCCGTGGGGTTCCCCATCCCCGGCCCCCACCTGTCTACGCCGTACACATAGACCACGGAGAACATCTCGAAGAAGGCGATGACGAGCAGGGGGATGGAGCCCGCGTAGCTGTCCAGAAGAGACAGCCAGTACTGGCCGGAGTTCAGTGTGAAAATGAAGGCGATGAGGTACGTCCCCAAGCAGATGAGGCCTGTGGCGGCAGAGGGCGGGGGTGCGGTCACGGGCGTCTGCCCCGACGCCCGCTGCAGTCTCCCTCTGGCCGCTGCGCCACGGCCTCGAGCCCCACCGTGCAGCTAAGCCGGTCCTCCTGGCCCCACCCACAGGCCCCGCCCACAGGCCCCGCCCACAGGGCCCACAGGCCCCGCCCACAAGCCCACAGGCCACAGACCCGCCCACAGACCCGCAGGCCCCACGATCCCCACAGACCCCGCCCACGCAGCCTTGCCCACAGTGCCCACAGGCCCGGCCCACACCCTGCCCACAATCCCACAGGCCCCGCCCACAATCCCACAGGCCTCGCCCACACCCCGCCCACAACCAAGGCCCCACCCACCACCCACAGGCCCCGCGCCCACTGCCCCGCCCACCTGTGAGCAGCTCCTTGGGCCACTTCTTGGGGATGACTTTGAGGTCTTGCAAGGGCACGACCACACCCTCCATGTTGCCGAACATGGACGACAGGCCCAGGCAGAAGAGCATGATGAAGAAGAGGACGGACCAGAGGGGCGCCACTGGCATCTTGGTGATGGCCTCGGTGAAGACGATGAAGGCCAGCCCGGTGCCCTCCACGCCCTGCAGGGTAGCAGGCGTGTCACCCGGGGCCCTCCGAGGTGCCCACTGGCCGGTCTGGCCCTGACCCTGGATGGCTCTGCACCCACGCAGTCATGGCTGATGCTGAGGCTGAGCCATCCTGTGGAGTGACCGCAGCTCTTGCCTTTTAGCTCCAGGTGCATTTTAAAAGGCTGAACTGGTTACATCACTGGGAAGTTGACCACACTGTCCGGCGGTGTTTGGGGCCCCGTGCAGCCCAGACAGAGGTGTTCGGCAGATGGGCATGGACTGCCATCTGCTCACCAGGGGGAGTCCCCCGCCCCGCCCCGCCCTGCCCTGCCCACAGCCGAGGCCATTGCGTGGACTGACTTCAGCGGGCCTGAGCGAGTCCCCGAAACAGACCCCCTGGAAGTGCGCCCACCAGCGCTCAGAGCGGCCCGCGGGGCAGGTAGCGCCATAAACCTGCTCATGGGTGCGTAACGACCACACTCTGCATGGAGTGGCCCACGCAGGTGAGTGAGGCCTGACACTGGGCCCTCTTCTTAGGGCTCAGGGTTCCCGGGAGTTGAACTTCCGCAGAGAGCCCTGAGCTCGGAGGGGCTGAATGAGGAGCCAGTGGGTTCGGCGGGATCCCACAGGATCCCCCTTACGGCATCTGCCCACATTCCTGGGACGCAAGGACTCAGAGCCGTGGGGAGGCTGAGGGGGGTCGTCCCAGCACCATGGAGCCCGCATCGCAGAGGAGCAGTCCAGGAGGTCTAACAGCCTGTACCCGTGGGAAAGTGGAAGCCCGTCAGCACTGCCCAGGGCTGGGGGCGGGCGCTCATGGCTGACGGAAGACTACCAGGGGTGCAGGAGGGCATAAACCGACTGCGTAAACTCACTAAACCCCCACAAACTGAGCTTCTAGGCAAGAACTGGCAGCTCGAGATTGTCTCTTTTTAAAAGGAAGGGGGATTGAGACTCGCAGCCCCTGTGACGTTCCCCAGAGAGAGCCAGGCAGGGAGGACCCTTTGCTGTGTCCACTCCTAACAAGACAGTGCTGTCGCTGGAGAAGCAGTGCCAGGCCTTCAAAATGCTCAACACGCCCCTGAAATGTGCGGCTCCCAATAAGAGAACTGCAAAGCTGAGATTAGTAGATGCCAGCCTACGAGCAATCACAGCAGGAAGTGTTGCTTGTCCTGGGGGCTGGTACTTGAGCTTGTGTGCATCCCGGGAGCCTGATGGCCACCAGTGATTTCAGGACAGTGACGACAACTCTGACCTTTGTGTAGCAGAATTATGGTAAGAACGGACCATGGGGTGTTTCTGTGTATTTGACATGAGGCCACGGGAGAGGTCAGGCCCATGGAGGGCATCTCATGGCCTCACGTGCGGGGCTCATGGCCCAATAGGTGCTGGTGCCCTAGACCCAGTGTCTGAACCCCGTGGGGCAGGATGGCCAGGGTGGGTGGCCATGTGGCACGGGGCAGGTCTGTCCTAACTGGACTTCCAGGGGAGGCTCAGTGTCCACCCCAGGTGCCCACTGCCCTGGCCCTACCTCTGAGAGGAAGGCATCCATGTCGCAGGTCTGGAACTTGAGCTTGGCGTAGGCCACGGGGTCGGAGGCGTTGCACCACTGCTGCATCTCAGCAAAGTTCTCCTGCGTCACGTTGCCTTCGGGCAAGTCGAATCCGTTGATGAGCGTCAGGATGTTCCTGGAAAGAGAGCGAGGCTGACACCAGTCTGGGCGGCTCCTCGGAGGCGGAGGAGGGGACGAGGCCACCACAGCTGCTGGGGTGCCCGCTGGCCACTCACTTGCTGAAGCAGTCATCGTAGCGTTCGGTGGCACGGAAGCCAATGATGGAGTAGACCACAGTGGCCGCATACACGGATGTGAAGCCGTTGATCACAGACACGATGACCGAGTCCATCTCGCAGTTGTTGCTGTGGACGGAAGTGGCATCGGTGAGCACAGGCCGGAGGGCGCGGTGTCCACCTGGCCAGCCCGCGTCGCAACAGGTGGTCAGAGCTGCATCTTGGGCCAGCCGGACAGGCTGAGCCGCCGCTGGGCGGGGTTGGGGGGGCTCGCCGAGCACCAGGTGACGGCCCCCACGCCTGCTGCAGCCTGCTAGCCCCTTGGTGCTCCCATGCCCTGGGGACCCCGGAGCTGGGGCTGAAGACCCTGTGTTCAGGTCCCCGCTCGGCCCGCGTCTGCTCTGGGCTCAGGAGGTGATGCATCAGCCCTGCTCATGCAGGGCAGCCTGGACCTTCTGACCACCAGCCACGGAGGCCTCCCTCCCCCTCCTCCCCCTCCCTGCCCCCACAAATGCTGCCGTCCCCCAGCTCACCCCAGGCCTTCATGGCTGAGGACGCCCATCTCCACCTCGCTGCCTAAAGCCTCCCTCAGCTCAGTGCATGACCCCTGACCTCCCACCTGCTGAGGCACCATCCTTCCAGGTGCTTCCGTCAAGAACCCCCAGGGAAACGCAAACCAGACCCCAGTGAGGGGCTTCCCTGGTGGCGCAGTGGATGGGAGCCCGCCTGCCAGTGCAGGGGGACACAGGCTCGATCCCTGGTCTGGGAGGGTCCTGCAGGTTGCAGAGCAACCAAGCCTGTGAACCACAAGAGAAGATACTGCTCGCTGCAGCTGGAGAAAGCCCACACAATGCAACAAAGACCCAGGGCAGGCGGGAAAAAAAAATAATACTAAAAAACAAACGCAAAGCTCAGTGAGCTGCCTCACCCACCCCGTGGCGGGAACCCAAGCATCTGAGAGCATGGGCGTGGGCGAGGGCGGGGAGGACCCAGGCTCCCACTCGGCCCTACGGGGGCTGCAAGGGGGCAGCGGCTGTCAGACAGTTAGACCTGGAGCCGCCACGAGGCCCATGCTCCGCCTCGGGGCACACACGCGGGGAACGAAAACAGGTGTCCACGGAGCTCAAGCACAGATGTTCTCAGCAGCCAGAGAGCAGGGACAGCCCGGTGAGGCCCGTCTGCAGGCCAAGGACGAGCTGGCCTCGGAAGAGAGACGGACATGCGCCAAGGATGAGCCAGCCTTGGGAGAGAAATGGACATGCAGGCCGAGGACAAGCCGGCCTTCGGAGAGAGACGGACACGCAGGCCAAGGACTAGCCGGCCTCGGGAGAGAGACGGACACGCAGGCCAAGAATGAGCCGGCCTCGGGAGAGAAATGGACATGCAGGCCGAGGACAAGCCGGCCTCAGGAGAGAGACGGACACGCAGGCCGAGGACAAGCCGGCCTCGGGAGAGAGACGGACACGCAGGCCAAGGCGCAGGGGGGCCGGGGGACGGCTGCACCCACTCCCCGCAGCTCTTGAGAATGCCTTCAGCTGGGAGCTGGCCTGCCTGCCTCTAGCCCCGCCGCCCACCATCCGGGAGACTTGGGCTGGCACCCCTGGAGAGTGCCCAACCCCTGCAGCCTCACAGCAGGTCCGATGGGGAGACCGAAGCTCCAAGCGCCAGGCGCCTGGAGGAGCTGCCCCCCTGCTCCCCGCGGGACCCCTGTCCAGCGTACTCACTGGACAGGGTTGTAGCTGGAGAAGGAGATGAGGCCCCCGAAGGCCAGGGAGAAGGAGTAGAAGACTTGGGCCCCCGCATCCAGCCAGGTGACCGGGTTGGCCAGCTCCGTGACCTGCAGCCAAACAGAGACCCTCAGCCATGTACCACGGGATGTGGGGGGGGCACCCAGGAGGGGCATCCAAGGAGGGCACAGGAGCCTGGAGGCAAGGTGACAGCTGAGGCCACTGAGCAGAGGCCAGAGGGAAAACGACCCTGAGGCGACAGCTGGTGGCCCTCTGCCCCGAGCCACACGCGAGCTGGCGCACACTGCCCGCACAGGCCCGGCCGGCGTCCAGGGGCACTGGACAGACATTCACAGCAGCCAGGAAGCGGGAACAGCCCAGGAGGTGCTGGTCTGGTGTCCAGGGACCAGCGGGGGCACGGAGCCAGGGGTGGGCAGGCAGCCTAGACTCACGTTGGGTGTGAAGAGGAAGACGATGCCATTGGTGGCTCCCTTCAGCGTCAGGCCCCGGATGAGAAAGATGGTCAGGACAACGTAGGGCAGCGTGGATGTGATGTACACGGCCTGCGGGAGGTGGCAGCTGTGGGCCGGGGGGCCCGGGCAGGGGTGGGGGCCCACCGCCAGGAGGAGGGCTGACCCCGGACCGCGCCCCCTCCTCCCACGCCCTGGCCCCAGCTTCCCCCTCTGGTTTCCGTGTCCTCTCGTGACCACGGTCACCATTCAGCTCCCGCCATCCAGACGGGCACCACTGTCGCCCCCGCCTGCGGCTTCTGAAGTGTGTGTCTGGGAGCCATCTGGTCCAGCACTGAGTCTGGGGCGCTGCCCTGGGCCACCAGCAAACGCTGCCCAGACAGAGGGCGGGCGGGGGCCAGACCCTCAGAGATGCTAAAGGGGCCGCCCCCGTCCCCCAGAGCGCCCACAGCCCCGCACCTTCCCGGTGGTCTCGATGCCCCGGATGGTGCACACGTAGAGCACGCTCCAGGCACACGTCAGGGCCAGCAGGATCCACCACTGCACGGAGCCCGAGTCATCGATGGAGGTGGAGATGTTGAGGGTCTCGCGGTACCAGAAGTAGTCCACGGAGGAGCTGCGGGCACACTCCTCCACGTAACCTGACACCGTACCACACCAGTGAGGGCCACGAGAGCATGGGCCCAGGGCACTGACACCAGGACACACTGAACTTGTGCACACACATGTGTGCACACCCACACGGACATACCCAACAGGCAGCACCACAACACACTTACACATGTGTGTGCACACACACATAGATATACGCAATGGACATGTCCACAACATACTCACACATGTGTGCACACCCACACGGACATACCCAACAGGCAGCACCACAACACACTTACACATGTGTGTGCACACACACATAGATATACGCAATGGACATGTCCACAACATACTCACACATGTGTGCACACCCACACGGACATACCCAACAGGCAGCACCACAACATACTTACACATGTGTGTGCACATCCACATAGATATATGCAATAGACATGTCCACAACATACTCACACATGTGTGCACACCCACACAGATGCATGCAACAAACAGCACGCACAATGTACTTATACATGTGTGCACACTCACACTCAACAGACAGCATGCACCACATACATATGTGTGCACACCCATACAGGAATACCAACAGACAACATACAAAATGTACTTACACGTGCACATCCACAAAGACTTGCACAACAGAGAGAATTCACTATGTGCACACATGTGTATGCACGCCCACAGAGACACACCCAACAGCATGCACAACATACATGTATGTACACACATGCACACTTTCATGCACTCATTGCACATGAACATACTTGTAGGCACACATAAGCATGCACAAACCAAACAGACTTGCATGTATAGTCAAGTACAGACCCATGCACACACTCGTGCACACAGGGAGCATGCACAGCGGGCCTTGACGACCTGCCACTCCCCCAACCCCGCCCCCTCCCCCAACCCCGCCCCCACCGCAACCCCGCCCCTCCCCCAGCCCTGCCCCCTCCCCCAACCCTGCCCCAGGCAGGCACAGACCCAGGGCTTAGCTGGGAGTCAGAGCCCTGGGCACGGCACTCAGTCATTCAGGAGGCCAGCAGTCTTTGGGGGTCTCAAGCCAGAGCCTGCACCGGGTGGCTCTGTTTAGCCTCACGCACTCTCTCTGCTCTAGACCTAGCATCTTAGGGTCCTGGTTGCCCCCCCTGGGCTCATGGGACCCCAGTGAGACCCTGCCAAGGCAGGAGTGGTCTAATCCTGGCAGACCCTCCCACCCTACCCCGCCCACATCCCCTGAAGGGCCCCCGGGTGCAGCCAGGGAGGCCATGGAGCAGGTCTGCCCCCTACTGTGTTTGAGTTTTTGCTAAACTTGGGCGACGACCACGTGGCTGTTAGAGATTCAGGGGGTGCTGCTCACAGGCCAGCCCCGCCCCCACCAGCCCCCCAGGGCTCACCTGTCTTGTTGGCATTGAGTGGACACTGGCTCCAAGGCAGGGGCTCCTGGAAGGAGTTGAAGAAGTACCACATGACCCAGGCGATGATGGTGTTGTAGTAGAGGCCCACCATGAAGGACACGAACATGGACGCAATGCCTGGGGGGGAGGGGACGTCAGTGCTGGGGCGGGGGTCACTGCTGACGTGGGGGTCGCTGCTAGGTTGGGGGTCACTGCTAGGATTGGGGGTCCCTGCTGGAGTGGAGGCAGTGCTCGGGTGGGGGGTCACCACCAGGGTAGGGGCAATGCTGGAGTGGAGGGTCACTGCTGGAGTGGGGGGTCACTTCTAGGATAGGGGTGTCACTGCTGGAGTGGGGGTCACTGCTGGGGAGGGGGTCATGGCTGGGATGGGGGCATTGCTGGAGTATGGGGGTGCTGGGGTGAGGATAACAGCTAGGGTAGGCAGTCACTGCTGGGGTAGGGGGATCACTGCTGGGATGGGGGTGCTGGTGTAGGGGGTCACTGTGGAATGAAGGGTCAGTGCTGGAGTGAAGGCTATCTCTGGGGAGAGCCTCCTGGCCCACTGGGTGTGAGTGAACAGAAGGGTCCCAGGCCGCAGGAAGGCACCCTGCGGTCAGCATCCCTCCTAGTCCCAGCTCTGGGCAGGAAGTGGGGGGCTCTGCTCTCCCCCTGTGTCTGCCCCCGCTAGGCCTGTGTTCCCCAGGTACCCAGGACAGCCTCTGCAGCCCACCCTCCACCCCCACGAGAGTCTAAGAAAGGGGTGGCAACAGCCTCAGGGTGGGGGCGTGCAGCCCTGGGCTGTCTCCTCCCTGAAACCTAAAGGGAACAGCGGGTGGTGTGTGCTGCCAGCAAGGACCCCAGGCTGAGCCTGGGCGCGGACGCACCTAAGCCCTTGAGGGCCGGGTGGATGGCGCTCCAGACGCCCACGCTGCCCTTGCGCAGCCGCTGCCCGATGGCAAACTCCAGGTGCAGCAGCGGGATCCCCTCCAGGACCAGCAGGATGAGGAACGGAATCATGAACGCTCCTGTAGGGCGGGGGACGGGGTGGGGGGAGTGGGGGCGTGGTCAGGGCGGGTCGCTGGATGGTCACGTGACTAAGGATGTCGCCTTTGACCATGCCCTTGACGGTCATCGGCGTTGTTTGGGGGGGGCTTGTGCCGCCTCCTCGCGGTGGCCGGCTTGTCCGCGGTCCCCACAGGACGCTGCCTGACCCCCAGTCCCTGGAGAGCTAGGATGGCGTCCGCGTGTGGGAGGAGCCCAGGGAGGGGCACGCGCCGGGGTGAGCCCCTTGGGGGTGTGGGCCCATGGCACCCTCACTCGAGGGTGGGGAAGGGGAAAAGGCCAGGAGCTCCAGGCCGGCCCAGACCCCGCACAGAAAGGGGTCTGCATCTGAGCCCTGGGGACCCCGCTCTGGGCCAGGGAGCAGCGGGACCTGGGGTCTGTGTCTCCGCTCGTTGATGGGCCCCAGGGCCTGGCCCGCCCGTAGCAGGGGCCCTGTGAACACCTGCCTTCATGGTGCACGTGGGCCCACCATCCCAGACCCCCCAAGGGGTGAGCTCCCTCCCCAGGCCCTGGTTTTACCAGCCGTCCGGGCTCCTCCCCCTGACCCAGGCTCTGGGGGAACCAGCGGGGAGGGGGGTCCTTGTCCAGCGCACCCAGCCTGGCCCCATGCTGAGCACAGTTCTGCTGAGATTAGCACAGCGGCAGTTACCAAAGGTCACCGGCTCTAGAGCTGAAACTGGCCGATAAGGATTGGAAACACTTGCTTCAGGGCTTAAAAGTGGATTCAGGTCCAGTCTGAGGGGCCTTGTGGTCAGGCTCCCTGGGCACCCGGACCGCCAGCAGTGGCCTGGGACGCCCGCCCTGAGGTCCCCCTACTCTGTCCCGGGGTCTGGCGAGCCCTACCGCGGGCTGAGGTCCCCCCGTCCTGTCCCAGGGTCCAGTGCGGCCTGCCGTGGGCTGAGGTCCCCCCCGCTCTGTTCCGGGGTCCGGTGCGGCCTGCCTCAGGGTGAGGTCCCCCCACCCTGTCCTGGGATCTGGCGAGGCCTGCCGAGGGGTGAGGTCCCCCCCCTCCCCGGTTCATGCAGCCCCTTCTCCCCGCCCTCCTCCGCTCACCTCCCCGCCCCGCCTCCACCTCCTGAAACATACATTCTCTGCTCCCCCTCAAGCAGCTTAGATCCTTCACTTGTGCCCGCTTCTGTCCCGGACGCCAGCCAGGCTGCAGCCTTTGCACACTGGCCTCCTGGGCAGCGTGGGTGTCAGGCCTGAGCGGGAGGTCCCTACTGGCATGGCACTGTGTACACGTGTGTATACATGTGTGTACACGTGAGTACATCAGTGTGTAGTGCATGTGCCTATCCACATGTGTGTGTTGTGTCCACGTGTATGCGAATGAGTGTGTATGTGTGAGCATGTGGGTGCCTCCACATGTATCCAGACACTTGGTGTAAGCGTGACACGTGTGTACAAGTGAGTGTGCACAAGTGTGTACAAGTGTGCGCTTGTGTGTACAAGTGAGTGTGTCCTTGTGTATGTATGAGCGTGCGTGGATGTACACATGTAAAGCTGAGTGTGTGTGTAGGTGTGTTTGAGACTGTGTCCGTGTGTACTCTTGTGCCTGAGTGTGCGCATGTGCGTGTGTGTGTGTGTTGAGGGGGACCTGGAACGCGTGTGCAGGGGGCTCCTAGTCTGCTGGCCTGGCGCCCCGCTTGGCCCCTGGGTTAATCCCGCGGCCTTTTCTCTTTCTCCTCCTCCATCTGCCTCCCTGGCGCCCTCTCGCTGGGGGCACGGGCCCCAGGGCCCGCGGCACTTTCTCCCACCTGTGGACCGCCCTCGGTCCCCATGCCAGGGAGCTGCAGGGCGACTGGCCGCACGCCTGGCCGCCCCCCTGGGGCTCCAGGCACAGGCTTCTTCCAGGGCTGGTGCTGTGTGGGGCGGGGAGCAGTGTGCCGAGGGTCAGGGGGCGAGGGTGTGGGCTGGGACACAAGGAAAGGCACCAGGAACGGGCCTCCCCCAGGCCAGACCCCTCAATGGAGGGGAGCCAGCAGCCTTGGGTCTGGGGCTCAGCCAGCTGCGGGCTCAGCGCCTGTCCCTCTGTCCATGGAGGTAGAGGTGAAGTAAGATTTGCCTCTCTGAGGTTCTCAGGAGCTGGATTTGAAAACCTGTGGAGCAAAACCACCAAGAGGAAAACATGCTCCCCATCCCATCCCTTCCTCTCATGATGCCACTTTTACCCCTGGACTCCCTGCCCCTTCACCGCCATTGGGAAACTCCTCTTCATTCTTGAAAACCCCACTCATGAGACAGCCCCTCCTCCAGGAAGCCTCCAGTGTTCCCCGTGGTCCTGGCACCTACACCAGCCCCCCAGCCACCCCCACAAGCTCCTGCAGGACCGGAGGCTCAGCTTCTACAGAGGCGGGAGGGTGGGGCCAGGACACGTCCACACGGGCACCCCCAGCCCTGGCAGCACCAGCCAGAGGCAGGCCCTCGGCCCCTTGCTCTCTCCTGGATGGGCGGCTCTTGGCTCCCTTTGGAGGTTGGGTCTGCTGCGGGGGCGGGAATGGGGATGTCAAACAGAGGCGTGGGGCGGGCTGCAGGTCTTAGGAGGCAGGAAAGCCACGGAGTGCCCGGCGCCCGGTGGGTTCCAAAGGTCCCGGGAGACGAGAGAGGAGACTGTCAGCCCCGAGGGAGGACACACGTGCAGAGAGGCGCGGGGGCAGGAGGGTGAACACGCCCGGAGGGAGCAGGAGTTCTAGGAACTCAGGAAGTGAGGTGGGGGGAGGAGGGAAGGGGGGGAGGGAACTCGAGAGAGCCCCCTGGGGCTCAGGTCAAGCCCACAGGGGCGCAGGCTTAGGTGGGGCACCGCTCTGCCTGCGAGTCTCCCAGGAGCGCCTGGCTTTTGTGACCACAGACCCTCAGCCGCTTCCAGGAGGGAAACCCAGTGGAAACGGAGGCTGCTGCCCCCTGCCCTCCCCCGGCCCGCAGCGTCCAGAATGGACAGGAGCCAAGGGGGCCTTCCTGCTCCCATGGGCGGGCTCTCCAGGACACCGCCTGCTTCCCCAGACGCCCTGGAGCCGCATGCCCCTCTTCCACTTCCCTGAAGCGCAGGGGGGATCCACCGCCCGCCCTCACCCGTGGCCTCCCCTGCACCCCCACCCCACGGTCGGTCAGGACTCGGGGCCGCTAGGCTGTGGAGCCAGCCCTCGAGGGGCGGGGGGCAAAGCTGCGTGGCATGTCCTGCCTCCCCTGGTCCCCTCTGTTGGCCGCCGGGGCCTGGTCCTTGCAGGTCTGTGGGGGCCCAGCCAGCCTCCAAGTTACAGGCACCGGGCTCACACCGGGGACTCTGGAGCCCGAGGCGCTGCCCGGAGGGCCTGGGGGCAGAGAGGAGGCCCAAGGCTGGCTCAGGGTCTAGGGTCACGACCCCTGGGCCCCGCACTTCCGAGGGCCCTGCTCAGCCGGGTCCCCCAGGGCGGCGCCCAGCCCATGTGCACCTGCAGACTCGCTGGATGGGCAGAGGCGGTGCCGTGCTGGGATGGACACAGCTGGGTGGGGAGGCACCCCGGGTGGGCACACCTCCTGGCACTGGGGAAGGCAGGATGGGGCTCGGGAGATGGAGAAAGGCAGCACCTGGCCTGCAGACCCCAGACTCGCGGTCAAGGGGCGGACCGCAGCATGCATGCTGCCCGCCTGCTGACTCCACTCACAGGTGAGTGTGAGACCCCGGCTCGGCGGCCCGACGGGGCGCTCACCCAGGGACACAGGAAGGCAGGCGCGTGCAGGCCTGGCGGCGGGGCCCAGCGAGGGGCACAGAGGACGGGAGGACAACCCTGGCCCGCGGGGGGCCGGGTGCGGGAGCCACAGGAGGGCCCCCACCTCTCTGAGCCCAGGGAGGCAGCAGACGGTCCTCCTCAAAGCCGAGCGAGCTGAGACCCACGCTCTGTCCTGCCCGCCCCCCTTGGGAGCAAACCTGCCTAGAGGGACCAGCTCCTTCAGCCTCACAGGCCCGGCTGCCTGCCAGGGCAAGCGCAGACCCCGGGGGAGTGCAGGAGGGCGGCCAGCCTGTGGGAGGCAGGACACAGCGCCTGCTACCGGGCTCCCGCGCGGGGGACTGAGACGACGCCACGGCCGGGGTCACGCGATGTGCACAGGCCGCTCACGGCCACCCCGAGCAAACGCCACAGAACACCGCTGACGGTCAAGCCTACATCATGGGTCTTCATCGTGGCTCTGTCTACTTTTCTGTATAGACTTTTTTTCCCCCCCATAATATAAAGTTAAAAATAAAGCAAAAATTCATTTACTTTTTAAATTATCCAAAACTCCTGGAAATAATTGGAGACTAACTAAGCTTTCGCCGAATCAGAACGTATGAGCAGGGATGGGAGGCCCCTAGGACCCTCGAAGGCGGCTCCTCAAGCCACACAGCTGCTCCGCTCCCCACAGCTGGGGCTCCGGCAATGGGAGTGTCACCCTGACGGGTCACCAGCCACCCTGCCTTGGCCTCAGGCATGGTCTTCTGGGCGTGGAGGGCGGGCCGTTCGGGTCCCAGCCCGTGAGCTGGCCCAGAGGACAGTGGACGGGCCTCCTGAGGGACAGGGGCGCGGGGGGCGGGGCCCTGACCCACGTGGGGGCCGCGGCGTCCCCCTCCCCTGTGCTGGGGGGCAGCATCCACTCAGCAGCATCCTCCCAGGTCCCCCGGCTCCCAGTCAGTGTGCACCTGGCCTCCTGGGGGTCTGAGTTCCTGGTGTCTGCTCTGGCCAACTGCCCGGAAGACCCCTAAGCTGCTTCTAGCATGTTCGCCCTGGGAGTCCCTCCCCAGCTCTGCGGTCCATCCCCCTCTTCCCAGGGACCAGCAACGGGCCTCCACCCGTCAGCGGGGTCAATCCAGAGCAGCCCCCGAGTCCCACGCGCAGGGGAGCAGCCAGCCCTCCTCCTGGTCCCCGAGCTGGGGACCCTCCCCCAGGACGGCTCCTGAGGGGTCATGACTGGCATGTTGCAGTGGGAGGGGCAGCGGCCCCCCTGAGGGCCCTGCGGGCGTAGGCTATGACTCAGGCGGGAGCCCTGACCTCCTGGGCTCCGCGAGCCCCAGCCCCCGAGGTGGCAGCCTCAGTCCAGGAGGCGCCAGCTGGCCCAGAGGTTCCGATGACACACCTTCCCTCCCAGGCGGCTTGAGCCCTTGGCGGTTCAGGGGGGTCTCCGGGGAGACCCAGCACGGCCCCTTCCACCTGCTCCTCTGGAGGACACGCAGGTCACAGAGCCGCAGGGAGCCCGCAGTTTCTCCTCACGAGAGCTGGCTTGTGCCGCCCAAGGCGGGGTCAAGAGCTCCCAGAGCCAGGAGCATCCCCTTCCTGCGTCCAGCTCCCCGGGCCAGCGCGGGGCCAGAGGGACCACGGTGTGACCTCTGTCCCTGCAGCTCCCGCACAGCAGGAGGGCAGGTGGAGGAACGGGGCTGTGGGGACCCAGGCCCAGAGCCTGGTGGGTGGCGGGCCGCCTCAGCCCCCTTGGAGGGAGACCCCTGGGCTCTGGGCCAGGCCCCAAGGCCTCTGGCGGCAGCGGGATGGGAAGAGGCCCCACTCCTGCCCGGGATGCACGTGGTTTCTCAGGGGTCACCTGCACCCAGCCGGCCGCCTCCTCTGTCCATCGGGGAGCTAAGTGCCTGCTGAAGCCAGAGTGCCCTTGATGACACAAGCTGGGTTCAGCCCGGTGCCCGCGTGGTGGGCTTACTGAGGGCTGGCCTCATCTTCCTCGCTGAGAGGAGGGGCCCCCCTGAGGAGCCGGGGGCCCCTCCGATGCCCCTGCCCGGGTCAGAGCAGGTCCAGGGCCACGGGAGGGCTCCTGGGCCCAGCCCGCCCCACCCCACACGACCTGGGATGTGGTGCCCCAGGAGGATGTCCCTGCTGGCCCGTGCTCCGGCAAGAGCCCCGGGTGGGGTGCAGCCGCGGGGGTCGTCCTGCCCGCCGCCCACCTGCCTACCTCCGCCGTGACTCTGGCACAAGTAGGGGAAGCGCCACACGTTGCCCAGGCCCACGCAGAAGCCCACGCAGGTCAGCATGTACTGCGCCTTGTTGTCCCACTTGGGCCGCGAGTTGCTCTCCTCCTGCTCGATGCGCTCCAGCTCGCCCAGCGACGGGATCCGGGCCTCCAGGCCGGGGTTGGGCAGCGCCAGCCTCACCATGGTGGTCCGGGCAGGTCCGTGAGCTCAGCGAGTGGCCACCGGCCGGAGACCTGGGGCTTTATAGGAAACCTTTGGCACCTCACCCCAGCACCTGGGCCGAAAGGAAGTGTCAGCAGATCCCAAGGGCGAGGCTGCCAGACTGTTAATGCCTTATCTGCAGAGGCGCCTGGACCCTCCGGCCTGGGCGGCCGTCAGCTCCGCCCCTGTGCAAACGGGACCCAGCGGCCCAGGTGAGCCTGGCCCCCAGCGCCCCCTGCACGCACCGGGCACCCCAGCACATCGGGGGCAGCCCCGATGGCAGATGCTGCCTGGCCCCCGGGCTCTGAGCCTCTCCTCAGGGAGTGCAGCTTCAGCTGGGGGCCTCCAGACGGGGCCCTCGTCCCTGTGGGTCCCCCCGGGGACTCAGAGCCACCGCCCTGATGTCTCCCGTCCGCCGCCCGCCAGGAGGTGGGGCTTCTGTGCCTTCACTAGGAGCCTGGGCCGGGCACTGGGACAGGGCGGGAAGCGGGGTCCCCGCCCGCTGAGCGCAGCGGTCAGGCCGGGAGACTCGGGAGCCATCTGTGCATCCAGAGAGCTGGGTGGCCCCCTTGGGTGACCACGGGGGTCACGGGACGGTGGCCCCCCCGGCCTCCCAGCTGGGGCCACAAGAGGAGCACTCACGGGAGCTCCATCTAAGCCAGCCCTGGACCAGTCCTGCGGCCCACCACCACGCCACTGCGTGGATCACACTGACATTCCCGGAATAGCTTGTCCAGGGAGGGCGGGTGGGGGTCACGGGAGGTGGGGGGCAGGTTGGGACCCTGACCTTTGCCCCCAGGATGGGGGAGGCGAGTCTGAGGAGGGAGGAAGCCCGAGAGAGAAACCAGATACGCTTCCAGGGACATCTGGTTCCTGCAACAGACACAGACTGGACGGCTGGGCCGGTGGGGGAGGCAGAGAGAGAGATAGTGAGAGAGACAGAGACAGAGATGGAGAGAGACAGAGAGAGAGAGATAGTGACAGAGAGAGAGATGAAGGGAGACAGACAGAGAGAGAGAGAGACAGTGAGACACAGAGAGAGACCCAGAGGCAGAGAGGGAGACAGAAACGCAAACAGACCCCGGGTCAGAGCTGCTGGCAGGAGGCGAGGTGTGGACCCCACGCTCCGGGCCCTGGAACCTCCACCAGCTCCCGAGACTCGAGGGTCAAAGGCCTCTGAGCCTGCTCACCTCGCCCCCCTCCAGCCGAGGAGCCTCCTGCTACCCCGGGAATCAGGTCCACCCCCTCACGCAGGCGCCCGGCCCCGGCCCACGCCCCCCTGACGCGCCCTCCGGGGGATGGACTCCGGCTCCTGGCTCGTGTCCTGCGTTCTGTATCCACTCCCCTCTTCCCGTCTGTTCACTCACACTTGCCCCAACGACTTTTATCACAAAACACGTGCTCGATGAGGAAAATCAGAGACTTCCCTCCCAGAGCTTTCTCCTTATTCCACACAGTTTTCTAAGGATGAGTGACACATACTTACCCACGATGTGAAAACGTGCATGATTTTTACTAAACATTATGTCTTGAGTGTTCCCTTCATTAAATTAAACATTTTTAAGCTTAAAATCAGATTTGTTTTATTGTTTATGCTTTGTGAAACTTTTCTTTCAAACACTGTTTCTGATACGGAACATCCCATGCACCCTGTCTGCTTGCCCACTGTTGCAGAAATGTTCCCTGATACGGCATGTCTCTGCTGTTTGCAGTTTATCCTCTTATAACTATTGCTGTGGTGTGTCTGTGAACACGTGTCTTTTGTTATTGACTGACATGTTGGTGACTTTTCATAAAGCGGGCACATCCATAGAACCACCACCCGGATGAAGAGCGAGAACGTCAGGCTTCCCCGGTGGTCCTGGGCCAGGGACACAGGTCCAGCCCCTGGTCCAGGAAGATCGCACGTGCTAAGGAGCAACCAGGAGCCGCAGCTACTGAAGCCCCCGCGCCTCAGACCCCGCACTCCTCGGCAGGAGACGCCCGTCAGGAGAAAGCACCGCCACCAGAGCAAGGCCCACGGCCAGCCATGTGGACCGGGAGCAGCCCATAATAAATAAATACAGCATCTTAACAGAGAGAGCCAGAGCATCCCAACTCCCAGAGGCCCTGCGCCTCCACAGCACTGTCCGTCTGTCTGTCCCCCTGCCGTTCTGACGGCACGGCGGGGACTGCTCCCGGGCTCAGTGAGGCCCCCGAGTCCTTCACACCATCGCCCAGCTGTCTCCCGGCAGGAAGGGCCTGGTTTGTCCTCTCATCCATCTTCCCGCTGCGGGACAGCTCCGAAGCCCCTGCCCACCTCCTGGTGCCCTCGGGGAGGCACCCACAGGCAGACAGCGCCTCCTGGGCGGCACGGGGCCCGTCCGCAGAAGATGCTGCCAGACTGCCTTCAAGGGGACCGAGCCAGTCACCCCCCAGCCGGCCAGGAACGCTCCACACACACAGTCACCAGTCACTGGCCTTTGCGCCCTGTGGCCACGGGGACCCTGCTGGCCCAAAGCGCATGCTGGCTTTGACCTGCGACACCACCATCCTCCCGTGAAGCCCACTCGGGTGTCCTTCCCTGCGGGGTGCTGACCCCCCCTCTGCCCCCAGGACACGGTCCTGCTCCCTGGGTCCCGGGGGCCCCACGAGCCTCCTCCCTTGCACTTGGGGTGCTGGGAATGAGAAGCCCTCCTTATAGTGCTGTCCCACCTGCCCTCCTTTAAAGGCCCTTTGCCCTCTCAAGGTCGTGAAGACATCCTCATGTTTAGTCCAGGAGCGTTCAGGTTGAGTCAGTAATCCTCGCAGGGTTGTCAGGTGTTGCCTAGGCAGCCTTCGATCGGCCGGGAGCCCTTCCTGGGGAGGGGCGGTGACTGGGCACCGTTGCTCAAAGCGCCTCCCTTTCCTGCCTCCCGCAGAGCTGGCTCTGCCACAAACGTTCACGCCTGGTGTCTCTTTCTCCACTTTACGTTCTGTTCCATCGGTCTTTTGCCCACCATCTTCTCCAGGACTCACAGCCTTCATCCCTGAAGCTTTACCACAGGTCTCATTACTTCCAGCCGTGTTCTTTAAAGCCACATACCTTGTGGAACAAGTTTGTAAGTCTCCACGGAAAAGCTTCTGGAATTGTGATTCAAGTGCATTCAATCTATAGTGTGGTTTAAATGGGATCTTAACAATATAGGGTTTTTCAAACCATGAATGTAGCTCATCCCTCCGTTAGTGTAGGTCTTTTTTCTCTCAATAATGTTTCATAGATTTTTAAAAAATTTTTATTTTTCAGCTACACCTTGTTGCTTATGGGGTCTTTAGTTCCCTTACCAGGGCTTGAACTGCACCCTCAGCAGTGAAAGTGCAGACTCCTAACCACTGGGCCACCAGGGAAGTCCCCGTTTTAGTGTGTGTGTGTGTGTGTGTAGCATGTGGAGGTCTTCCATCACATTTCTTCTTGCATCTGACTTTTTTGGACTCTCAAAAAAGCAAGAGAGTTCCAGAAAAACATCTATTCCTGCTTTATTGACTATGCCAAAGCCTTTGACTGTCTGGATCACAATAAACTGTGGGAAATTCTGAAAGAGATGGGAATACCAGACCACCTGACCTGCCTCTTGAGAAACCTGTATGCAGGTCAGGAAGCAACAATTAGAACTGGACATGGAACAACAGACTGGTTCCAAACAGGAAAAGGAGTACGTCAAGGCTACATATTGTCACCCTGCTTATTTAACTTATATGCAGAGTGCATCATGAGAAATCCTGGGCTGGAAGAAGCACAAGCTGGAATCAAGATTGCCAGGAGAAATATCAATAACCTCAGATATGCAGATGACACCACCCTTGTGGCAGAAAGTGAAGATGAACTAAAAAGCCTCTTGATGAAAGTGAAAGAGGAGAGTGAAAAAGTTGGCTTAAAGCTCAACATTCAGAAAACTAAGATCATGGCATCTGGTCCCATCACTTCATGGGAAATAGATGGGGAAACAGTGGAAACAGTGTCAGACTTTATTATTTTGGGCTCCAAAATCACTGCAGATGGTGATTGCAGCCATGAAGTTAAAAGACGCTTGCTCCTTGGAAGAAAAGTTATGACTAACCTAGACAGCATATTAAAAAGCAGAGATATTACTTTGCCGACAAAGGTCTGTCTAGTCAAGGCTATGGTTTTTCCAGTGGTCATGTATGGATGTGAGAGTTGGACTGTGAAGAAAGCTGAGTGCCGAAAAATTGATGCTTTTGATTTGTGGTGTTGGAGAAGACTCTTGGGAGTCCCTTGGACTACAAGGAGATCCAACCAGTCCATCCTAAAGGAGATCAGTCCTGGGTGTTCATTGGAAGGACTGATGCTGAAGCTGAAACTCCAGTACTTTGGCCACCTCATGCGAAGAGTTGACTCATTGGAAAAGACCCTGATGCTGGGAGGGATTGGGGGCAGGAGAAGAAGGGGATGACAGAGGATGAGATGGTGGGATGGCATCACCGACTCTATGGACATGAATTTGAGTAAACTCCGGGAGTTGGTGATGGACAGGGAGGCCTGGCGTGCTGCGATTCATGGGGCCACAAAGAGTCAGAAATGGCAGAGTGACTGAACTGAACTGATGAATAATACTATTCTTAATGTTTATCTTCTCACAGTATATTGCTAGTACACATAACAACACAATTCTCCTCCTCTGTCGTCCCCTTCTCCTCCTGCCTTCAATCTTTCCCAGCATTAGGGTCTTTTCTAATGAGTTGGCTCTTTGCATCAGGTGGCCCAAGTATTGGAGCTTCAGCATCAGATATTCCAATGTATATTCAGGGTTTATTTCCTTTAGGATTAACTGGTTTGATCTCCTTGCTGCCCAAAGGACTCTCAAGAGTCTTCTCCAACACCACAGTTCAAAAGCATCAATTCTTCAGCACTCAGCTTTCTTTATAGTCCAACTCACACATCCATACATGACCACTGGAAAAACTATAGCTTTGACTAGATGGACATTTGTCAGCAAAGTGATGTCTCTGCTTTTTAACACATTGTCTAGGTTTGTCATGGCTTTTCTTCCAAGGAGCAAGCATCTTTTAATTTCAGGGCTGCAATCACCATCTGCAGTAATTTTGGAGCCCAAGAAAATAAAATCTATTATTGCTTCTACTTTTTCCCTTTCTATTTGCCATGAAATGATGGGACCAGATGCCATGATCTTCATTTTTTGAATGTTGAGTTTTAAGCCAGCTTTTCCACTGTCCTCTTTCACTTTCATCAAGAAGTTCTTTAGTTCCTCTTCACTTTCTTCCATTAGAGTGGTATCATCTGCATATCTGAGGTTGCTGGTATTTCTCGCAGCAATCTTGATTCCAGCTTGTGCTTTATCCAGGCTGGCATTTTGCACAATGTACTCTGCATATAAGTTAAATAAGCAGGGTGGCAATATACAGCCTTGACATACTCCTTTCCCAATTTTGAACCAGTCCAGCTGTTTCATGTCTGGTTCTAACTGTTGCTTCTTGTCCTGCATACAGGTTTCTCAGGAGACAGGTAAGGTGGTCTGGGATTCCATCTGTTTAAAGATTTTCCACAGTTTGTTGTGATCCACACAGTCAAAGGCTTTATCTTTGCCTTTGACTTTTTAAAAATGTAGTTGAAACAGACCAGATGGCTTATTGAAGCATTTATAAGTGGATTCCATCCTTGATTAATTCTATGTTTTTTCTATCAGATTTTATCTCAATAGGGCTGGCAGTCAGCTTCATATTTTTCTCAGACTCATGTTAAGAGGTTGCCCCAGACTTCAAGCCCTCAGAAAACAAGCCAAGTGTTGCGGCCTCCCTGTGCCGGTGGGGATGGTGGCCCTAGGCCGGGTCAGCAGGGCCAGGACAGAAACGAGCACGCCTAAGTCCTGTCCCCCGCCCACCCTGGCTCGGGGACCAGAGGTGGGTGGGGCCCCACGGCCCGCTGGTGTCCGAGACGGCCACCTTTGCCTCCCGGGGCTGGGTGCTCTGGAACAGCTGGTCACAGGGCCCGAGTTACTGGGTCGTGGCCTCCGGGCCCAGGGACCTTTGATGCTTCTCCATGCTGTCCCCTACCTCACCCCAGCCCCGGGCTGGAGGCTTGAGCCCCAAGCAGAGCTCCCAGGGTTCGCGCCAGCCTCCCCCGCCCCCCAACCTGAGACCCTCTCCCTCTGTGTCCGTGTTTGCTCTGCCTTAGTCTCCTCTTGGGGAAGATGGAGCCGGGTCACCGCAGGAGAGGGAGGGACAGAGAACGGTCCGTGTCTGGTGACTGGTGACAGCCGGCATGCTCCCCCACCTGTCCCCGCCGGAAGGGCCCCGCCCCACCCCTGCTCCCCAGAGCGACTCCCAGGCGCACCCCAGCCCCCGCCCCGGGCCCAGAGGAACTCCCGCCCCAGGATGCTGCCTCTGCTCACTCCCCCACCCCGCCGGCCAGAGGCCAGAGTCCCCTGGAGCCCCACTCCCACCTGCGCCTGTTTGTTTACTGCCGGCTTATCTAGAGAACTGATTGTTACCAACCTGGGTCTTTGAGGAAATAACCCCAGATAAGCAGGGAGGCTGCAGTGAGATTCTGCCTTTGTTGTGGTGGCAGCTGCCCTCAGAGCTCAGCGGGGAGCAGTGGTGGGCGGGGATGGGGTGGGGTGGGGTGGGAAATCTCCGGGGACCAGGTCCACCCGCTGAGCCCTCCGACCTACTTTGTGTGGTTGGAAAAAGCAGACGAGGCATTAGCTGAATGCTCTAAAGAAGTCTTGTCAGGTCGATAGTAACATGTGCACATTAACTTGTGATTATTGTAGCGGAAATGTGCAATGCAATTTGGAAAATACAGGACAATTTCAAGACATGGGTAAAAAGCATTCATGATTTCACCATCCACAGACAGTTTTCAAAAGCTAACTTAGCATTTTTCTTCTGATGTGTATGTGTGTACACATATGTGCATATACACACATGATAAGTATATTCTTATGTATACTTATAATCAGGCTCAGACAGTAAAGAATCTGCCCACAATCTGGGAGACCTGGGTTCAATCCCTGGGTTGGGGAGGTCCCCTGGAGGAGGAAATGGCAACCCATTCCAGTATTCTTGCCTGGAGAAACCCCATTTACACAGGAGCCTGGCAGGCTACAGTCCATGGGGTCGCAGAGAATCGGACACGACTGAGCGACTAAGCACACAGCACACATACTTACAGTGATTACCACTTTGTATTTTCCAGTTAGCATACTGTGTTTTCCCACACTGCAAAACTCACACTGCCCAGAAGCCCCCGTGTACAGAGACATATTAGAATGTTTAATACCTATTTTTCTATTGTTGGGCAGTTCTGTTGCTCCAACTTTTAGTTATTGTTAATCTTGCTGCAGTAAGCATCTTTGTTCAAAACCAGCTCCCCCAATCTTGAAATCCTGGGACAGATTTTTCCTAGAAGTGACTTGTCAGGTTGAAGGGTATGAAAATTGCTTTCTGGAAAGACCTCCACACAGCAGTGTGGGTCTCCCTTGCCCTTGAGCAAGGCATCATTTTAACCTTTGCCAACTGAATCAAGAGTTGGTATCTCACAGGGTCCATTTGTGCCTCTGAGTCCTGGCTGAATTAACATTTTTCATGTCTCTTAGCTGTGGGAGGGTTTCATTATGCTAACCTAAAACAATAGTCATTTTTTACCAGTAAAACAGGTTTACTCAGGGCAGCAAAGAGTTGCCACCCTGGCTGCAAGAGCAAGGTGAACTTGGTGAGCTGGGGGCAAGTCGGGAGCCAGGGAGAGGACCATCTTTTTATAGGGAGATGGGGCCTTAACACAAGGAGCCCATTGGAGGAGGCTGGGGCGTCTCATTGGCTGAGCTGTTGCCAGGCGGGAGAGGATCTTTTCTCCTCCTGCTGGTGACAGTGCAGTGGTGCAACTTCCAGCAGGGATGCCAGGCAGCCGCTTCCAGCTGGCGGCTGTACCCACTGCGTCCCTCCTCCCTGCTGCCCAGGGTCCCTCCCAGCTCTCCGCCTGCCTGTCCCTCCACCGGGGACAAGGACTCCACCAGGCTCTCCTAGGGGCTGGGCTGCAGGAGCCTCCAAGGGTCTGGTCAGGGGGTCAGTGGCAGCTCCATCCGCAGGTGAGGAGGTCGCAGCCTTCATCTGCGGCCCAGAGAAACATGGCAGATGGTGAGCATAGAGGTCCCGGGGCTCCTGGCAAGAGTGTGTATTGGCGGAGGGGTCCTCACGTCCATCCACTTGACCCTAGGGCTTCGGGAGCAGAGGGGCGGCCTGGTCACAGCCCCCCCCCCCGCCCCCCAGTGAGACACGAGTTTATGAGCAGAGGAGGGGGGTGAGCGTTGTCCACAAACACCGCCCCCACCCCCACCCCCCACCACGACTATCAGTAGCTGCCCTGCTTGGGTCAAGTTGTTTTTACGCTTCAGCTGCAGATTAACCATCAACCTGAGGAACTGACTTCTCAGCAGCCTCCAGGCCAGTACTTTTCCAAAAGGCCCTGCACCCCACCCCCGACTGTGTCCCTGGGGAAAACCCCAGGGGCGGAGTGGGCAGGGGCCTGGGTGGGTGGGACAGCCCAGGAACTCCACCTTCGCACCTGTGGCCCTTTTACGGGTCCCCATGTGCCCCTACAGGGCACCTGCAATCCAGGTCCCTTCCTCCCAAACCTGGCCTTTCCAGCTCCCCCCAGACCAACCCAGAGCCTTCGGGCACTGCAGCCCCGCCCCCAGGTCAGCCCTGTCCTGCATCCCAGCTCCCCTTGACTCAGCGCCCTTCCTCAGCCCTATGGAGGGACTCGGGACCCTGGGGCTGCCCTCCTCACCCCCTCCTTCCCAGGGACCCCGAGTCCCCCTAGGGTGGGGGAGGGGCAAGGCTCCTCACTCAGCACCTGGGGAGACCCTAGGCGCACAGAGACCTCACAGAGCAGGTGGGAGGGTGGGGTCTTCCATGGAGGCGGGTCTCCCTGGCACAGCAGCTGTGCCTTTGTGCCCGGGCCGCACCCCGGCTGCTGGTGGCCTGGGCAGCTGCACGTAGGCAGGAACTGCCCTTCGGGGGCCCGAGGCATATTGTTGACCTTTGCCAGGCACCGCTGCCCCTCAGGTGTACCACGGTTGCTTGCGAGGGGGTGTAGTTCAGGAGGAGCATATGTATCATGAGAATGAAATTCGAGGTTCACTCAAATAACCATTCAGAACCGCTTCTGCGTGATCGCGCGGCTCCCTGGGTCCCGGGGCCCAAGACAGTCCTCACTGGGAGCTGCGCGGACCATGGGCCAGAGCGGCCAGTCGACAGCTCCCCAGGTGTGGACTCCGCTGGGGGTCCCGCAGCCTCTGTAACGGAAGGCACAGCTGAACAAAGGGAGACGTTTGCGGGACTCCGGTCTTAGGAGCGCCCTGTCCGGAGCGCCTACTCCTTGCAGGCGCCATGCAGGGCAGGTCGCTGCAGGTGGGGGAGAGGGGCCGGGGAAGGACCCCCAGGGCCCCCATGTTCAAGGATGACCAAGGGGGTCTGGGTCAGAGCTGGGCCGCAGAGGCGGGCGGGGGTCAGGCCAGCGGCGCGGCTCACCACCCGGAGGTCAGCCATCCGAGGCAGGCAGGCTGGGGGCCCCTCGGAGTTCCCGGGGCCAAGATGGTGCGGCTGCAGCAGGTGAGTGGGGAGGGCGGGGTAGGGGGTTGCCCAACCCGGGGTGTGCTGGCTGCTCACCCGGAGGGGCCCTGGGAATGACGCAGAAGGGGCTGCAGAGACGCCGCACCTGAGTGCCAGCCCCAGCGGGGTGGAGGAAGCGACCCATCACCAATCCCCTGGGGGCAGTCTGGGGGCTCCTGGAGGGGCGGACTGGCAGACCTCAGGGATGTGGCCCGTAAGAGAGAGCTGAGTGAAGAGAGGAAGACCGGGGAGGACGTCCTGAGAAGGCCTCTCTCAGCTTACTCTCGCACATTCTGCAAGAACTCCTGTAGAGGAGCGTTGGCTCTGGGCAGGGCCGCAGTGCGGACACAAGCACCGCAGCGCTCAGCTTCCTGCCTCCCAGACGGCACAGCTATGCCCCGCCCCAGGCAGCTAGGCTCCGCCCCCAGGCAGCTAGGCTCCACCCAGGCAGCTAGGCCCCGCCCCCAAGGCAGCTAGGCTCCGCCCCCAGGCAGCTAGGCTCCACCCCAAGGCAGCTAGGCTCCGCCCCCAGAGTCTTGGGCAGGAGATCAGGGTGGTCAGCAGAGGCCGAGCTGGACGTCAGGGGGCGGCGACACCACGGAAAGCCTCAGGTGGGTGAGGGGAAGGAGACCAAGCTCTGGGGACCCTCCTGAGGTCAGGGGCGCACCCCTGGGACACAGCCCTGCCCTGGAGCAGACGCAGGACATTTGGAGGTGCTGCTGGGGTGAAGGCTCTAGAGCAGGAGGACCAGTGAGGGCTGGGGTGAGCCCAGGGGTTGAGGTGGACTCGTCCGGGCTGGGGGCCCCTGCGGCCGGAGGGCCCCGGGTGTGAGGGAGGAGCCTGCCCTGTGTTCACTGGGCTGCAGGGTCAACGGGGCCAGGCCTGGGGTGTGGCCTTGGGTGGCAGCCATCGTTCACAGGGCAAGGTCGTGGGGCAGGCAACGCCTGAGTCAGCTCTGAACACGTGAGAGGCTGGCAAAGTGTCCAGGAGGGTGGGGCGCCTGACCAAGGTCTTCAGACAGGGGACAGGTCAGAGGTCAGAGGTTGGAGGAAGGAGGAGGGGCCACTCAGACTGAGGTTTGGGAAAGGCAGGGTCAGAGGTGGCTGGGGAGCAGGTGGGCCCTCCGCCCTTAAGTCCACGGGGCTGGGAGGGGACAGCCTCCCAGGAAAGCCCCTGCCCACGTCCTCAGTTCCCCCGAGCAGGTAAGGCCCCTCCTCATTCTGGGGTCAGGAGCCAGCCCCCTTCTCCCTGTCCGAGGCTCATTAGAGAATCCAGACCCCCCCCACCCCGCCCCCTCCCACCCTCCCCTCTGTGACCCGACAGCCTCCGCGCCCCTTAGCCCTGGGGCTCTGCCTGGGGCCAGCCCCCACGGCCCACCTTAGCCCGCGTTGAGGCCTGGCCCCACCACAGACCCTTAGTCGCTGTGGCCCACACCCTCTTTCTCCTGCTGTGCCCAGCCCGAAGGGCCTCTGCCGGCCCGAAGGTACCAGATGGGACCGTCTAGGACGATGGTCCAGGAGGGGCTGTTCTGGGGTCGGCCCGAGCCCCACCCTGCCCCCTACTCCTCTCTGAAGTTCTGGAGGACAAGCCGGTCCCCCTTGCGGGGACGGTTCCCTCACCCTCAGCCCTCAGTGAGCAGGGCAAGGGGGGCAGGGTGGGGGCGCCCAAGGAGGGGCGCCGAGGGTTCCAGCAGTGACCCGAGGGAGGGGGTGGGGAGCCCCCGGCTCCCCTCCTGGGAGGGGAGGGGGCTTCAGGGAGACCCTGCCCCCAGCCACCTGCCCTGGCGGGGTCCTCAGGAAGGGAAGCCAGGCCATATTCAGGGGCCATGCTGTCCTGGCGGGGGAGGGCCTGGTGCTCCCCCAGACCCCAGTGCACTGGGGGCCAGGCTGTCCTGGTGGGGGAGGGGGCCTGGCGGCCCCCCAGACCACAGTGCACTAGAGGCCATACTGTCCTGGTGGGGGAGGAGGCCTGGCGCCCCCCTAGACCGCAGTGCACTAGGGGTCATGCTGTCCTGGCGGGGGAGGGGACCTGGCGCCCCCCCCCCAGACCCCAGTGCACTGGGGGCCACGCTGTCCTGGCGGGGGAGGGGGCCTGGCGCCCCACCTCTGCACCCTCCAGGGGCATCTCCCTCCCAGAGGCGCCCACGGTGGCTGCCTGGATTCCAGTGCACTCACCCAGGGGTCCCTTTCTTGGACATGAGGTCGGGGAACCCACCCAGGGCCCCCTCCGCTCCCCTCACTCCTCCTGTTCAGGGGAGGGCGTCCCGACACCTCTACCACCGCTGACCCTGCTGTGGGCACAGACAGACCCACCTCCATCCCCGCCTCCCCTACTGCGGTCTCTCCCTCCCTCTGGGGACAAGTGTCCAGCCCCCCCCACTTCTGTCCCACTGTTCCCAGGACTCTGTCACTGCTCTGCTCAGAGGCCAGGCAGATGGGCTGGCTCCCCATCGGCCCTAGACCCCACTCAACCCCTGAGCTTTGGAGGGAAGTTTCCCATGAAGGAGGGGTGGGGGGGGCCTCTGCCCTCCCACCCAGGTGAGTGTACTATCTGCTCCATGATGGTCCCAATGCTGCAGTGAATGGACTGCTCCTCAGTTCTGCAAAGAACCGAGAGCGCCCCCAACATCCAGTGTGGTGGGAGCTAAGGCTGTGTTTGCTGGACAAACAGTGGAAGGGATAGAGGGAGGAAGGGATGGAGGGAGGGAGGAAGGGATGGAGGAAAGAAGGAGGGGATGGAGGGAGGGATGGAGGGAGGGAGGGAGGAGGAGATGGAGGAAGGGATGAAGGATGCAGGGATGCTGGGGCTGCAGGCCTGCACGGCACAGCTGCAGCTGTACCCACACCTCCCCACCCTGCCTGGGGGCGGGAGGCTCAGGTTGCCAGGCCCCAGTGGACGGTGGTGGCAGGGACAGGCAAGGGACGAGGGACCAGGAGGAAGCAGAGTCATGGCCGATGCCCGTGCCTGGCAGGGGACGGGCATGGCTGGAGGGTGGGGAGGATGGGGCCATGGACATGAATGACGTCACTTCCCAGCCGAGTGTCCTCCCAGGCCCAGCATCACTATGAGCTGGTGTGACAGCCTCTGACTGATTCTGGGTTCAGGGTATCCGGGGAGAAGTTGGCCATTCTTAAAAATAAGTTTTCCTAAATACTAAGTATCGTAGTTTCGTGTATTAATAGTACTGTGGGAAGTGGAGAACCGGAGGTGTTGGGAGACGGATAATGAGCTATTAAGAAGCTACAAGAAATGACAGTGCCAGTTATGGGTGAGCAGACCCCACAGCTCACAGTAGCTGTGGGCGTGGGTGCCAGGCTCCACACGGTCTGCGTGGGGCCTGCCTCTGTTCCCATGAAAGGGAACAGAGAGAGGCAGAGTCCCTGACAGTCATGCAGGGTGGGCAGTCAGAGTCTGGAAAGTGATGATGGGCCTGGACCATGGGGGCTCGTCTGGCCAAACTCCCCTGAGTGCCTACCACCAGGACGCCTGCAGGGGAGGAGAGGTGAGCCTGCTCCCAGCCCCTGCCCCTCCTGCACGCTGTGGGAGGGCGCCTGAGTGAGGGTCTGGGCCCTGCAGTCCCCAGGAGTCATGCCACACCCTGGGATGGGGGCCCAGTCTGTTTCTCTGAAGGTACAGTGTCTGGGCGGCCAGAGAAGTTTCTTTCCTGGGCCTCACGCTGGGACCTGTATTCACAGAGCATCGTGGGCAGCAGGTGACTATTCCAGGCAGCACCCAGATCTGGACGCAGCAGGTGTGCGGGCTCCGGGCACAGGAGGAGGGGCCCAGCCTGCAGTCCAGGTGTCCTGAGATGGGTTCCCAGCCTCTGCCAGCCGCCCCTCCTGCATGGGAGGCTAGAGGGTTCTGTGTTCCTGTCCCCTGCTGGCTGAGGACTTAACGCTGAGCCAGACGCTCCACGGTGCTGTCTGGTCTGGACATTTGACTGGTGACGCTCCAGCAACGGCAGGGACACACTGTGTCATCGCCAAAGGTGCTAGGAGTCCTGGGTTTGCTCCCCTCCGCTCCTGGTGCACTTGGCCCTGGCTCCCACCAAGCACTGAGGCCCGTGGTCTCCCCTCGGATCTAGATTGGGCTGCAGTTTGCTCCGATCAGCAGCTAGGAGCCGGGCAGTCCCCTTTCCGGAAACCAGGTGGTAACACAGCTCAGGCAAGACATGGCCTGGAGAGAGATGGGGGTCACACGGAGAGAGACAGGCACCGCCTGGAGAGCCAGGGGCCAGGTGGGGGCCACCAAGGTGACAGACAGGCGGGGGAGACCTTCTTGGACCTTCCAGCCCTGACCAGCCCAGGTGCGACCCCTACCGGCGCCTCCTGGAGCAGCCCCACCTGCCGAGGCCTCTGCCTGAGCCTTGGCCGTGAAAGGGAGAGACCACGGCAGGCTGCGGGCGGCGTGGAAGGTGCGCGTCAGATGGCCACTGGGTAAGACGCCCGGTGGGGTCAGCGCGGAAGCAGGACGGCCAACGGGCTATGGCTTCCGCGGATTCCTGGAGGCTCCGGGGGATGTGAGGCTGCCTGGGGCCCGAAGGAACCCTGGGTCCCGCAGCAGCAGGGCCTGAACGCACGCCCGGCAAAGCCAGGTCTCAACCACAGGCCACAGTCTGTGCCCAGGCGGGTGCTGTCGGCGCTCCGAGTCTGGAGAGGCCCAGCTGGACCTGCGCGTTCTGGTGAGGGATCCATCCGGCTCCAGGCCCCTGGGCGTCCGGGTGAGGCGGGAAGGCGAGCACAGCCGCTCCGGAAAGGGACGGAGGAAGGGCCTTGGGCGAGCAGGCCTGACAGGCGCCGGGGGACGAGCTCCGCAAGAGCCGGGCTTCCGGCACGACGACCACGACGACGACCCAGAGCCGAGGGGAGCGCCGCCTCGGTCCACAAACCCTCCCAGGACGAGGGCGGGCCCCGCGGTCCGGAAGACAGTGGCGAAGGCCCGACACGCATTCCTAAGTGTTTCAGCAGGAAGCAGGCCCCACCTGACGAAAGCCGCTGACTGCGGATGAGTTACAGTCGCAAGGTTGCTGATGCGCAAAGCTTTTTCTTGACGCCAGCCAATCGGAGCACAGGGCGATCAGAGCACAGCCAATCAGAGCACAGGGCGATCAGCGCACAGCCAATCAGTTCAGTTCAGTTAGGTGGCGCAGTCGTGTCCGACTCTGCGACCCCATGAACCGCAGCACGCCAGGCCTCCCTGTCCATCACCAACTCCCAGAGTTTACGCAAACTCATGTCCATCGAGTCAGTGATGCCATCCAACCCTCTCATCCTCTATCGTCCCCTTCTCCTCCTGCCTTCAATCTTTCCCAGCATCAGGGTCTTTTCCAATGAGTCAGTTCTCATCAGGTGGCCAAAGTACTGGAGTTTCAGCTTCAGCATCAGACCTTCCAATGAACACCCAGGACTGATCTCCTTCAGGATGGACAGGTTGGATCTCCTTGCAGTCCAAGGGACTCTCAAGAGTCTTCTCCAACACCACAGTTCAAAAGCATCAATTCTTCTGTGCCCAGCTTTCTTTACAGTCCAACTCTCACATCCATACATGACCACTGGAAAACCATAGCCTTGACTAGATGGACCTTTGTTGGCAGAATAAGGTCTCTGCTTTTTAATCCGCTGTCTAGGTTGGTCATAGCTTTTCTTCTAAGGAGCAAGCATCTTTTAATTTCGTGACTGCAGTCACCATCTGCAGTGATTTTGGAGCCTAAAAAATAAAGGAAGGAGTAGTGGCTAGAGGACCATCCACGCCAGTGCCTGGGGACCACTGCCTGTTTGGCTGATGGTCAACCTGGAGGGAAGGTGACCGGGCACTTGGCAACCAGGTGGCCTGGGAGGTGCTTTGCGGATGGACCTGTGCAAATCACAGAGTGCCAGAGGATGTTTGCCCCTGTCCATGCTCCCCAGAGGGACCCAGAGCCCGGTGTGAAGGTGATGGCACACCCCTCTCTGTGGGTGAACTGCCTCTTCCCCACCCTTCCTGGGGAGCTCAGGGCAGAGGAGGTAGAGAGAAGACCCGGTGGGCTGGAGGCTTGGCCTCCCCTCCCCAGGGCCCTGCTGGCTGCAGCCAGGGCTGTGCGCACGGTTCAGTGCCCAGGAGCCAGCAGGGTCCCCACTGTGGTCGGGGACATGGGAAGTGCATCCTTGCTGGGCAGGTGCTGGCTGGGACACCCACCGCCTTCCCCACCCAGGGGGTTTCTCACTCACCCGCCCCGTCCTCCTGAATGTTTATTCGGAGGATTCTCTGTGCCGTGCTTCTGACCCTGAAACTCACTTCACAGCTAAGCATGAGGGATGGGTTCCCTGGAACGAATCCAGACCCCAGAAACGGCTGACCTGAGAGAAAGCAGGCCTGCAGGCTGAAGGCCCCTCATCAGCCTGGGGGCTAGCAGGCTGCCCATCAGCACTGGCCTGGGGGCCGCCCGTCTCCTGGGCCCAGGGTGGGGGTGGTGGGGGTCCAGGCTCTTGCACTGCTCCTAGCTGACCCCAGCCGTGCAGCTGTGGGGAGCTCCCGGCAGGGATGCCGGTGGGGCTGAAGGGCTGCCCGGGCCTCTCTGGCTCCTGGGGCCTTGGAACCACTGGACAGCTGGCTGGATCTCGGCTCCTGACCACCAAGGACCCCAGGGCTGGGCTTGCTGGGCCTGCTCGGCCACTGTGGCAAACCCACAGCCTGGAGACTGAAACAGCAGACGTTTGTTAAGGGCTGGAAATCTGAGCTCGAGGTGCTGACCAGTCCAGCTCCTGGGGAGGCCTTTCCTGGCTCAGACGCCCCATCTTTTGTGTCCTCCCTGGGAGAGACAGACTCCCTGGGCCCTCCTCCCATAAGGACGCTGACACTGTGGGATCGTGTCTCCACCCCTGCCCTCGTTTAACCGTACTATCTCCCAGAAGCCCCTCCTCCAAATGCGACCACAGGACGTCAGGCCTCAGTGTGTGAATCTGGAGACACAACTCCGTCCACAGCAAGGAGTGCGCTGGGGCCCAGGCGTCCTCTGAGGGCCTCCGAACTTCCCGGGCAGAGGTCAGGGGAGGGTTTCACCAGCCGTGCAGGGTGACCCGCTCACGACTGAGGGCCAGTCACCCACCAGGTCAGACCTGCACAGCGGAACTCGGAGCGGGCAAGAGCACACAGATGGGCAGGCGGGCAGAGAGGAAGAGCAGGGCACACCCCGCAGGTTGCCTGTGGCCTGAGCCAGGGATCAGCCCGTCCTGCTGGGATCAGCTCCTTCGATTCCGGCTCTTATTGTCATGACCGTGGCCGTGCTGCTAATCTTTAACCCGGGAAAGGTGCTGAGGCCCGGGAGGAGGAGGGGCGCGGTAAGTGGAGGCGGAGGCAGGTCCTGCTGGCGGGACTTTGGACATCCTCCCAGGGGGAGAGGGCACCTCCACTGCAGGCAGGGGGGCAGCTGCGTGGTGTAGCCGAAAGCTTCAGCTTGGGTGGCTAAATTTGGGGAGAGAGGCCCCGGGGATGAGCAGGCGGGAGTGGCCTGGAGTTGGGGGGTGGGGGCTGGGTGTTTCCCTCTTCTGAGCATTTTCCTGGGGGCCGGGGACCCTCACTCCCAGACAGTGGGACCGGGCAGTGTCCCCAGTGAGAGGTGGTCACTGAGCCTGGGGACAGAACGGGGCCCTGGGGACTGGGCGGAGGACACAGAGAAGACCCTGCCTGGACTGGGGGGGCATCCCCCAGAGCAGCCCAGGTACCCAGGAAGGAGGCAGTTGTGGCCCACGTGGGCAGACCCAGGATGGCGGGTCCTCTGCATGTGGAGGTGGGGTCACCAGCACCTCCTCAGTCGGCCGCCCAGGCTCAGGGCACCTTTGATCAGCGGCTGGAGGGGAGGGGGTCCCATAAAGACGGTGGGAGTCCTCAGAGGAGGAGGACAGTTGCAGGCCACCTGCACTGGACAGAGGGCTCCCTCCGTCTGGGCGCTAAGGCAGCCGGGTCCCCAGTTCCTTTCAGAATGACACTCCCATAGATCATGGTCACCGTGAATGTTGATGAAGCAGGCAAACCACACTTCTCTGCACAGCGTGCCAGGTGCCAAGACCCCTGCCCCTTCCTCTTTTTTTGGCTGCACCATGTGGAATGTGGGGTCTTAGTTCCCCGATGGAGAATCCAGCCTGTGTCCCCTGCACTGGGAACGCAAAATCTTAACCGCTGGACCACCAGGGAAGTCCCCCCACCACCGCCCTGTAACAGCACTGGATGCACCAGGGTTTCCATTCACTCCAGGCAGCACCCTGATGGACACGGCTCCTGTGTCTTCACTGTGCCGACCTTCTCCACCGGGTGGGACCCCAGGGATCGCCTTCCAAATCTGTATGGGGCGCTGGCATGAAGCGGGCAGCCAGGGGAGGTTAGGGTTGGGGGCTGGGGTAGGCGGTGGGCCTGTCCTGGTTGAACCGGGTCACGACACTCAGAGGACACGTCGCTGACGGTAATGTCTGAACCGGCCAGCAGGGGGCGCGGGCGCTCGGAGACACGCGGCGCCCGCAGGCAGAGGTCCACAGGCTCACGTGTGCACACACGCACCCCAGCGGGGCCCCCAGGACTCCCTGGAGACTGGGGTTTGCACATCAGCTGCCGGAAGCCCTGCTGCTGCAAGGTCATTATCCACACGCCGGCCCATCCCCGGCCCCGGCTTCACTGGGTCCGGGAGCGGGAGGCCGGCGCCCTCTGCCCCGAGCTCAGCGCCCTGCAGAGAAGCCCCGTGTGGAGCGCGAGGCAGTGGGCAGGAGCACCAGGCCGAGGGTCACTCCGCTGCCCGCTCCCCGGCCACCTGGGGCTTTCACCTAGGTTCTGACGCTCCTCCAAGAAAAGAGAAAAGGCTGGGACATAAGTCCCAAAGTCTCATTCAAGTTTAAGACATGTTCATTCTTTAGCAAGTAGCACTAGTTCTTGTTTCAGAATCACTGAAATGACACCCAGCCCCTGTCTCTCTGTCTGTCTGTCTCCCAGGCCCACTGGTGGAAAGAGACTGGGGGTGCTCCACGCTCCAGGAGACGGGTGGTTGCCCAGCTAACGGAAGGGTAGGGGCAGAGGGCCCTGGGCTGCTGGAGGCAGGGGGAGCAGGAGGGACACCCTGAGGGCCTGAGTCAGGAGGGGGGTGCTCTGCAGCTCTGGCGGGAATGGCTGCAGAGCGGTGCCATCCACATGTGCTCAGACCCACCCGGGTCACTGGCCCATCACGGGGAGGGTGCGGCTCAGGCCCTGGCAGGTCTGCACGCGCCTCACACAAACGGACCCTAAGTCCCCAAGCCTGGAAGCCACAGCCTGACTTCACATTTTCACAACCGAGCTAAAAACAAACAGAATCCCAGTTCAGCTGAGTCGGCATTTGTGGTGGTTCTTCCCGAAGGAGGTGATGGAATTCCAGTGGAACTATTTCAAATCCTAAAAGACGATGATGTGAAAGTGCTGCACTCAATATGCCAGCAAATTTGGAAAACTCAGCAGTGGCCACAGGACTGGAAAAAAACAGTTTTCATTCCAATCCCAAAGAAAGGCAAGGCCAAAGAATGAGCAAACTACCGCACAATTGCACTCATCTCACACGCTAGCAAAGTAGTGCTCGAAATTCTCCAAGCAAGGTTTCAGCTGCACTGCAGGAGACCTGGGTTTGACCCCTGGGTTGGGAAAGTCGTCTGGAGAAGGAAATGGCAACCCACTCCAGTATCCTTGCCTGGAGAATAACATGGACACAGGACCCTGGTGGGCTACAGTCCATTGGGTTGCAAAGAGTTGGACTCGACTGAACTGAGCAACTAACACCTTCTTTTCAGGCTTCAACACTATGTGAACCAAGAAATTCCAGATGTTTAAGCTGGATTTAGAAAAGGCAGAGGAACCAGAGATCAAATTACCAACATCCATTGGATCATAGAAAAAGCAAAATAGTTCCAGAAAAACATCTACTTCTGCTTAATTGACTCTGCTAAAGCCTTTGACTGTGTGGATCATGACAAACTGTGGAAAATTCTTGAAGAGATGGAAATACCAGACCACCTGACCTGCTTCCTGAGAAATCTGTATGCAGGTCAAGAAGCAGCAGTTAGAACCCTACATGGAACAACAGACTAGATCAAAATTTGGAAAGGAGTGCGACAAGGCTGTATGTTGTCACCCTGATTATTTAACTTCTATGCAGAGTACATCATGCAAAATGGCCAGGCTGGATGAAGCACAAGCTGAAATCAGGATTGCCAGGAGAAATATCAATAACCTCAGACATGCAGATGACACCACCCTTATGGCAGAAAGCAAAGAGGAACTAAAGAGCCTCTTGATGAAAGTGAAAGAGGAGAGTGAAAAAGCTGGCTTAAAACTCAACATTCATAAAATGAAGGTTGTGGCATCCGGTTCCATCACTTCATGATATATAGATGGGGAAACAATGGAAACAGTGACAGACTTTATTTTCTTGGGCTCCAAAATCACTGCAGATGGTGACTGCAGCCATGAAATTTAAAGGTACTTGCTTCTTGGAAGAAAAGCTATGACCAACCTAGACAGTGTTTTAAAAAGCAGAGACATTACTTTGCCAACAAAGGTATGTCTAGTCAAAGGTATGGTTTTGTCAGTAGTCATGTATGGATTGGAGAAGGAAATGGCAACCCACTCCAGTACTCTTGCCTGGAAAATCCCATGCACTGAGGAGCCTGGTAGGCTACAGTCCATGGGGTAGCGAAGAGTCGGACACAACTGAGCGACTTCACTTTCACTTTTTACTCTCACGCATTGGGGAAGTAACTGGCAACCCACTCCAGTATTCTGGCCTGGAGAATCCCAGGGACAGAGGAGCCTGGTGGGCTGCTGTCTATGGGGTCGCACAGGGTCGGACACGACTGAAGCAACTTAGCAGCAGCAGCAGCAGCATGTATGGATGTGAGAGCTGGACTATAAAGAAAGCTGAGCACTGAAGAATTGATGCTTTTGAATCGTGGTGTTGGAGAACTCTTGAGAGTGCCTTGGACTGCAAGGAGCGCCAACCAGTCCATCCTAAAGGAAATCAGTCCTGAATATTCATTGGAAGGACTGATGCTGAAGCTGAAGGTCCAATACTTTGACCCCTGATGTAAAGAACTGACTCACTAGAAAAGACCCTGATCCTGGGAAAGATTGAAGGTGGAGGAGAAGGGGATGACAGAGGATGAGATGGTTGGATGGCATCACCGACTCAGTGGGCCTGAGTTTGAGTAAACTCCGGGAGTTGATGATGGACAGGGAGGCCTGGCGTGATGTAGCCCATGGGGTCGCAAAGAGTCGGACTTGACTGAGCAACTGGACATCCCGCAGGGCCCTGAGGCTGGTTTGGGACTTGATCTGTCCTAGCTGCCCTCAGGCCAGCGCGGCTGTGCTGGAATTCTGTGTCCTCCACGGAGCGGGTGGCGCACGGGATCCTCCAGGGAGCTCTGCGGGCTGCTCCTTGGCCTGCGGCCCAGGCCGCCCCCACCTATCTGTAGGCTCTTTCCCACGCGCAGCGCCCTCCACTTAGGGACAGGAAATCGGGGGTCTGTGCCATGCAGACCCCGCCACCATTTCTGCCCTGGGCTCAAACCCGCCTGGAAATTGTCAACTATCAGGGCCTGGCACCCCAGGGCGCTCCTGAGGACCCGGGAGCTGCATCAGCGAAAGCTGGGAGTTCTAGAGGCCCCGCCTCCTGGGTGGGTCTCGGTGGGAGGTGGGGGCTCCACCAATCCCACTAACCCCGCCCACTGGTAAACCCTCCCACCGCCTCCTCCCTCCCACCGCCTCACCCCGCCCACTACCTCACCCCGCTCGCCGCCTCATCCCTCACCCCGCCCACCGCCTCACCCCGCCCACCAAAGGCACAGCCGGTCCTGCAGTGTGTCCTGGCCAGGGAAGCCCGGGAAGGCACTGGAAAGGGGCCAGCGCGCCTGCTTTCGGGACCTGGAGGTGGCGAGAGGAAGAGACGGGGCCCTGGCCGGGGTGGGGGAGCTGGACCGGTGCCCTGTGAGCAGCAGCGGTGGGGCTGACAGTGCCAGGGCATGTTTGTTTCCTCCACCCCGAGAAACGAGGTGGATGTCGCCGTCTATTTTAATATGTATGTGAGAAACTGAAGATGCAGAAAGACAGACAGCGGCCAGACCAGCCGTGGGAGCAGAACGCCGCCCCGGGCCTGCGACGGGCGCCCCAGAAGCCACTACAAGCCCTGTGTCCCTGATTCCACTGGCCCCCATCTCAGGGCTGACCGCAGGGGCCCAGGCGCTGCCCTCAGCCACCGCGTGGGGCGCCCCCTGCTGGCCCCCATCAGCCTCCTCAGGCCCCTGAGCCACTCTCACCTGGGGTGCCAGCCCCTCTGCCCACCTCGGAGGGTGCACGCCCCCACCCCCACCCCCTGTGGCCCTCACTGGAGTCCATCGCGGGCTTCGTGCAGCTTGAGATGTCCCTGCCGATGGGGACCTTGGGCTCACACGGGGTAGTCAAACCCAGGAAGGTCTGTCTGTACATTCAGCCCAGCAGCTGTCCCCGGGGAAGGGCCCCGGGAAGCTGAAGAGCAGGGAGGGCCTTGGGGCCCCCTGCCCTCTGGGTCCTGCTGGGGGTCCTTCTGGGGGGAGCTTGAGGGCGGGCTGAGGCTGCGTGAAGTCTGCTGCTCGCTTGACCTTGAAGGGCGGCCTGCGGGACAGTGACCACTGTGTGAGCTGTCTGCACGCCGCGTCCACAGCGACAGCCAGGGACACCTGAGAGCTGGCTGGCGGCCTGTACAGACCTCTCTGTCCCCATGCGGCCTTGAGGTGACAGACAGACACTCAGCAGATACAAGCCTGGGCGAGAGCATGACAGAAGGCCACCTACGGTGAACACAGTAGGATTTCGGTTCTTGTTTCTGCTTCAACTGTGACCTCATTCTCTTAAGTTTAAAAAGTCAGCAAGCCTAAAGCCACACCTAAAGTGGGAGTCAAGAGACACCTGCAGTAACAGGCAAGTTTGGCCTTGGAGTACAAAGCGAAGCAGGGCAAAGGCTAATAGCATTTTGCCAAGAGAACGCACTGGTCATAGCAAACATCCTCTTCCAACAACACAAGAGAAGACTCTACACATGGACATCACCAGATGGTCAATACCAAAATCAGAGTGATTATATTCTTTGCAGCCAAAGATGGAGAAGCTCTATACAGTCAGCAAAAATAAGACAGGGAGCGGCTGTGGCTCAGATCACAAGCTCTTTATTGCCAAATTCAGATTTAAGTTGAAGAAAGTAGGGAAAATCACTAGACCATTCAGGTATGACCTAAATCAAATCCCTTACAATTATACAGTGGAATTCACAAATAGAGTCCAGGGATTAGATCTGATAGAGTACCTGAAGAATTATGGATGGAGGTTCGTGACATTGTACAGGAGGCAGTGATCCATACCATCCCCGAGAAGAAATGCAAAAAGGCAAAATGGCTGTTTGAGGAGGTCTTACAAATAGCTCAGAAAAAAAGAGAAGAGAAAGGCAAAGGAGAAAAGGAAAGATATACCCATTTGAATGCAGAGTTCCAAATAATAGCAAGGAGGGATAAGAAAGGCTTCCTTGGTGATCAATGCAAAGAAATAGAGGAAAACAATAGAATGGGAAAGACTAGAGCTCTCTTCAATAACACTAGAGATAGCAAGGTAATATTCCATGCAAAGATGGGTTCAATAAAGGACAGAATCAGTATGGGCCTAACAGAAGCAGAAAATATTAAGAAAAGATGGCAAGAATACACTGAAGAACTATACAAAAATGATCTTCATGACCCAGATAACCATGATGGTGTGATCACTCACCTAGAGCCAGACATCCTGGAACGCAAAGTCAAGTGGGCCTAAGGAAGCATCTCTATTAATAAAGCTAGTGGAGGTGATGGAATTCCAGTTGAGCTATTTCAAGTCCTAAAAGATGATGCTGTTAAAGTGTTGCATTCAATATGCCAGCAAATATGGAAAACTCAGCAGTGGCTGCAGGACTGGAAAAGGTCAGTTTTCATTCCAGTCCCAAAGAAACGCAATGCCAAAGAATGTTCAAACTACCACACAATTGCGTTCACTTCACACGTTAGCAAAATAATGCTCAAAATTATCCAACCCAGTACGTGAACTGAAAACTTCCAGATGTTCAAGCTGGATTTAGAAAAGGCAGAGGAACCAGAGATCAAACATCCATTAGATCATCGAAAAAGCAAGAGAGTTCCAGGAAAATATCTACTTCTGCTTTATTGACTATGCCAAAGTCTTTGACTGTGTGGATCACAGCAAACTGTGGGAAGTTCTTAAAGAGATGGGAATACCAGACCATCTGACCTGCTTCCTGAGAAATCTGTGTGCAGGTCAAGAAGTAACAGTTAGAACTGGACACAGAATAATAGACTGGTTCCAAATTGGGAAAGGAGTACGTCAAGGCTATGTGTAGTCACCCTGCTTATTTAACTTATATGCAGAATTCATTTCAGTTCAGTCACTCAGTCGTGTCCAGCTCTTTGGGACCCCATGTACTACAGCACACCAGGCCTCCCTGTCCATCACCAACTCCCGGAGCCTACTCAAACTCCTGTCCATTGCGTCGGTGATGCCATACAACCATCTTATCCTCTGTCCTCCCCTTCTCCTCCTGCCTTCAATCTTTCCCAGCATCAGGGTCTTTTCCAGTGAACTGGTTCTTCGCATCAAGTGGCCAAAGTATTGGAGTTTCAGCTTCAACATTAGTCCTTCCAATGAATATTCAGGACTCATTTCCTTTAGGATTGACTAGTTGGATCTCCTTGCAGTCCAAGGGACTCTCAAGAGTCTTCTCCAATACCATAGTTCAAAAGCATCAATTCTTTGGCGCTCAGCTTTCTTTATAGTCCAACACTCACATCCATACATGACTACTGGAAAAACCATAGCTTTGACTAGATGGACCTTTGTTGGTAAAGTAATGTCTCTGTTTTTTAATATGCTGTCTAGATTGGTCATAGCTTTTCTTCCAAGGAGCAAGGGTCTTTTAATTTCATGGCTGCAGTCACCATCTGCAGAAATTTTGGAGCCCAAGAAAGTAAAGTCTGTCACTGTTTCCATTGTTTCCCCATCTATTTGCCATGAAGTGATGGAACAGTATGCCATGATTTTAGTTTTCTGAATGTTGAGTTTTAAGCCAGCTTTTTCACTCTCCTCTTTCACTTTCATCAAGAGGCTCTTTAGTTCCTCTTCACTTTCTGACAAAAGGGTGGTGTCATCTGCGTATCTGAGGCTATTGATATTTCTCCTGGCAATCTTTATTCCAGCTTGTGCTTCATCTAGCCCGGCATTTCACATGATGCACTCTGCATATAAATTAAATAAGAAGGGTAACAATATACAGCCTTGAATTACTCCTTTCCCAGTTTAGAACCAGTCTGTTGTTCCATGTCCAGTTCTAACTATTGCTTCTTGACCTGCACACAGATTTCTCAGAAGGCAGGTCAGGTGGTCTGGTATTCCCATCTCTTTAAGAACTTTCCACAGTTTGTTGTGATCCACACAGTCAAAGGCTTTGGCATAGTCAACAAAGCAGAAGTAGATATTTTTCTGGAACTGTCTTGCATGTTCAATGATCCAGTGGATGTTGGCAATTTGATCTTTGGTTCCTCTGCCCTTTCTAAATCCAGAGTACATCATGTGAAATGGCCAGGCTGGATGAAGCACAAGTTGAAATTAAGATTGCCAGGAGAAATATCAACAACCTCAGATATGCAGATGACACCACCCTTACGGCAGAAAGTGAAGAGGAACTAAAAAGCCTCTTGATGAAAGTGAAAGAGGAGAGTGAAAAAGCTGGCTTAAAACTCAACATTCAGAAAACAAAGGTTGTGGCATCCAGTCCCATCACTTCATGGTAAATAGATGGGGAAACAATGGAAACAGTGACAGACTTTACTTTCTTGGGCTCCAAAATTTCTGCAGATGGTGACTGCAGCCATGAAATTAAAAGACCCTTGCTCCTTGGAAGAAAAGCTATGACCAACCTAGACAGCATATTAAAAGCAGAGACATTACTTTACCAACAAAGGTCTGTCTAGTCAAGGCTATGGTTTTTCCATGGATGTGAGAGTTGGACTGTGAAGAAGGCTGAGCACCGAAGAATTGATGCTTTTGAACTATGGTATTGGAGAAGGCTCTTGAGAGTCCCTCGGACTGCAAGGAGAGCCAACCCAGTCATTCCTAAAGGAAATAAGTCCTGACTATTCATTGGAAGGACTGATGCTGAAGCTGAAGGTCCAATACTTTGGCCGCCTGATGCAAAGAAATGACTCATTGGAAAAGTCCCCGATGCTGGGAAAGATTGAAGGCAGGAGGAGAAGGGGATGATAGAGGATGAGATGGTTGGATGGCATCAGCAACACAATGGACATGAGTTTGAGCAAGCTGGGAGTTGGTGATGGACAGGGAGACCTGGTGTGCTGTAGTCCATGGGGTCTCAAAGAGTCGGACACGACTGAGCTACTAAACTGAACTGAAAGCCATCTGAACTGAAAGCCACATTCTCAAGTGTCATCATTTATCTACCAATGTCACCAAAAAAGACACCATGGCGAACTGATGACCAGCAGGCCTCAGAGCGCCAGGACCCCAACATAGCCTGTTCCCTGCAGGGTGGCCTTTCAGACCCACTGCCCAGCCCTCTCCCTCCCAGCTGTCCTCATGGGTTCCAGGCTCCTGCCCACCTCACTGATCAAAGTGCTGGACCCTCGATGGGATGAGAAGAGTTTCTTTTTACTCTTAGAACCCCTGTAGAGTTTGAGGAAGCTGGGTGCTTGCTGCCTGTGGCCACTGCGAATTGAAGCCCAGAAGGCCTAGCTCTGGGAGGCCTGCCTCGACCGCCATGAGCGGGAACAGCTGGCTGACAAGTGGACCGCGGGCTGGATGGTGCACAGAGGCTGTGTGAGCTGGGCGCCTTCTGTCTCAGAGCTCTTCCAGGAGCCAGCTGGCCTTGGCGTGAGGACTCCCACCTGCGGGCAGTGCCCAGGCCGCCCAGTGTGGGAGGCAGAGCCGGCTGGGGTCTGCTGTCCCTCGAGGCTTGAAGGTCTCAGGCTCCAGGTACCACCTGTCCCCAGAGCCACAGGAGGCACCGTTGGGAGGCTCCGGGCCAGGGCCCCCCGGGGGCCCCGTCGCTGGAGCTGGCTGAGACGCCCAGCTCAGGAAACCTGACCTCCCAAGGGAGTGGGGGCAGGAGGAGCCCAAGGCATTGGGTGGCCATGCTGGGCCAGGTGGCGGGTTGGGTGGCCAAAGTTTCCGTGTCCGTGAGTCCAAAGTGGGGCAGGCGTGGCTGTGGGGAGGGGCCCACAGCTAGGGGCTGACTCCGAGACCCGGGAGCGATGGATCTGGGGTTGGGGGGCGAGAGAAGGGCCACTGGGGGGTCTGAGCAGCTTGACCCAGGGCCCCGGGCCTGACTGCCAGAGCTAGGGCAGCCCAGCCGAGGCAGACTGAAGCCCCGCAGCTCCGGACTCTGCTGCTGAGGGAGCCCCGGCGAGGACAAAGCCCGCTTCCTCCAGTCGCCAACCGAGCCCACGCCCCGGCCTGGCCTGAGGAGGAGATGCCCCCCGACTGGGGCCACCTCCCTGGCCCTGCAGAAATGCGCCCCCCAGCCCTCACCCACCCCCACCCACCGCTCACCAGCCAGCCTTCGTCACCCACCTGCAGCCAAACCAGCAGAAGCCGGGGGGCGGGGCTCAGACCCGGGCTCAGGGCGTTGGTGTCCACAGGAGGCTGTCCAGAGAGGCGGCGCCCAAGCAAATGGGCTTCCCCAGCAGGTTGGGGTGACACAGGGCCGCGGGGAGCCCTGCCCCACCCGGGACCATCCCCGCAGCCCCAGGGCCAGCCCGCCACCCCTGGACCCGTCCTGCCTCACCCCAGGGTGCCCGGCCACAGCCCACCGCCTGTGTGCCCGCCCCTCTCTCTGTCCTCATCTAAACTCCCCAAGGGCAATCACCACGCTACCCTAGCTCAGCACACAATTTAAGGCAGAAAAGCGGAACTTAAGCCAAACAGCCATGGGGGTCCAGGGCAGATAACAGCAATTTCAACAGGTTTCAGAAGAAAAGAAGAATGAAAATTGACATTTACTGAGTGCCAATCTGTGGCTCAGATAGTAAAGAATCTGCTTGCAATGGGGGAGACCTGGGTTCCATCCCTGGGTTGGTAAGATCTCCTGGAGGAAGGTATGGCAACCCATTCCAGTATTCTTGCCTGAAGAATCCCACAGACAGAGGTGCCTGGTGGGCTACAGTCCATGGGGTTGCAAAGGGTAGGACACAACTGAGAGACTAAGCACAATTGCCCTGTAAGGGGAGTTTCAGGCCTTTATTCTTCCACCCATCATCCATCCATCCACTGTCCATCATCCATCCATTCCTCCACCCTCCCTGCATTCATTCGTCCCTCCATTTATCCATTATCCATCCATCCATCCACCATCCGTCCTCTCATCCTTCACCCACCCCTCTATCTACCATTCATCCACCCCCATCCAAAACCCAGCCCTCCCTCCGTCCATCATCTCTGCATCCCTCCTTCCATTTATTCTTCCATCCACTCTTCATCCTCCATCCATCCATCATCTATCCATCCACCCATCCCTCCCTCTGTCCATTGTCTCTGTATCCCTCCCCGCATCCATCCATGATGCATCCACCCATCATCCCACATCAGTTTCTGAATGTCAGAGGCTCTGCGCACCGTCCTGGGTGCTGGAGCAAAGCAGGAAATAATGCCGACGTGTCCGCTGGGAGAACCAGGGGCCTCAGGCCACTGCCGCGTCCCGGAGTCCTCCTGGGCTGGTGGGCACCAGCCGGTTTAGGCACTGGGGTGGCTCAGAGCCTGAAGAGGATGTTCTGAAGGCGGGGGATGGATACGAAAAGAAATCCAGTCCTCTGGCTGTTGTCCAGGGGGCCCTGCATGTTTGGGGCCCAGCTCTGCTTCCCCAGAAAGCCCGGGGCACCCCTTCCTGGCAGTGAGGACCCTACAGCCTGGCATCACCTTTCAGAGTTGGGGGGACTTTCCTGATCCCTCCTGAGCTCCCCGTCACCCCTCAGTCTGCACCTCCACCCCCCCCCCCACCCCCACCTCACCCTTAGCCACCGTGCCAGCCCATGGGCTCCTGATGGGCGGCCACAGAGGGCCGGGCTGGGCAGCTGGCCAGGGCCCAGGAGAGCATCCCAAACTCAGGGTCGAGACACGGTGGCCACGAGTCTGTGTCTGCCTTGGCTGAGTGGAGGGGCTGCCGGGGCTGGGGACACCATCCCCCCAAGTAAGGGCTTTGCGTCCTGCAGCGCAGGGGTCTCCTTTCCCGAGGGCCGTGCCATCCCCGTAACACACCCAACCCTTAGCCCGCCCCTCGCCGGGAAGCATCTCGGAGCTGCCAAGGGGGCCCGGCCTTGCAGAGGATCTCACAGGGGCAGTGGGCCCAGAGCAAGCCTCACCTTCTGCCAACAGGCAGGCGTTGCCCTCACAGCCTGGAGCCATAAAGGAAGCGAAACTGAAACGGAGACAAGTGAGAGAAGCTGCCCTCCCGGGCCAGAGGGCGTGAGCCCAGGCGCCCCCAGGGCTGGGCGGGGAGGGCTCCCTCACAAGTAACCCAGAGGGAGCCTCCCGGACTCTGCAGGGCTGGGACCCCCAGGCGGCCCGCATCTCACCTGGCCCTGGAGGACTAGGAGGGTGCCGGGCCATTGGCTGGCAGCTGCTGCTTCGCTGAGCAGTTCGTCCCTGGGACCTGACCCACCTGGCCCTGGAGCCAGCCCAGAGGGAGGCACCCCATCACCCCGCCTCCTCACCGGGCCCTGGGGGCGCCTGCCTGGGGCGCCTGACAGGCCCCAGTCGACCCGCTCACACACCCTCATTGGGCTCCGCTGCCCAGGGCTCCAGGCCTCGGGCGTGTCCAGCGACCTCTGGGCTGTGCTCCCCGGGGGCCTGTGGGCTGGCCGGGCACGTGCTTGTTACGGCAACACTGGGAGCAAGGCTGCCTGGGCAGCCCGGCACAGCGGGGGCAGGACGCCCCCACCTGGGGGACGAAGGAGCCTCGTCCACCATCTCCTGGGGGGTCTGTGACACGGCATCCCGGCCGCTGGGGGCAGTGGGGCCCGGCCTGGACTGGCCGCCCAGCTCTGCCCTGGGGGCCCTGGGCTCCGGGCAGCCCTGAAAAGGGAGGCGGGCGTCCTTGCGGGAGCTGCCCCAGGCCCAGTCCCCTCCCAGAGTCTGGCCCAGGGAGGCCACAGGCCCTCGGGCCCCGGCAGGGCTGCAGGGCGGGCGCCTCGGGCCACCGGGCCCAACGCACCATGCCCCACGTGCACACAGGGGTCTCGGCTCAGGTGGGACCCTGCCCCTGCCAGAGGAGCCCTTCCCGCATCTGCAGGATGCTCGTGCTCCCCCTTCCACTTGCTGTTGTCACTCGTGGGCTTTATTTTTAGAGGAGCGTTAGGATGGCAGACGAATCTGTTGGAGAGGATGGACTGATTCCTGCCACAGTTTCCGAACTGCCTGTAGTTCAGGGCACTTGAGGAGCCGCCCTCCTCATTATCAGCGCACGGCTGTTATGATGCCTTTTCACTCCCCTGTGAACTTGAGTGTTCCCGGGAGAAGAGCGGCTCCCGGACCCCTGGCTCAGAAGACTGGAATGAGGGACCCTAGAAGGCAGAGGCTGCAAGGGACCCACCTGCAGAGCGAGAGGACCCGTGCCCCCTCCCTCCCACCCCCCACCCCTGCAGGGGCTGCGCCTTCCTCTTGGAGGAGGGGCTGGTCTCGGGCAGCTAGAGAGCATAGGCTTGAGTCCCCGGAGGGAGGGATGGGGTTTACTAAATACAAGGCCGTCTGGATGCTCGCAGGTGAAACCCTGGGATGCTGGGTCTCGTTCAGGATGACACGGGTGGGGTGGACGCGGCTGAGCCCAAGACCGTCTGCCTCGCACGGCCAGATCCCTGCAGAAAAGGGCCGCAGGGGAGTGCCTGTGATGGCCCGGCTCCTGCAGTGACTCCTGGTCCCCAGCGAGGACCCCCAGCTGCACGGCCTCCTCCTCGCTGCCCCCAGGAGCGGACCCACCTAGGGATACGACCAGGGGGCTCCTCCCAGCCTCTGTAGCCCCATCCGGCCTCGTGGCTGCCCGTGGGGCCGGGTCAGGGACACTCCTGAAGGCTTCCCGCCACCCCAGACTCTCCGGCTGCTCCTGGGCCCCGAGGGGGCGGGTCTGCCGTTCCTCTCCAGGCAGCTGGGAATTGACCCAGCTCAGCCCACTGCCCAGGCCCGAGCCGGCAGGCTCTTTCCACCCGTATTTATAGATACAGTCACAGGCAGAACAAAATCGAAAGCCCTGGTCAGCGGTGAGATGACTGGAGACATGCGGGCAGAGGTCGTCTGAGCCTGAGACCTCAGAAGCCCCCGGGACCAGCCCTCCACCTCAGGGGGCACCTCCGCGGGGGGCTCAGCCCCTTCTCCGGCCAGCCCTGTGGGTGCTCTCGGGTGCTCGGGATTTGCCTCACATGCTGGGGGCAGCCCCCGACCCCCACGGCTCTGCACGCCCCTCACCTCCTCCCCCGCCATCCTGTCTGCATCTCCGAAGGCAGGTCAGCCCCACGACAGCCCAGAGGGGTCCCGAGGCCCGAGCGCAGCCGTGCAGGGGCTCGAGCAGGCCCCCCGGCTTGGGGCAGCAGGAGGCCAGCGGCCCTACCCCCGCCTCGCCGTCTTGCTCTCTGGATCTCGGTTTCTGTTCCTCCGCCAGCCTCTGCTCACGCCCCAGCCCTCTCCCTGGGAGCCTGCTTCCAAGGAGACGCTCGCCTTCTTGAGGTGCTCACAGGACCGGCTCATGGGGAGGGGCGCGGCCTCCAGGTCAGTGACAAGCCCCCTGTGGTCTCCCACCAGACAGAGCCCAGACCCCTGGAGTGACAGCTCAGCCTGTGACCCTGGGCCTCCCTGGCAACGGATGAAGCCCCCACAGGTGCCTTGTATGTGTGTGTGTGTGCATGTGCGCGTGTGCACACGCATGTTGTCTTCGAGGATGGCTCCAAAGGGCCCAGGCCGTCCAGATGGGACCTGGAGACAGGCCGCCACCCAGGCTGTCAGCGCCTCTGCTGGGATGACAATGGTCCCGTCCCTCTGGGTGCAGCGGGTCCTCTGGGCAGCTCCAGGTGACGGCGGGGCCCCTGGGCCAGCGTGGACCACAGCCCTCGGCGGCCCTCCTCAGCCTGACCCTGTGGCTGCCCTGGCAGGGCCAGCGGGACACGCCGAGGAGGGGCACTCCCGTCAGAGAGGCCAGTGCTGTCTGAGCTCCAGAATGACTACCACGCGGTCGGGCAGGCAGCGGGGCTCCTGTTCAGACGGCTGACGGCACCCCGACCCCCGCGGACGCCCAGAGCCCCCCTCCCAGGCCCAGCCCATCACCTTCTGTCCACAAATCACTCTGACACTTGCCTTTCGAGTCCCCTGAAGAGCCCGAGCGCCGCCACGCCTGCCGCCTGGAGACTTGGCTTCTGGAAGTTAGGCTGTGGGCACATGAGTGCTCCCCTTGGACACTTGTATGACCGGGATGCCACTGTTAACGCCTGCTTTGCAACTGTCCGTTTCCATTTCCCTGCTCATCCTCAGAAGCCAGACCCTGCCCACACGGGGCTGAGGGCCTGGGGGGTGCAGTGGACCTGTTCACCCGAGGTCCACCCGCCGAGGTCAGCGCGGCCCTGGAGTCTTCCAGATTTCCAGGACTGCAGACAGGGAGCATGGCTGGGCCAGGCCGCTGCGGGCGTCGCAGAGGCAAGGCTGCGGGCGCAGGCTGCCCTCGGGCCGAGGTTGGGAGCGCCCCTCACCTGAAGGCCCTGGACAGAGGGAAGAGAAGGCCTCCCGGGTCAAGCCTGCCCCCGGCCGCCTGCGGTCTCAGGGTGGAGTGTCAGCGCGGAGGACGGCTCGTGGTCCTTTCCCAGCTGGGCGCTTCTGGTGGCGGCTGATGACCCCCAGGGCTGTTCCCTTTTCAGTTCTGGAAAATGCGTTATTTCATATTTCCCCAGAATTTCAAGAAAATTCCAAAACAAGAACAAAAGGAGGGAAGAAAACAGAAGAAGTAAAAGCAACAAAGAAAGACAAAGCTATCATTCTTTACAGGTAAAAAAAAAAAAAAATCCCTGAAAACCACAGAGGAAACTGGGAAAATAAGTGAATAACGGAATTTAGAGTTCTGGGAGGTGGCAGGTTACAAAACAAATACACGACAGCCAGTGATGTTTGTCTTGTTTTGGTTTTTACATTTCAGCCTAATTATAAGATCCATTACAGTAGCAACAAAAAATGTGAACACGCGCGAATTAACATAAAGAGAAAGACCTGTGGGACCTGGGCGGAAAGATTAGACACCTTAAAGACAGTTTCGGGCAAATTTACTCTTAGACTGAATGCCTTTTCAATCAAAACATGAAGGCACTTGGGGGAAAACTTTCCATGATTCAAACATCCGTCTTGAGGGGAAAAGATTGAAGGGCGAAAATGGCCTAGAGAATAATGAAGAGTGGGGGGTGGAGGCAGGACTGGCGTCCCAGCGAGTCACGGAGAACAGAGGGTGTGTGGAGACCCCACTGCTGCCAGGAGGGCCTCCTGAGCACCTAGAAAAAGCCAGGAAGGCTGAGCGGGAGCGAGGTGGGAGAGGGTGGGTGTGCCCGCAGGTGTGAGCGGGAGCGAGGCGGGAGAGGCCGGGCGTGCCTGCAGGTGTGAGCGGGAGCGAGGCGGGAGAGGCCGGGCGTGCCTGCAGCTGAGCGTGCAGGGCTCCGCTCACCCTCTCTGCTGCTGTGTGGTTGGAGGTGGGGGAGATAACGAGAGGGTCGGTGCAAGAGGGCAGCCTTCACCCACAGCTCTCACCTCTCCCCCATGCTCCGGGGGCCTCTAACCCTCCTTCTCCTCTTCCCTCGTTAGCAGAGTCCCAAACACTGGCCAGTCCACGTCCCAGTCTTCTCAACAGGCAGGTGTGGCCACATGGCCACATTCTGGCTAATGGTGCGGTGTATGGCTTCTGGGCCATGCTCTGGGGAGGGGTGGTAATCGTCCCTTCCACTGTTCCCTCCCTCTAATACTGGAATACAAATGTGAGGGTTGGACCAGGAACAGCTATGATGGATCATGAGGTGAATGAGTGGAAGCTGTTACACTGCTGAACACCAGCCTCCTTCAAGTCACTGCTTGAATGTCTCTGGCACTGCCCCCAACATCCCATTTAAAATCTCACCCCCAGACCCCTTCTCTCCCTCTCTTACTCAGCTCTTGTCACTGCCTCTCATGTGGAACTCAGGCTTCAGAGCTGCAGGGACTCCTGCCTCCTTGCGTCATCCCAGGGCCGGGCTCTGCTAGGCACCAATGCACAGTCAGTGAATGAATGAATGTGTGAAGTGCCGCACATGTAAAGGGGAGGTGCTGGGGGATGAACCTGAGACGTGGAGGGAAAGCAAACTGGAGCACCCCTGGGGGCCCTGCCGTGGACACCCAAGGACAGAGGGGACTGGTTCTTACCCAGGGCCCCCTTGCCCCCCCAGCCCCACCTCAGCCCTCCCGCCCTCCTGGGGCTTCTACCAGGTAGAATTCCGAGGGAGGCCACCTGCCTGACCTCCTGGGTTGAATGACTGGACCCTGGTGGCCAAGAGGCCAGAGCAGGGGGTGGGAAACGCCAGGCCAGGGTCTGGCCCCAAGAGTCTCCCCGTGGGAGGCCTCCACCCTCGGCTACTGGGGAATCTGTGGTCCTGGCCTTCAGTGGGCATTCTCAAGGTCCCCAGGCCACCGGCTGCCTCTAGGGTGGCCACACTCCCCACACCAAAGCCGGACCTCCAGCGTCCCTGGCCTGTCTCTCCGTAGACCAGCCCTGGCGACCTGAGCCCTGGTGCCTGGGGTGGGGTCTCCAAGGTTTTGCAAGGAGACCCCCCCAGCTGCGCTCTTCTGAAGGGACTGTACTGGCTTCTAGAACAAGGTTTCTGCGTCTTGGGGCGCGCAGGGGCGCTCTACGAAGGTGGGCACAGCCTCTGCCCACGGCCCGATGGCTTTCCGCGGTGCCCGCGCCCGGCTCTGCGCTCCAGGCTGCCCCGCCCGCCCGGCCCCGGGCGCCCCCACCCCGCCGTCCTGGGTCCCAGGCGCTCAGGGTCCATTGGCCTCTCGGGTGCAGCCCATCCGGCCCCGCCCCTCTCGGCCCCGCCCCGCCCTCCCCACCCTGGCCCCGCCCGCGCCCTCGCCGTCTTTTCAGCGCCCGCACCCGGAGGCCGGGGCTGCTACTGGGGCCACCATGTCCCAGCGCTTCGTGGTGACCCCCGCGGCGGGTGGGGCGGGGGACGCGGGGCCCAGGCCAGGGGGCAACGACGGTCAGAGCTCCAGCTCCGGCCAGGGCCCCGACGCGGACCCCGCACCCTCCCCGGAGCCGCCGGCGGTGGACGCGCTGCCCATCCTGCGCTACTGCCGAGAGCCGAGCCGGTACTACGGTAGGTGCGCCCCCTCGGGGCATCGCTTCCTCCGCGTCTGGGGCTCAGGGCCGGGTCTGGGGCCGCGGGGCTCAGGCGGTGGCTGGGGATCGGGCGGGAAGGCTCTGGGGCGCTGGCCTCGGGGCCGCGGCGGGGCGCTGGGTGGTGTGGAACTGGGGTCCACCTGGTGCGCCCGTCCGCCTTGCTCCCTGGGGGGAGGGTGTGGGAGGGCCTTGGCTTAGCGCCCCTCCTCACGGCCCCCCTGCCTGTCGCGGGGCTCGGACAGGAATCGGTCCTGGGCCGCTGTCCCTGAGGACTGGCTGGTGACAGCCCCGGGCTCCTAGTGACATCACCGCTCTGGGAGGGCAGGGGCCAGGCCAAGTCAGCTCTGGTGTGTGGGGGCGGGGACTCGGGGACCACCAGGGAAACGCTGGCCCCTCCGGTGGCCTGACGTGCTTGGAGGACTGCCAGCCCCTGCCCGAGTCCCCGCTGTGTCCTCCCCCGGTGCCCCCACCCCTGCCTTTCACCCCTGAGCCCCTACCTGCCCTCACCTTCAGCCTCCAGACCCCGGACGAGGGCGATGGCGCAGACGTCTGTGGCCGGCCCGTCTGCTCAGAGGGCTGGGTCACCGGACACTGTTCAGGCCGCTGGGTCTCGGTCCCGCGCTCGGCGCAGGAGCCATTTCCTGGGCTCCGGTGGGGGTTTGCGCACCTGATGTCTGACCACGCAGTCTCAGCCTCAGAACCAGAGGGGGTCCTCCCCGCCTCCGAGGGGCCTCCCCGCTCCCGCAGACCCTGAGTCTCCTGTGAGCGGGGATTCTGCAGGCGCTGAGTGGTGCGCGTCAGAGCCACTCCATATTTCTGGGGTGTCGTGCCAGCCTGTGTCCCTTCTGGGGGACGTGAGCGGCTGAGACCGGGAGCCGGGCAGAGGGGCGGGTGTTCCAGGGGCCACGGCAGCAAGAGGCTCGAGTCCAGGCTCCCCACGGGCCCCCGCCCTGCCCCTCCCTCCGGGGCCTCAGCCTGGCCTGTTGGCTGGACCCCGATGGGCGCCGTCCCGCATGGGGCTGCTCTCCCGCCTGGCAGGGCCCTGCAGAGGGACACAGCCTGGGCCAGGCTGACCTTCCGACCTTCCTCTCGCGTTGTTGCCCTTTGCGCCCCCTGCGATGCCCACCCTCGGCGCCCAGCGTGCTGGCCTGTGCCCCTGGGGATGCCCTCCGCTGGCCTCCTGCTGTCTGCGTGCTCACACTGACGGGCAGGAAGGGCATCGCCCAGCGTCCTCGATGTTGCAGGTGGGAGAAAGCGGACCCCCGAACCCAGGACCGCCCCCACCCGTCTCTTCTTGTGGGGCAGCTGTCTGGGCTCAGGCTCTCCTTCCCCCCCACCCCCCGCTGGGGTCTGGACCACCCCGCCCGTTCAGCGTCCAGCCCTCAGGGGTGGAAACCACGCTGAGCCTGGGGCCACTGCCCGGCTGCCTGGCTGCCCCGCTGCCCGGCTGATAGACAGCCAGGCTCCAGCGGTGCGGGAGTTCACGGTGGGGGGGGAACTTCACGGGCTCAGTGCCCACCAAGGATCAATCCAACGATTTTCTGTCGTTCCCACTGGATGAGAACAAAGGCCCTATTATTTGACTCTGCCATTAAGAAGACAACGCAAACTAAGTTGAAAACAGCAAGTGTGGGTCTCACCGGCGCGCCCGGGGCCGGAGCCAGGAGGCGCACGGAGAGCGCCGGTCCTGGGCTGCCCTTCACCCACAGGTGGCAGGGTGACCCAGGGGCGCCCCCTCACGGCGGGGCCCGGGCCAAGGCTGTGTCGGGAGCCCTCCCTGGCCTCCCGGCTGCTGACGAGTGACCAGAGGAGCCGCTGGCCGGGCTGGTCGCTGACTTGGTCCCACGCGCAGGTCCGGGGAGGCGGCCACACAGCTCGCCTGGGAGGGGCCGGGCGCGGGGGGTGGGCAGGGTCACACGGCCTAGGAGGACCCGGCCGGCAGCGAGCGTGGGGACTTCCCGGGAGGAGGGGTGCTGTGGAGAGACCCCGGGGCAGGCCCTCTGGTGGGATCGGTAGGGTTGCCAGATCCCCCGTGGGCCCCCGCCCTCCTCCGCGTGTCCCCACTCTGAGGGTAACACCACTCAGATGTCACGCCTCTCGGAAGCCAGACGCCCCCTCAGCCACCTCCATGTCTCTGGGGCCTGGGGCAGGCTGCCCTTGAAACAGGCCCTGGGCAGAAGGTTCTAGAAGCGGGGGCCAGTGGACAGCGACTTGTCACTTCCGTCACTTCCAGGAGGGGCCTCCTGCCGGGCTGGCAGGGCCTGCCTGGCCAAGGGAATGTGAGGACCACCCGCCAGCCTGTCCGTCTGCTGAGGGACGCAGCCTGGTCAGGCCCGCCCTGGGCCCGGGGAGGGTGGGCACCACAGGGTCAGCCCCAGGCTGCCCCGGGAAGAGGCGGGTGAGGGCGCAGCAGGGCCTCTGCCAGGGTCCCAGCAGTGCCCATGTGTGGCCTGCGCCTCTGCCTGCCTGCTGCTGGCCTGGGTGGGTGGCAGGCCTGGGGGTGGGAGGTGCACAGGGGCCCGGGGCTGAGGGGCTCCGGGGAGGTCAGCCCTCGTGGGCGGCCCTGCCCTATGCCCTTGGAGAGGCTGGGGCGGGGCAGGGAGACTGGCTTCCCTGGTCAGGGGACCGGCCCCCAGCATCGCCCCACCTCCACCATGATCGGGGGTCGGGCCCTCTGGGTCCTTCTGGAGCCTGGGTGGTTATGCTGGTGGGCGCGGGGCCTGCAGCCTCCCGGGGTCACGCTGGAGGAGTGAAGTGCGGGCCTCTCGCTCTGAACACGCGAGGGGGTGTGTTTGTGCTGTTTCTGTGTGCGTGTCTGTGTGTCTAGTGTCTATGCGTGGGTTTGTATGTGTTCACATGTGTCTAGCGTGTGTGTCTGTGTGTGTGTATCTAGTGTGTGTGTGTGAGTGTCTGAGTGTGTGTGTGAGTGTCTGAGTGTGTGTCTGAGTGTGTGTGTGTGTTGTCTGAGTGAGTGTGAGTGTCTGAGTGTGTGTGTGCGTGTGTGCTGTCCACTGTGTGTGTGGCCCGGTGCCCACCGCTGAGACGGTGAGGGCCGGGCGCCTGCCTTGGGAGTGACTCCGGTGGAGGACGGCCGTGTGCCTGAAGACACAGCTCAGGGGCGCAGGCCTGAAGCACGCCGCTCCATCCTGGGCTGGGACCAGGGGACCAGGGGCACACGGGGGACGAGGCAGGAGCCGAGCTCAGGTTCCGCCCACCGTGCCCCCCCCTCCAGCCCCGACGCCTGCGTGTGTGGGGGGCTGGCCCCCCATCACCCTCTGTGAGCGGGCAGAGCCCCCGCCTGCCTGACACCACGTGCCTCTACGTGGCGGGGCGCGTGGCTCATGCCTTCGTGTGGGAAGTCAGCATAGTCTCTGCGCAGGATTGCGCTTCTCTGGCTGAATCCATCCTTTCCTGGGGGGAGTGAGGCTCTGTGCTCCTGCCTGCATGGGAGGCGGGCGCCTCCATCCAGGACAGAGGCAGCTGGTGTGGGAGAGCCCGCGGCTGCCAGGCACACTCCGCCCCCCTGCCGCTTAAGCGCCTCCCGGAGTGGCCGCCGTGTGTACGTGTGTGAGTGCCCAGCGCCCAGGCTCGCGGATGTGCAGTTGTGTGAGTGTTGTCTGTGTGTGTGTGTTGTGTACGGGCCCCTGTGGGAGCTGGGGGAGGATTCCTGCTGCGGCTTAAACCACCCCCAGTGCGTCCCTGGCTTCCCTTCTTTGCTACTGAACATTCATCTCGGCTTCTTTTCTGGGGCTGGGGCCGGGCAGGGGGCATCACGGGTTCTGAGGCACCAGCTCCCTTTACACATCAAACTTTTCTTCAAATAGAGGCTTTAGCTCCCGAGAGCCAGGGCCTGGTGTCAGGCAGCAGGGTGGGGCCCCGGCCCCCTGGCTCCCGACGCCCTGGGTGGGCCCTCTCTGCCCACCCCGCATGTGCCAGCTCACGCAGCAAACAAGCACGAAGGGGTCCCTGTCGGTGGCCACGAGACGCCCTTCGCCCACGGGTGGCTGCGAGCACAGGCCAGCTCTGCCCCGGGGCCCCCGGTGGCCACCCCACCCCCAGGCTGCCCTCCTGCGCTCCATGGGCAGTGCCCGCCTGGCCTCTGGCTCCCCTGCCCTCCGCCTCCCACCTGGCCTCTGTCCCCGTGAGCAGGGCTGTGGCCCCAAACAGGCCTGGGCTGGCACTCCAGAGGTGTGTCCACGGGGTTGACTCTTGGCCCAGTGTAGTGATTAAAGGGGTGACTACAAACAGGGCATCAAAGGACACTGTCAAAAGGCAACCCACGGATGGGGGGAAGGCCCTGCGGCTCATACACCTGATGAGGGATTAACATCCGCGATATGTGAAGAACTCCCACAACTCAACAACAGCCAGAAAATCCAACCACTGAAAAATGGGCAAAGGTCTGAAATAGTCATCTCCCCAAAGAAGACATATGAATGGCCAGTAATCATGTGGAAAGATGCTCAGCTGCACTGGTTATCAGGGAAACACAAATCAAAACCACAGGAGATGCCACTTCTCATCCATCCGAACGGCTGTTAAAAAAACCCAGACAATCACAAGTGTTGGCGAGGAGGTGGAAATAGCAGCACTTGTACGCTGCTGGTGAAAATGGAAAACATGCAGTGCTTGTGGAAAACAGCCTGGTGATTCCTCAAAAGATTAAACAGAGCTGCCGCCTGACTCAGAGGTTCCCCTCCTGGCTGTGGACCCAAGGGAACTGAAAGCAGGAACCTGAACGGATATTCATGCACCTGCGTTCACAGCGGCATCGGGCGTATCCACAGACCGTGGTGTGCACGCAGGAGACGATGTGATTCCACCTTAAACGGGAGGGACGCTCTGGCCTCTGCGACAGCGTGGGGGAATCTTGAGGGCTTTGCGCTCAGTGGACTGAGCCAGACATACAAGGGCACAGCCTGCCGGGTCCTGCTTCTGTGAGGTCCCCAGAGCAGTCCGGTCCGTGGAGACAGAAGGCAGGAAGGTGGGGCCAGGGGCTGGGGGGAGAGGGGAGTCAGCGATGGTGAGGACAGGGTTCCCCTCGGGAAGACGGAAGAGTTCTGGGGCTGGTGCGCAGTGTTCACACAGCAGTGTGGGTGTCGTTAACGCCGCTGAGCTGCGCTTCTTAAACGTCTGGAAGCGTTGTTTTATGCCAAGTAGCTTTTACCACAATACAAAAAAACACCCCAAAAATGAAAACACAGGAGGAGGGCCAGGCAGACAGGAAAAGTAAGTGCTTCCTCAGGCTCCATTCAGCCCAGAGAACCCTGGTCTCCCGTCTTCCATCTTCCGGGAGAGGCCAGATTGATTAAATCAATTCACACCGCAAGGCCCTCCCAGGAGTGGTCCTTTTTAATCTAAATTGCTCTCTGCAGGTGCAGGTTCAGGCCTCTCACAAGAGTGTGTTTGTCCACGGGCCTTCCTGTCTCACAGGACTCCCCATGTGGCCCTTCCTGTCCTGGAGGGGCGGGCGCAGGTCAGCATGGCCCTGGCGCTGCCCGTGGCCCGAGCCACCCTGCGGGAAGGGGCGGCGTCCCCCCGAGCCTCCCTGCCCGCCCAGGGCCCTCCTCTCTGGATGTGCGGGGATCTCGATGCCGCCCTCAGCTGGGGGCACACACCGGACTCCCCCTCCCCGCACCCCCACCCCCGCCGGCTGTCCCCAGCCACAGACGGGGCGGGAGGTCAGGCCTGTCAGAGGGAAGGGCGGGTGGGCACTGGTGCTCGTGACCGCTCTGCTTCTTCGCCCTTCCTTGCAGCTTCTGCTGTCGTCTGTCCTCTGCTCAGAGTGGGGTGGGGGTGGGGGCCTGGTCCAGAAATGGGGAAGGCGCAGCTGCCTACACTTCCGCCCTGGATGCAGCAAACCTCTGGGGTCAGAGCTTGGGGGTGGGCTGAGCCTCGTGTCCTAGAGGGGCCTGGGTGCAGGCACTCGAGGCAGGACCCAGCAGGCAGGCAGGGCCTGGCGTTGACTTCTGTGCTGTGTCTTGGCCACGGGCAGGGAGTGTGCCTGTGTGTGTGCTTGGGTGTGTACATATGTCTGTGTATGCACACGTGTGCATATGTACATGCGTGCACGTGCATGTACATCTGTGTGCATGTGTGCCTATGTGAGTGCACTGTGTCTGTGGGCACGTGTGTGTGTGTACATGTGTGTGCATGCACCTGCATCTGCGTGCACATGTGTCTGTGTGCATGTGTCTGTGTGCATGTGTCTGTGGGCATGTGTCTGTGGGGCATGTGTCTGTGTGCATGTGTCTGTGGGCATGTGTGTGCATGTATGCCTGTGTGTGCGTGTCTGTGTGTGCACATGTGTGTGGCAACAGGGGCCCTGTGATGGGCTCGGAGCCAGGCGGCCTTCCCCTCCCGCCGTCCGGCCGCCTCTGTCCTGCTGTCTGTGGGGCTGGTGGGGTGTGGTGCCGGCCTCGCTGACTCCCTACCCTGAGCCCAGGGAGCAGGGGGGCCCTAGGGCAGAAGAGGCCACAAGTCGGACGTTCACACACAACTCAGCTCGGGGCTTCTCCGGCTTTCTTTGAGGGGGTGCTCGGGACGTTCCGGTGTCCCATGGGCTCACCTCCCGGGCTGTGCGGGCTGCCCCCTTCCAGGGGGACTTCTCGGGGTCTGGAGGCTCCCCAGCCCTGCCCCTGCACAGGTGGGTCACATCCCCAGGCCTCAGGGGGCTGGCACAGGGCCACAGCCTCCTCGGACCTGTTGGCCTCACAAGCAAGCACCCAGGACCCAGCGGCCAGCCCGTGGGGGGAACGGGCGGGTAAAGTCCATTCTCCTCTCTTGTTCAGCTGGTTTGTCTGCATGGAGCTCCACACACATCAGAAGGGCAGAGTGTGGGCTGTGGAGGGAGGGGGCTGGTGGGGGTGGGTCAGTGGGCAGCTCACTGCCTGGCACCCTGGGCTGTAACTTCAGCCTGGGGGTGGAGGACAGAGAGAGATGGAGAAACAGGAAGATAGAGAGACTGGGAGAGGCAGACGGAGAAGGGGGCGGGGAAGGTGCCCGCTGAGCACTTGAAACGTGGCCGGTGCAACCCAGGAACAGGATTTAGTTTTTAAATTTTTAATTAGTTTAACGTGAAACTTAACTGACCACGTGTGCTCTGCAGCTGCTGAGCCGAACGGTTCGGATGCCGGGCACACAGCGGGGGAGGGGCCAGGCAGGGTCCGGGACCACAGGCGGCAGAGCGGGTGGCGGGCGCCCCGGGACTCTGCGATGACGGACGAGCGTGCCGGCCTGCCTGCTGTCCCCAGCGTTCCTCCGCCCAGGTCCTGACCCCCCAGGACCTCAGAACGTGACTGCCTTTGGAGACGAGACGGGCCTTGACAGGCGATTAAGGTGGATGCGGCCACTAGGGTGGCCTTTGTCCTGACTGTCCTTATGAGAAGGGGAGCTCGGGACACAGACACACGGAGGGACGACCTCCCCGCGGACCTGGCCCGGTGCTCCCGGCTCTGCAGTGCCTCCAGCCCCCAGGGAGCCCCCCCCCGCTGCCCCACAGGACACTCTGGCAGCCACGGGGGGCGGGGGCCCTGTGGCCAGGTGTCCGCCAACTGCCTCACCTGCGCCGGGGCGCCTGCCCCCCCTCCCGCCACCTGAGCCCTCCCCGGGGCCGGCTCCTGTCCTCGTTGCCTGGAGACCCGAGCGCTCCTGTCCCGCTGGATTCACGAGCAGAGCAGGCGGCGCTGCGACGCTGAGCAAGGCTGTGCCGGGCACACGGGGCCTGCGTCCCCTGTTTACAGAAGGACGCCTCCCGGGGGTGCGGGGGCCGTGGAGCCTGCAGGTAATCCAGGGCAGGTAAAACCCTGGGCAGAGGCTGACCGCCTGCAGCCTCAGAAGCTGGTCAAGGCAGGACGCACGCTCCCCCGAGCTCTGGCCCCACGCAGGACTCCAGGCCCAGAGCTGAGCGGACGTTTCTGAGTCAGGCCACCCGCCCGTGGTTATGGGTCTCAGCACCCACAGGACCCTGCTCTCGAGGGGCGCCCGCGGGGCCAGGCGGGTTTGTCTGGAGGTGCCCCCTGGCCCTGGGGGTGGGTGCAGAGGAGACTGGGTGCACGACGCCCGCCTCGCTGGACCCACCAGGGCCTCCCCGCGGGGCTGCATCATGGTGGCTGCCCTCCAGGAGGCCTCACGTGCGCTGCCGCTCCGGACACGTGGCTGGGCGCGGTGCGGGACCGCTGACTGCAAGTGCAGGGCTGGAGGGGCCAGGGGCCGCAGACCCAGCCCAGACCCCCTCCCCTCCTGAGCCCCCACCCTGCCGCCCAGGAGCCCACACATCCTCCCTGGACCCGCCTCCCCGAGGGCTTCACGGACTGGTCCCGGTGTTACCCCAAAACCGGGTCCACCTCTTGGTGTTCAGTTCAGTTCAGTCGCTCAGTCGTGTCCGACTCTTTGCAACCCCATGGACTGCAGCACGCCAGGCCTCCCTGTCCATCACCAACTCCTGGAGCTTGCTGAGAGTCATGTCCATCAAGTCAGTGATGCCATCCAGCCATCTAATCCTCTGTCATCCCCTTCTCCTCCTGCCTTCAATCTTTCTCAGCGTCAGGGTCTTTTCCAATGAGTTGGTTCTTCACATCAAGTGGCCCAACTGTTGGAGTTTCAGCTTTAACATCAGTCCTTCCAATGAACGCCCAGGACTGATCTCCTTTAGAATGGACTGGTTGGATCTCCTTGCAGTCCAAGGGACTCTCAAGAGTCTTCTCCAACACCACAGTTCAAAAGCATCAATTTTTCGGTGCTCAGCTTTCTTTATAGTCCAACTCTCACATCCATGCATGACCACTGGAAAAATCTTTGACTAGATGGACATTTGTCAGCAAAGTAATGTCTCTGCTTTTTAATATGCTGTCTAGGTTGGTCATAGCTTTTCTTCCAAGGAGCAAGCATCTTTTAATTTCATGGCTGCAGTCACCATCTGCAGAGATTTTGGAGCCCAAGAAAATAAAGTCTGTCCCTGTTTCCATTGTTTCCCCATCTATTTGCCATGAAGTGATGGAACCAGATGCCATGATCTTTGTTTTCTGAATGTTGAGCTTTAAGCCAACTTTTTCACTCTCTTCTTTCACTTTCATCAAGAGGCTCTTTAGTTCTTCTTCACTTTCTGCCGTAAGGGTGGTGTCATCTGCCTATCTGAGGTTACTGATACAGTCTGGCATTTCGCTTTCGCATGATGTACTCTGCATATAAGCTAAGTAAGCAAGGTGACAATATACAGCCTTGACGTACTCCTTTCCCGATTTGGAACCAGTCTGTTGTTCCCTGTCCAGTTCTAACTGTTGCTTCTTGACCTGCATACAGATTTCTCAGGAGGCAGGTCAGGTGGTCTGGTATTCCCATCTCTTGAAGAAGTTTCCACAATTTGTTGTGATCCACACAGTCGAAGACTTTGGCGTGGTAAATAAAGCAGAAGTAGATGTTTTTCTGGAACTCTCTTGCTTTTTCTATGATCCAATGGATGTTGGCAATTTGATCTCAGGTTCCTCTGCCTTTTCTAAAGCCAGCTTGAACTTCTGGAACCTCTTGGTGGGTGTGAGCCAAAAGTCACAGGGTGGGAGAGGAAGGATATAGTCTTATAGCAAGTGAGGAGAACCCCAGGGGTCTCCCCCAGACAACGAGAGTGGGAGTGCTTTAAACTAAGGGCACAGGCAAGTTCATGAAGGGGCCTGAGCAGAGGATTCATCCCAGAACCGGGGCAGAGTCCACAGACCGCAGGCTGGAGCGGGTGGAAGTCACCCCTGCAACACCATCCTCCCCCCACCTCCCGGGGGGCCCTTGGGAGGGGCTCAGACCGCTTTATGCTGAGCCATTGTTCCTTCCCTTTGTTCCTATTCTTTGACTTCCCTGAGGATCGCTGATTACTGAGACCCGCCCAAGGGCAAGGCTGTGTTCAGGTTTCAATGACAAAGGAGCTCAGGCCCAAACGGCTCCTCTTCTGTCACTAGAACCTGGTTCTCCGTCTCCGGGGACCCCGCCGCCCCCCAGTCTGCTCACCCCAGGAGGAGAAGGAGACCTGGGCTCACCGGAGGGGATGGCTGTGTCCTGCTGTGGGCTGAGGGGTGACTGAGGAGCCCGCGGAAATGGGGACCTGAATCGGGACCTGCCACCCAGAGCAGATCTGACGGCAGAATGTGGCCTGTGAGCAGCTGGGCTCCCCCCGCACCACCACCCCTGCTCCCATGCGGCCGGGGGCTGGTGATAGGAGAGCCCCCTCTTGAAGGCCCTCAAATGAAGCAAACCCCCCATGAGAGAGTGGCCCCACTGCAGCTTGCAGTCCTCGAGGGGCCCCACATGTTCAGGAGCTGTTGATGGACAGGGAGGCCTGGCGCGCTGCAGTCCATGGGGTTGCAAAGAGGCGGACACGACTCAGCGACTGAACTGAACCTGGGGGCAACTTCACTGGCTCCAGAGGCCGGGAGGGGTCACCGAAGATCCAAACGGGTCAGGCAGGGCCAGGGGACACAAGCAAGGTGGGCAAGGATGGCAGGAGGGCCTCAGACTGGCTGAAGCAGCAGAGGTGCCCAGCACCACGGGGCCACCACGCGGAGAACGGTGGCCGGCTTCTCCCCGGAGCTGTGTCTGCCTGGACTTCACAAGCCTCAACCTGGGGATCGTCCCAACCTAAAAGCAGGGTGGGTGCTGTGAGGGGTGGGGGATGCTGCTGGTCTCAGAAATGTGGCCAGGACGGGGCTGCCTACTGTGTGGGGGGTCCTGGTTCAGGCACAGGGGCCACAACTCAGATCTTGGGGCCCGGCCGTCTCTCTCTGCCCCTGCCTGGGGGTACTGAGGATGCTCTCAAAGGATGGGGGCGGGAGGCGGGGCTTGGCTGCAAGGGCCACTGGCAGGAAGAGGGGCCTTGGCACAGAGGCCTTGCTGTGCAGAGGAGTGAGGACCTCCGGGGATAAGGGGGTCGGCCCCGCCGGGGCACTCACTTGGGGGTGTGGGGAGGGGAGGGGGCATCCCAGCTGAGGGGGTGCTGCAGCCAGGGAAACCGAGGGGGCTGGGAGGGCTGGGAGGGGGCGTCCCCCAGGCTGGCGGGAGGAGCCCCGGGCCCCTGTGGTTGGTCCTGAGCTGGAAGGTGCATCACTGACCACCAGGCCCGTCGCTGCTGAGTTGTGGTTTGGCTTCTGGGCTGGCAGTGGCAGAGGTCGTGGGCCAAGCATCTGTGGTCGCCTGTGAGCTGGCTGCCCTGCCCTCGGGGTCTCCCCGCCAGTGATGGGGCTCCACGTAGAACGGGACCGGAATGTTTCAGTCGTGGGCTTGTTTTCAGGTTTCTGGAGGAGAGCACGTGCCCCCACAGACAGCCCCGAGGTAGAGGCAGCGTGAGCTCCAGGGGGCCCCGGGGAGGGTGGAAGCTCGTGGGGACCCGGGGGCAGTCGCTGGCCCTACTGGGTGGCACTTAGTCCAGAGCAAAGTCCCCACGGCTGCAGGCGCCGGGCCACGACCTGCGGGGCAATGCCTGGGCCTAGGGCGTCAGCCCCCGTGGGAGACCCGCCAAACAGAGAGCAGCGGACCCAGGCCGGCCGCCAGCCTGGAGGGCCCGCCCGCCCGTGGGCTTGCTGGACGGCCCGCGCCAGCCTCTCTTTCACTCTGAGCTGATGTCGCCCAGGTCCCAGGCCTCCTCGTGACTGGGGCTGTGGTTCTGTTCCAAGGAAACCCCTGCCGATGCAGAGTCGGGAGCCACAGCTGCCGTCAGCTCCGTGCCTAGACAGGCCCCGGGGGGCGTGAGGGGCTGCCTTCACCAGCCAGTCAGGGTCACAGTCATGGCCACGGCCGGACCATCCGCCTCCAGGGGAGGCCTGTGACCTGGAGAGGGATTCTTCCTTCCCCTGCAGGTTCATGAAGTGGAGGGAACACCCCCCGCAGACGCAAGCGCCCTTTGCCCTCGCCCTCCCAGGGTGGGGTGGGGGCTGGGCTGCTGGGCTGTTCCCGCCAGGCCCCTTCCCGGCCGCCCCAGGCCCCTTCCTGGCCGCCCCAGGCCCCCACCTGCCCCAGGGGTGCAGCCCCGCTCCAATGTCCCTGTGACGCTTGGCCTGCCCACCCCACCCCACCCTGCCGTCTCCCTGCCCTGGGTGGCAGAGGCCCAGGGAGGATGTCTGCAGGGAGCGGAGACCAGCCCGGCGCCGGGCACCCCCGTGGGGAGGCAAGAACGAGGCCCGGATCACGGCGGGGTGGGGGGTGTCTGCGTCTGTGGGGTGTCGTGTATCTGCGCATGCGCGTGTGTCCACGTGGGAGGTCGGTGCGTGTTTCTGTGTGCATGTGTGTCTGTCTGTGTCTGCAGGTCTCTCTGTGTGTCCGTGTGTGTGTGCGTGTCTGTGTAGGCATGTCTGTCTCTGTGTCCATGTGTGTCCGTGCGTCTGTATCTGCATGTCTGTGTGTCTGTGTGTCTGTATCTGCGTGTCCGTGCGTCTGTATCTGTACGTCTGTGTGTCCGTGTGTCTGTGGGGGCTGTGCTGGCCCTGGTCTGACAGGCAGGGCCTCAGGAGGGATTGGATGGGAACGTCCTGAGCGGAGGAGGCTGGCCTCCCACAGGATGGGCCGCATCAGCAGTGAGAGGACTGTGTGGGGCAGACTGGGCCTCCTGGGGGTGGCCAGCTGGGGATCAGGAGCCTGGGTACAACCCCTCCTGCCACCGCCCAACCTGCCTGGGGGCAGGGACCCTCTGGGGAGGCCGCCAGGGAGCAGGCTGAGGGCTGGGACAGCCTGCTGGGCCTGGGCGCTCAGCTGTGGCCTGGCCCTGAGTTGGGGGCTGCAGGAGCTCCCCCACCGCCCGGCTGCGGGTGCTGTGGCCTCCCTTCTCTGCCTGCCTGCCAGGCACACTTGATGCCCCTTGCGGTGGCTCCCGTGGCCGTTCCAGACGTGCTTGCGTCCTGCCTGGCTACCAGGGTCCCCCAGGCCCCACTGGGCCCTGCTCTTGACCACCTGTGTGCCCTGTCCTGTCCCCCCGGGCAGCACGTTGTGAGCTGAGATGCTCACAGCCCCTCAGCTGAGCTAATGGGCCCTGCTCGGCCTGCCGCCCCGCCCCGGGGCAGGTCCAGATGCGGGGGGTGGGGGGGCTGGGTTTCTGGCCGCTCAAGCTGGAACCTGGACTCCGGCGACCCCCCCCCTGCAGGGGGACTGAGGTTTGCGCTCACAGGGCCTGCTGGTAACACGCATGTGCACACGCCTCCGTCCGTGCGCCGGGTTCCCGCGGCCCCTGTGGCCACACGCGGGCTCCTCACCCAGCAGACCCGACCCCTTCCTGCCGCCGTGTACGAGCCTTGCTTCCTGTTTGTGCTGAGATGCACGCAACCCAGCTTTTACCACCCGAAACGTTCTTGGCACACAGCCCTGTCACACCACCCTCCGTGTGACTCCTCGTCCTGTGAGGCTGGAGCGCTGTCCCCATGAACACCGACTCCCTGCCCCCAGTCCCAGGAGCCTGACTCCTCTGGGCCCCTGTGTGAGCGAGTCCTGCAGGGTCTGTCCTCCCGGGACTCACGCACGTCGCTGAGCACCGGGTCCTCAAAGCTCCCCTGTGCTGGAGCCTGATGTGTGTCCTGGGGCTGGCGAGACGGGAGGGGAGTTTCTAGAACCGTCCACGTGTGGGGCCAGCACGGGCCTCCTCTTCAGTCCTCCAGTGGGTCCGTGGTGCTGGAGGGCAGCGTCCAGGCCCTGGGGCCTCCCAGTGACTGTCGGGCAAGTAACACGGCCAGTAGGGGCAGGGAGGACGCTGACGGGCCCCCAGGCTGGACCCGGTCCTGCTGCCCCAGCTCTGCATCCGGCCCGTGTCCCCAGGGGGAGTTGCCTTGTCCATGGGCCTCCTGGGCCTCTGCCCAGCGTGCCAGGCTCTGCCGCTCATCCAGGTTCCTCTCAGATCCGGCCAGGAGGCAGAGGTGTTCCAGCAGGTTCCAACCCTGCCGCGCACCGTCACGCCCACACCCTCTCCCATCCGGCTGGCCCCCGCTCAGCTCGGGACGTCTCCCCCACTTCCACCTCAGTGCCCTGCCCCTGCCCTGCCCCCTAGACCACCGTCCCTGGACAGATTCCTGCTGGTTCTGTGACGCCCTCCCTCAGGCCCCCTTGGCTGCCCCCATCAGACTAGCCTGGGGGCCCCCCTTGGTTCGGGGTCCTTCTGAGCTGTGCCCCCCCCCGAGGCTGGGCCGTGTGCCCCCTCCTGTCCCCGCCCCCGTCATCCTGGTGGCCCTTGTCCTCTGCCTCCCTGGCCTCCCCAGGGGCCTCTCGTGGCCGAGGTCCACATGTGTCCGAGGCTGCAGCTTCGGGGCGAGTGGAGGTTCTCCTCTCCTCCCACCTGACTTGGGGGCACGAGGCAGAAGGCTGGCAGGTTTAGGGCCGGGCGTGTCTGCTCCTGGGTGTGGGAGCCCTGAGCTGAGGCCTCCCTGCCTCCCTCTCCCCCCCACCCCACTCTCCTATCCTGTGAAGCTCCCCCGGCCCCCACCCTGGTGCTCGGCAAGGGGGCACCTCCCGCAGTCAGCCTCGCCCGGGGGCCCTGCCAGGTTCCAGAGCTGCTGAATCGGCCACCTCGGTGGGGCAGCAAAGAGGTATGACATGCGAGTCCTGTAAACCAAGCTGGCGCACTTTTGAGTGACTTTCACCCGGTTTTCTGAATCACAAAAGCTGGTGCACTTTTGAGTGACTTTCACCCTGTTTTCTGAATCACATCCAGAAAGGAAGTTGTCAGGTAACACTAGAAGCTTCTTGGGTTTTTCAGGGGAGAGCAGAGTCCCATGCCCTGGGCTGCCCCAGAGAGCACGTCACCCCCACCCCGTGGGCTGAGCCCCACCCGCAGAGTCCTGTGCCCTGGGCTTGGGTGACAGGGCACAGCCCAGGTCCCCGACCTCTGCCGACAGTCGGCGTCTTTGCCTCTGAATCGCCCGGTTTCGGGGCAGAGGAATAATGCAGGCCTTGGAAGCAGGTGTCCCTGGCGTCTGTGAGTGTAACGCCAGCCGACATCCTTTGTGTCCTCGCGGCTCAATCACGTCAGTTCCACCCCACCCGCCAGGCTGTGACTTTCCCCGAGACGGTGACTGCCGGGCGCTATTGCGGTTATTCCCTAGTGTGTGTCTGTTAATCCTCAGCTCCTAATGTGCCCCTCCCCCTTTCCCCTCTGGTAGCCATCAGTCTGTTTCTTTGTTGGGGGGCGTCTGTTTCTGTTCTGTGAATAAGTTCACTTGTGTCTTTTTTTAGACTCACGTGTGAGCGATGTGTTTCCTGCATCTGACTTATTCCGCTCACTGTGGTCGTCTCTAGGTCTGTCCCTGTCGCTGCAAATGGCATTATTTCTTCTGCTTTTATGGCTGAGCAATATTCCGTTCTATTACGGGCCACATCTTTATCCATTCTTCTGTTGACAGACACTTGATTTGTTTCCGTGTCTGGCTGCTGTGAGCCGTGCTGCAGTGAACACTGGGGCGTGTGCGGCTTTCATTTTTGATGCCCGTCCTTGCTGGCGTGGGAACCGGAGGAGCTGCTGTCCTTGAGTGCCTGAAATACTCTTCCCGTCCGCTCTGGCCTTGCCCCTACTGTGACCCAGTCCCCTCCGGTCTGGCCCCTCCCGGGACCCCCTCCCCTCCGGCCTGGCCCCCTCCCCTCTGGTCTGGCCCCTCCCGGGACCCTGTCCCCTCCAGCCTGGCCCCTCCCGGGACCCCATCCCCTCAGGCCTGGCCCCCTCCCCTCTGGCCTGGCCCCTCCCGTGACCCCCTCCCCTCTGGTCTGACGCCTCCCGTGACCCCCTCCCCTCTGGCCTGGCCCCTCCCTTGACCCCCTCCCCTCTGGCCTGGCCCCTCCCTTGACCCCCTCCCCTCTGGTCTGACCCCTCCCGTGACCCCCTCCCCTCTGGTCTGGCCCCTCCGGTGACCCTGTCCCCTCCGGCCTGGCTCCTCTTGTGACCCTGTTCCCTCTGCTCTGGCCCCTCCTGTGACCCCTCCCAAGCTGAAGTCACGTGGCTTTCCTGGTTCTGCTTTCCTGACATGCATCCCTTTTCTCCTCGGGGAGCCGAGAGTAGCAATCAGATGGTCTGGCCCTGGGTTTTGTTTTCCTCTGGGCTCGGCGTTCCCTCACATCACAGGGTCTGACCGGCCTAGCTGGTCTCTTGAAGGACCTGGCTCTTGTGTTGGGGCACAGCCTGAGCTGGTGGATTCTGAGAGGCCCGTGTGACCTTGGCAAACTTCAGCGGCAATCAGAGCTTATTTTTAAAATGTATTTTTAACTCATTGCCCTGAGAAAATAGAAATTAATGGCTTGCAGCTTTTATACAAAAAGCCGTTCTCTGTCGACAGAGGCGGGACGTACGCGCCAGCACAGCCTTCTCCGCGCTCACGTGACTGGAGCCCAGTGTTTAAGGCTTGAGTGAGGTCCCTAAGCCGAGAGATAGCTGTCCAACCCACAGACTGTCCATCAAACGCACTTCCCTTGTCTCTCTCCTCACGGAATCAAAGAAAGCCAAGAAGAGAGGTGTGTTTGGTTCAATTTGCCAAAGCAGATCTGAAGTTTAAAACTCGGGGTGACGGCCCAGCCCGTGTGGGGAATGTTCAGCAGAACTGGCCACAGCCAGGCCTGTGTGTGTCCCCGCCCCCCGTGATACACACAGGTGTCCCTCAGAGGTTCGCGCCCAGGATCTCAGCCGGAGCCGCTTGCGGCCCCCCGCCCGGCTGCAGGCCTCTCCGGGGGCCCGGGACGGGGCGCCTGACCTTGGGGCAGGTCCTGGTCTCGCTATCTGCGCTGTGGGTAATAATAGGGCAGAAATCAGCGCCCTGGGCACTCGAGGGTGGCCCGCTTATCTGCGGACTGCAGCAGCTGTTTCATTTAAAAGATTGTGAAGTATTTTTGTCTCCACTAGGCTGGCACATGTCAGCAGATGTAGCAGGTCCAGAGAACTGTCCCACGGAGAGTCAGTACCCCTGTCTGTCGGGCAGAGTCGGCCACTGAGATGCCTCCTGTCTCCTCCCGGCAGGGGCGGGGGGGAGGTGTGCACGTGTGTGCACCTCTGTGTGACTCCTCACCCACAAGGAGTATAGTTTAAATGCTCGTGTTTCTTGCTTGATACAGACCCTGGAAAGCATTCCCCACGCCTCTGTACAGGGGAGCACGGAGGAAAGTGAGTGAGCAAGGAACCCAGGCGTCCATCGATGGTGATGGATGAACACAGCGCGGGCCATTCAGACCATGGAGTGGGATTCCACCTTCAAAGGAAGGACGTCTGAGACTTCCCTGGTGATTTAGTGACTGAGACTCCAAGCTCCCAGTCCTGAGGGCCTGGGTTTGATCCCTCATCAGAGAACTAGATCCAACATGCTGCAGCTAAGACCCAGAGCAGCTAAATAAATAGATAAATATTATTAAAAAAAAAAAATGGCCTTCTGATACAGGCTCCAGAATGGAAGGCTCTCGATGATCTGCTCTCAGGGAAGGAGAGGCACTGAGCGAGTCCCGGTGTAAAGGCCCAGATGGTCAGATCCACGGAGGTGGAGCCTCTCCCATGAGGGCCTGGAGGGTCAGACTCACAGAGTCTAGGGCGGTGGGTCCCTGGGGCGGGGCTGGGGGGTGGGGAGTTGATGTTTAAGGGAGACAAGTTTCAGTTTTGCAGTATGACAAAGTCCCAGATATGGAGGTGGTAGCTCAGTTCAGTTCAGTCGCTCAGTCGTGTCCGACTCTGTGACCCCATGAACCGCAGCACGCCAGGCCTCCCTGTCCATCACCAACTCCCGGAGTTTACCCTAACTCATATCCATTGAGTCAGAGATGCCATCCAGCCATCTCATCGTCTGTCATCCCCTTCTCCTCCTGCCCCCAATCCCTCCCAGCGTCAGGGTCTTTTCAAATGAGTCAGCTCTTTGCATCAGGTGGCCAAAGTACTGGAGTTTCAGCTTCAGCATCAATCCTTCCAATGAACACCCAGGACTGATCTCCTTTAGGATTGACTGGTTGGATCTCCTTGCAGTCCAAGGGACTCTCAAGAGTCTTCTCCAACACCACAGTTCAAAAGCATTAATTCTTCGGCACTCAGCTTTCTTTATAGTCCAACTCTCACATCCATACATGACCACTGGAAAAAACATAGCCTTGACCAGACGGACCTTTGTTGACAAAGTAATGTCTCTGCTTTTTAATCCACTGTCTGGGTTGGTCGTAACTTTCCTTCCAAGGAGGTGGTGATAGGGGCTGCTTAACCACGAGCTAATGTGGACACGGGAGGGTATTGTGGGAGCCCCGCCCAGCTGGGGCTTCCCTGGTGGCTCAGATGGCAGAGTCTGGTGGTCTTTCTCCAGTGAGGGCTGCTCACCCCAGTCCACGCCTGGAGCCCCATGCAGCCCGGTCCAGCTCAAGGAGGCGCTGTCCCGGCCGCGGTCCATGCTGGGTGCCGATCTTCCTTCCCGGGGCGTCACGCGGGCAGGATGGCGCAGCCTCCTCTGGCCTCCTCAGCTTGTACAGCCCACCGCAAGGACCCGCTCCCCATTTGCCTGTTGCTATTAGCGGGCTCGTGCGTTGCTTGCCGTGGGCCGACCTGCCGCTGGGAACACCTGGGGCGTCTCTGGGCCCACACAGTTCTGTGGAATTGCTGGGTGGTGACAGAGCCCAGTTTGCAGACCCACCCGTCGGGGAGCCCCGTGCCCCACCCTCGCCCGCCCGGGGCCCGCCCTCGGTGCTGGGCGCCCGCCCTTCTGCCGGGAGGTCCTTCCAGGGTCCACACAGGCCTGGGTTGGCTGCCCAGCCCGCGGCTGCCGTGGGCTCTGCACCCACTCTCCTGCCCCAGCCGTGTCTTTGAGGCGCAGAAGTGGTCACTGTCCCCATGACCACCTAGTGTCTGGTGAGCGTCCCAGGTCACGACGGAGTCCCTAGCCTCCACTCCTGCGCGGCCTTCCCAGGAGGCTCCGTGGTAAAGAACCTGCCGGGCAGCGCAGGAGACACAGCAGACGTGGGTGAGATCCCCGAGTTGGGAAGACCCTGGAGGCGGGCATGGCAGCCCACTCCAGTATTCTGGCCTGGAGAATCCTGTGGACAGAGGAGCCTGGCGGGCTGCAAATCCATGGGGTCGCACAGAGTCAGACACGATTCAGTACGCCTGCGTTTTGCAGCCCTGAGCTCAGGCTGCAGGCCTGGGGCCTCCCTGATGGTGAGCCCCAGAGCCGCCCCACGGGGTGTCCTGGGAGCCTGCCAAGTGGCTGGGCTTCCCGCAGCCCTGGGGGAGCCCACAGCACTCTGAGGGGTGAGAGGGGAGCTTGGTCACCGCGTCAACAGAAAGGTCCCCAGGGGACCCCAGTGCGGCGCATGGAACCCGACGGCCTTTGGGAGGACTGCAGGGTTGGGGACCACCCGCATGGGGCCAGGCCGGGGTGGGGGACGGAGCAGCAGAGGGGAGCCGCTGGGCCTGAAGGGAGGTCAGGGGCTCCGCAGTTTGAAGCTGACACTCCTGGTGCCAGCCCACCCGGGAACCCCCCGGGAAGTCCAACGGGGGCAGCCGTGCCCTGCCCTCGCCCTGAGCCATCCAGGGCCTGGGCTGGGGCTGGGTGGGAGTGCAGGGGGCCAGGGGCTGCCCCGGGGACGGCAGAGGGGGGCAGGGTGGGTGAGAGACTGGGCTGCAAGCCCAGGGCCCTGAGCGTCACCTCTGCTCTCGGCAGCCTGGCCGCTAGGCGCTTGGCCAAGGGTGAGATGAGACGGGAGCACATGGACGGGGTGGACGGGAGACGGCGTCACACACACGCGTGGCCGAGGGCTCCCAGGGTCCCTGTGGGGCTGACGGCCCTCAGGGGGTCGGGGTCAGGGCGATGAGGGCCCTGGGCTTCCAGGCCCCTCTGTGGCCCCGGGACAGGGTTGGGCGGGGCCCGCAGTGACTGCAGGACTGGCCTCTGCACCCCCAGGTCCGCTGCTTGAAAAGCACCATGTTGTCAGAGGTGCGTCCCTCAGCGTCGTGGTGAGACTTGGAGCATCCTGTGGATCAGGGGAGGACTTCTTCGAGCTTGCCTGGGACGTCTTAGCTCCGTGTGCGGTCTGAGGTCCAGACGAGCGTCTGTGCTTTCCCAGGGAGGGTCTCACAGGCCAGATCTGGTTTCACAAAAGTGCCGGGGCCAGCCTGCTGGACCCGGTGTCACGCACGACCCCGCCCTCCCGGGGCCCTCCCTGCAGCGGGCAGGGCTGGGCGCCCCCTCTGAGAGCATTCTGAGCAGCTGGGCCCCTCTCTCCCTGTCCCCCCGCAGATCTGGGCCCTGACCCTCTTCCCGATAAACCCACTGGAACAACCCCCAGAAACAGCCAGCCTTGTCGGGGTTTCAGCTCAGTTCAGCCCCCTGGGTGGGGCCGTGGCCTGCCTGGTCCCACTCTCTCTCTCCTGGCGGGGCGACCCCCGTCTCAGGGTCTGTCACGCCCAGAGCGGCCTTCCTCAGCTCTGGCTGGCGGCTGAGCTTGTCTAGTCATCCGAACGTCCTGCAGGCCGAAGGCCAAGAATCTGGCTGGGCCCAGCCAGGTCCAGTGTTTCTCTTCGCCACCCCCGTCCCTTCTCTGCAGGTTTTGGAAAGCTCTTTGCAAAGTCCTCAGATTACAGGGCCAACTTTCTCAGGGTGGGGACGCCGCTTTCTCATCAGGGGCTCTGGGTCCTCCTGGTGGAACTCGGGCAGGAACCGGAAACCTGAGGCCCTGTTCCCCCTACCCCGCCCGTGTCCCACCCTGGCCAGGGCCAGTGAGGACTGTTCCCAGAGCTGACAGTGAACGTTTGTTCAAGATTCGTTGAAAAGAGGCTACTGTGGAGCTAGAGGGCAGGATGGTCTGGGACTTTAAAGGAAGTGGGAAGCCCTCGGCTGTTGTAACTCGGGAGTGCTGGGGGTGAAGTCACAATACGGGCGAGGAGGGTACTGCCCGCCGGCGTGAGGGCCCCCCAGCCTTGGGTGGTGGGGAGTGAGACGCGCCGCCGGCTCCGGGGGGTCTCCTGGACCGTCTGTCTGCCCTGCGACTGGCTCCCAGCCCTCCAGCGCTCAGGCCCTGGGCTTGCTAACCCGCGTGTTGTTTTAATGTCGTTTCCTTTCCTCCGCCCCGCCAGGTCTCGGGGGTCTGCTGGTCTTTAGCACCACCCGACAGGGACTTTGCAGGGAGGTGCCGCCCACTGCTGTGTGCGCCCTGCTCCTGGAGGCCGAGGGGACACCCAGGCACCAGGATGAGCCGGCCACTCAGCCAGCAGGCAGAGGATGTCCTCAGCTGGGACAGGCGGGGCCGGGTCTCCCCGGGGGGCACCGAGGCCGTGGAGACAGCGTCCAAGATACCGCGGGCCCCTTGGAAATGAGGCACTTCTCTTGTCTGTTCTGTTGTTTCACTTGACATCTAGCTGACTTACAAAGTTGTGTTGGTTTCAGGTGTCCAACAAAGTGATTCAGTTACACACACACATTCTTTCTCAGATTTTTTCCATTATAGTGTATTACAAGACGCTGAGCAGAGGTCCCTGCACTATATAAGTAGGTCCTTGACGTTTGTTTCTTTTACATATAGTGAAAAAAGGAAATTTATTTACCGAGAGCTATAAAACGATCTTAGTTTGAGAAAACCCCAAACCGACAGGAAAGTGCAAGGACCCACGTGTGCCCCCGCGCCGTCCTCGCCCGCCGCACCGCCCCCCCCACCCCCCCCCCCAGCCCTTTCACCTGGAAGGAAAGAGGGCTGGGTTCTGTTTGCTCTTTAGGTGGCAACGGTGTGATTCAGGAGCCAGGCATTGTTCCACGGGACCCAGAGCCAGATGGGGCCCGGGCTGGCGGCCTGGCTTCAAACTGCAGGGCTCCTGAGTGGGCGGGACTTGGGTCCCCAAGGGAGAGCCCCCGGGTGGGGGCCTGGACTTGGGGTCACAGCGTGGGGTGGGGGGCTGGATGCAGGGTCACCCACAGAGGCTTCTGCAGACTCAGCGCCGACTGCCACCCCGAGTTACTGCCGCCTGTGGGTGCGGGTTGGGGGAGGTTTTATTGGCAGGGCCCCGAGGGCAGGCGGGCCGCCAGCCTCCTCACAGCCCAGGTGGGTCTCAGCTCGTGGTGGCCCTGGGAGCTTGCCAGGAGGTCTACCCCTCGTGTTGCAGATGAGGACACTGAGGCCAGAGGTCGCTGGCAGGGGCTGGGGTCGGCCCTTGGGTTTGCCGCTCTCTCCGGGCTGGCTTATGTCTGTGGCGGGGGGGCTGTCCCAGGCCCAGGGCAGGTGCGACCCCTCTCTGAGCCACGGTGGGCGGGGTCCTCATAGGTGACAGGAGAGGGTCTGTGCCCCCCACCCCTCAGCCCCACAACTGTGGTGTCATTTTCCCCAGGGAACTGGCCCTTCCCAGAGAATGTCTGGGGACCCTCCCCAACCTGCAGGAGGGTGGACAGTCACCCAGCACCATCCACAGCCCAGAGCTTGAGTGAGCCTCGGCCTGCCTTTTTCATGGTGAGTCCTCTCCTCCTCGATCGCTAAATACTTCGAAGGCCACCTCGAGGAGTTACGGCCTTTGTGTTTGGGGGCCTCATTGTAACTGAATGTTTGCCTAGTTTCAGGGGCAGACTGGCTGACAGTATTGTCCCAGTAGGGACTCTGTTCCTAGGGAACAGAGAGGAATGAGGAAGTGCATTTGGAAGCCAGTTGACACTGAAAAAGGCCGACCTTTGCTGTCTGACACGCCGGCCCCTTCCACAGGCCTGCAGAGCCCCCTCCACACAGGCAGGTCAGCTGCACCCCCTCCTCAGAAGGCTGGTGCCGGGTAGGGGTGGGAGCCTTCCCCGTGGGCCCAGCAAGCCGGGGCTGGGCTGGGAGTCTAGACCGCCTCACTGCTTCTTTTGTCTTCCATGGGGATCGGCTTTTCTGGGCCTGGCTCTCTGCGGTTTGGTTGTTGACAAGAACCCAAGGCAGGGAATGCACAGCCAGATCCCTGAACAGAGATCAAGATAAAGCCTCCTGCCTACAGCCTGTAGCAACCCCAGGCCTCAGTAAACAGTCCGCCTGCAGTGCAGGAGACCAGGTCCAACCCCTGGGTCAGAAGGCCCCCTGGACGAGGACACAGCAACCCACTCCGATATTCTTGCCGGGGGAATCCCATAAGGTCCATAGCAAAGTCAGACAAGACAGATCAACTAACACTTTCACTTTCCTGCCCGAGGCCAGGAGAAACGCCAGGCCTTTTCAAACAGGATTTGGGCCTGCTTGACCCATTACAGTGCCCTGACCTCGCTGCCCACACCACCTACGTTTCACCTCATTTTTGTAAAAACGTTTTTGGGGTGACCCACTGCACCCAGCTGCTGAAACTCTTTGAACTCATTTCTCTTCGATGGACTTTTGGCCGTTGCCAGATTTCCTGTGTCTTTAAGAGACTCCAGGGTGCTTGGAGGCCACCTGGCAGGTGACACCCGGGGTCTGGAGGCCCACCTGTGCCTTCCATGCTGCAGCTTCCCTTTCCCAGGGGCCTCCCCAGACCAGACCACAAGGTGGGGCAGGGCGGGCTCCCTGAGGCGGCAGGGATGGGCCTGGGGTCCCCGGTGGGCGGGGGTCCGGTGGCAGAGCGCCTGGCGATCTGCGTCCGGCTTGTGTCCCCTCTCTGCTCGCTGGGGAAGCGCTTCCCTAAACCGAGCTCTGGGTGAGTCAGGCAGGGGGGAGGGGAGACGCGAGGGGTGGGCAGTCGCCCTCTCGGGTGAGGGGACAGTGAGGCCGGAAGGGGTCCAGCTGCGGGCAGCGGGCTGGCAGTGAGGGCGCTAAGTGGGAAGAGGCCTGCGCTGGACATTGGCAAAGCGGGCAGCGCCGGAACCGAAAGTCAGCCGCTGGGGCGGGGCCGGCCGGGGGTCCGGAGGCCGCGGCGGCCCCCAGCGCGCGGGCCGGGGACGGGGTTCTCAGCGGAGGGCGCCCGGCGCGGTCCGGGCGCACAAACTTCGCCCGGGCCGGCGGGCCGGCAGGTGCGGTCACGTGGGGCGGGCGGGCCGGGGGCGGGCCGCGCGGACCCCGCCCCTGCGCCCTGGTCCGGCCGCGTCGGCGGGAGCGGGCGGAGCCGCGCCCGAGCGCGCGGAGCCGAGCGGGGAGTGCAGAGTGGCCGGAGCTCCGGGCTCGCCATGCCCACCAACTTCACCGTGGTGCCCGTGGAGGCGCGGGCGGACGGCGGCCAGGAGGAGGCGGCGGAGCCGAGCGAGGCGCCAGGCCCCCCCGAGGGCGGCGAGCCCGACTGCCCGAGCCTGGGTGAGCGCGGCCGCACCTGCCCGCGGGACAAAGGCGGAGGCCCGGCTGCGCGGGGCGGCGGGCCGGTGGGGGAGGCCGGGGCCGGAGGGGAGGGCGTCTTGGGAGGAGGGGGCGGCCGCGGGGCGGGGAGGCGGACGGCGCGCCCAGAAGGGCTGTGGGGCTGCTCTCCGCCCCCTCCCGGGCCCCGCCGGTGCCTCTTACTCCTCGCTAGTTCCCACCACTTTGCCTGCCCCTGCGGTTGCCCTCTCGTCGCCCCGTCTCCTGCCTGCCGCGGCCCCCTCCCGGAGCTTCGTGGTGGGGGCGCAGGGCGAAGGCTTCAGGGGCGGTGGGCTCATGTCCCTCCCCCCCGCAGCCCCGGGACCCAGGAAGCACCTTTCCCCAACTCGGGGTGGGGTCGTGGGGGAGGTGCGAGACGCCCTGGGTAGCTATGGAGACGGAGGAGGGCCTCTCCGAGAGCGTCCCCAGGCCCCCCGGGTGACCTGCTTTGACCTCCACCCCCGGAGAGGCCGAGAGGGGCGGAGTGCCTGCCTGCTTCCTTCCCGGCCGCCTCTGCTCCACTGCGCTCCGCTTGCTCTGGGGCAAAGGGCCGCCAGGCAGATAAGCTGCCGGGAGGACCAGCCCACTGCCCTGTGGGGTCCTGGGCTGGAAGGACAGCAGGTCCCTGCCGGGCGGGGAAAGGCCTCCTCCACCCGCCACAGAGCTTGCTCAGACCGGGTCCTCCTGCCCCTGTGCTTCTGGAACCCAGAGGTTTCTGGCACTTTCACTTCCTCTTGGCGGAGGTGGGGGGGGCGGGGATCCCCGGATCCCGGCCTGCTTCTCCATCACCTGGCTCCAGGCCGCGACTTCCCTAGGGCTGGTGGGTGGGTCACCTGAGGGCGCTGCTTCATGTCCAGGCTCAGGGCCCTGTTGAAGTTGGGGTCCCTGCAGCATTGGGGAGCAGGTGACCAGGCAGGAAAGACAGTGATGCCAAGGCAGGCGACAGGTCCTTCAGAGCTGCCTCCAGGACGAGAGACCGGGCCCTCCCTGGGGCTGTGCGCCATCCCGGTCCGCAGGGTCCTGGCCCTTCTTTGGGGTCCGCCTGCTTTCCTCTGCCCAGAGCTGTGGGACTGGGCAGGGCTCCAGCCAGCTGCCTGTGGAAAGCAGATGGGACTTGCAGGTAGAGTCCCCGAGCCCAGCCTTCCCCACTGCGGCTCCAGCTAGTGGGCCGGCGGCCTCCCTGGCCCCCAGGAGCCATCGGGTCCTCAGGGGACCCTTACCGCCCCCCAGGGAGGCAACCCCCCCCCCCCCCCCCCCCCCCAGCTGGCCCCTTCTCGGGCGGGCCTCAGTGGCTGTCTGCAGAGCTGGATGTGGCTGCAGGGGGGCCGCGAGCCCCCCGCCCGCCCTCCGTCTGAGGCTCCTGCTTTCTCTGCCCCAAACCCACTTCAGCCCCTGTCTTGGGCTTGTCTAGAATCCCATTTGCTTGTGTGTTCAGAGGCAGGGGCCCCGGCAAACGCCACGTGTGGGCATCTCGTGTGCCTGTCGACAAGCCCTCTGGGCTCTGAGTTGACCCTGGCACTTGAATGAGCTGGCACGGAACTGAACCTGGGACTTCGGTGTCCTTCGCTCGCGTTGCCTCAGAGAAATGGCAGTGGAGGTCTTGGTTCCCTGGGCAGAGCCCCCGAGAGGTCACAGGAAGGCGTGTTGTTGCCTTTTGGAGTCTGCCTGAAGCCGACCACAGCGGTGCCCAGAGAGGCCCTGTGATAGCCAAGGCATTGTCACTGTGATGGGGCGGCTGGGAAGCAGCGCTCATCCTGCTTGTTGAGGGGCCCTTCCGTGGAGCCCCTCTGCAGACCCGTGTGCGGGGTCCTTGCCCCCCGGCCCAGCTCAGGGCCATGCCTACTCACAGGGTCACTGAAGCTCCTTCCCGACTCTGTGGCTGGCCCTTGAACCCCCTGGGAGGCACCTGGCTTTCCGGGTGGGCCTCCTGATGGTGCTGGTGAGACAAGCTCAGGGAGGCCCTCCCGAGCTGGAGTAGGCTGGAAATAGGCGTGCAACCCCAGGGTGAGGGCTGGGGGCGGGCTGCCCCCAGGAGGGGGACGGGCGGGGCTCACTGCCGCAGCCTTCTTGGCTGACTCGGAATCTGCCTGGCCTGAGCCCGCAGGCCTGGCGCGCAAGCCCGTGACACACAGAGGCCGCCCAGCTGCCTGCGCTCCCCTGCGCTCCGGGCCAGGCCCGCGTGGGGCCCTGTGGTCAGCGTGCAAAGCCAGGGCCCGCTTCCTGGCCGTCCGAGGCCCAGGCCTCCATCGGGGTGCGGTGGCCGACACCCGAGTCTTGACCTTGCACTGCCACTGCTGTTCTGACCTTGGCTTGAATCGGGTTGGCAGGCCTGGGCTTTAGAGCTGGGGGGAGGCCTGCAGGCAGTGGGGGGGTGTCCAGTGTTGGGAAGGTGTTGTGTGCGCCCCCAGGGTGGTCGCCGGACCCCGCCAGCCCCTGGACAGGGGGTCCCGCCCGGCTCCCCCCAGACCGTCCGCTTCCCCGGCTCTGCTCTCACTTCCCCTTCCTCGCTGGCGCTTCCTCTTTGGATGCCTTTCCTGTGATTTCCTGCTCTGCGGCTCAGGCCCTGAGGGTCACCTGGGGGCTTCCTTGACCTCTGCGGAGCCGGCCCCGGAAGCCCTGGGGGCATCATCTTGGGTCCCGCTGGGACTGCAGGGTTCTGGGCTCTGTGCTGCCCGTTGCCCAGTGTGGCCGTGGTTCTCGAGGGGCTGCCCTGGGCCAGCCAGAGCGCGGAGCGGGGCGCCGGGCGTCGGACGTGAGTACGGTCGCAGGGGCCTGGGGCGAGCCTGTGGGGTCTGTCCCGCGGGTCAGGCGTCGGCGTTGCCCCGTCATGGGGCTCCAGGAAGGAAGGGCTGCGGACGCTGAGCAGGAAGGGCTGACCCCGGCCCGTGTCCGGCACCCCCGCCGTGGGAATCTCTGTGGGCGGTCTGGGCTGACTCGGGAGAGTCGTGAAGCTGGACAGAGGGGGCGGGAGGGCCGGATTCCATCTTTAAAGGCGCAGGACGGCCCAGGCCTGGATGCTCACAGAGCGGGCAGCTTGTGGCCTGGCTTCCCCGTGCCCGTTGAGGCTCTGGGGCCACCTCCAGGCCACGGGTCCTTTTCTTGGCAGCTGGGAGAAGCGTTCCAAGTTTCCCTGCTGAGCCCCGCAGACCTGCGTGTGTGCGTGTTTGCAGGCGTGTGTGAGCCTCGGCGTGGAGGTCCCCGGGGCCAGGTCACGTGTGCTGGGGTGTCTGTGTCCGGTCAGACAGCTGGAGGTGCTGCCTCCTGGGGGTGGCCGTCCCCCGTGGGCCATGCTGGCCCCGCTGAGATGCCTGTGCCCGGATCTGAATGTGTTCTCTGCTCACGTGCCCTCGAGTCCTGTGAGGAGCCTTAGACCCCACCCTGGGGTCTTTCCTCTGGAATGCCCCCGAACCCCCGATCTCGATGCTCTGCTGGGTGGATGTCTGAGCTGTGGACACTAGTGGTGCTGGCCGCCTGAGTCTGGGTGTGAGAGATACTCCCGAGGGTCTGTCTCTGACAGCAGCCCCCCTGGGGGCTGGGCGGGCCCGGGGCCGCTAGGCATTAGTTTTCAGCAGCTGCAGTTTGTTCCGTGAAGGTTGTGGAGTATCCACCCTGGTCAGTCTTGGTCCAGGGACGTCAGTGAGTGAGCAGGGCGTCTCTGCGCTGTCTTGGGGGACGGTGGCTGTAGGAACCAGCTTGTGATTTAGGGTGCAAGGGGGGACTGGAGCTTCATGAGCCGCTGGGTGTCAGGGTGGCGTCTCAAGGGGACGCTTCTGCGCCGGCAGGGAGCCGCGGCCCTCGGCCCCGCCCGCACAACGAGCAGGGCTGCCCGGCCCCTTGACGGTCCTGCCCGGCGCCTCCTAGCTGCAGGCCCCCTGCCTTGGGAGCGGCTCTGTCCAGGGGAAGCCAGCACCCACCTGCCTCCCTTGAAGGTGGGCTGTGGCCTCCAACCGGGAGTGGCTGGCCCTGCAGACAGGCCTCTGTGTGTGTGGCTTCCTCCGGTGATGGGGGCGCGTGTATCTGTGCTGGGCCTGGCGCCTGAGCAGACCAGAGGGATGCGGGCTGTCGGACACCTATACAGACCAGCAGTCTGCCCTCCAGAAATTCAGCTCCCTGGGATGCAGCCCCTGGGTGGGGGCGGGGGATCCTGGCCTAAGACCAGCACCTCAGGGCAGTGACTCAGGGCCTGAAGCCACGGGACACTGAGCTGACCCAGGGGGATTCCACGGAGAGGCGGCTGGAGACAGCGGGCGGCACGTCCTGTCGGGGTCGATGCTGTGTGTGTCTGTGTCTGTGTCTGGGTGTGTCCATGTATGTTTGTCTGTGTGTGTGCATGTGCGTGTGTCTCTGTGTGTCTGTGCGTGTGCGTGTGTCTCTGTGTGTTTGTGTGTGTGTGCGTGTCTGTGTGTCCCTGTGTGTCTGTGCATGTGTCTGTGCGTGTGTCTCTGTGTGTCTGTGCATGTCTATGTGTGTCTCTGCGTGTCTCTGTGGTTGTGTGTGTGTGCATGTCTGCGTGTCTGTGTGTGTGTGTCTCTATGTGTCTGCGTGTGCGTGTGTCTCTGTGTGTGTCTATGTGTGTCTCTGCGTGTCTCTGTGTGTTTGTGTGTGTGTGCATGTCTGTGTGTCTGTGTGTGTCTCTTTGTGTCTGTGTCTCTGCGTGTCTGTATGTCTTGTGCGTCTCTGCGTGTCTGTGCGTGTCTGTGTGCGTGTCCCTGTGTGTGTCTCTGTGTGTCTGTGTGTCTGTGTGTCTCTGCGTGTCTGTGTGGGTCTGCGTGTCTGTGTGCGTGTCCCTGTGTGTGTCTCTGTGTGTCTGTGTGTCTGTGTGTCTCTGCGTGTCTGTGTGGGTCTGCGTGTCTGTGTGCGTGTCCCTGTGTGTGTCTCTGTGTGTCTGTGTGTCTGTGTGTCTCTGCGTGTCTGTGTGGGTCTGTGCGTGTCTGTGTGCGTGTCCCTGTGTGTGTCTCTCTGTGTCTGTGTGTCTGTGTGTCTCTGCGTGTCTGTGTGGGTCTGTGCGTGTCTGTGTGCGTGTCCCTGTGTGTGTCTCTGTGTGTCTGTCTGTGTGTCTGTGTGTCTCTGCGTGTCTGTGTGGGTCTGGGGCGCTGGCTGGAGCACTGCCGGGTGTGTGGGTCCCTGGCAGTCCTGCGCAGAGAGGCGCTGTGTGCTCCACGGGCTCCCCCAGGGAATCAGGGCCCAGAGGCGAGCGGGGCGTGTGCGTGGAGGGGCCGCTGTGCCCAGTGAGCCAGGCCTGCTCACCGCCCCTGCCCCGCAGCGGGCTGGGCTGAAGGAATGCACTGCTGCCCCAGCACGGGGAGGCCTGGTTGGCGGTGCCCCGAGTCTTGTTGGAGAGCGGGGTCCCCTTCTCACCCTGGGATTCAAGGGGACCAGCAGCCACGGGGATTATCAGGATATTCGAGTAATTGACTCTAAAGGTCCACTGCTTTGGGCTTCCCAGGTGGCACTAGCGGTAAAGGAAAGATAGAAAAGAAAGTGAAGTTGCTGTGTTGTGTCCGACTCTTTGGGACCCCATGGACTGTAGCCCGCCAGGCTCCTCTGTCCACAGGATTCTCCAGGCAAGAACACTGGAGTTGGTTGCCATGCCTCCTCCAGGGGATCTTCCCGACGCGGGGACTGAACCCAGGTCTCCCACGTTGGAGGCAGATTCTTTACTCTCTGAGCCACCAGGGAGTTTCCGTGGTAAAGGACCAGCCTGCAGTGCAGGAAACACAGGAGACGCAGGTGCAGGTTCGATCCCGGGGGAAGGTCCCCTGGAGGAGGAAGTGGCAGCCCACTCCAGTGTTCCTGCCTGGAGAATCCCGTGGATGGCGGAGCCTGGCAGGCTAGGGTCCACAGGGTTGCAAGGAGTCGGATATGAGCGACTTAGCACACCACTTCCCCTGTGTGGAGGCGGGCGGTGGGCTGGTAAGCTCTGCCTGGTGGAGGGGGGGTGGGGGAGTCTCGCTGGGCTGCCGGGGGCTGGGCTGCTCGTGGCCTCCTCAGGGCTGCAGTCCCCAGGGTCTTGATCTGCTGCAGTTCAGGGCATCTCAGGTTGTGCAGCGGCAGCCGGGGTGGCCAGAGGTGTCTGTCAGGCTGGACACCGTGGGTGAGGGGCTGCCCTCCGCTTCCTGCCCCCAGAGAACCTGTCTGTGGGGATGGGGCTCTGCCCAGTGGCCGCAGTCTTAAGCCGACCCCAGCAGGTCCTGGTGCCTGGCCGGGTGACCTCTGGGTCGGCCTGCACTGCTGCGCAGGGGGATGGCGGCCTCGGGTGGGGGTACCTTCCCAGGGCCTGTGGTCGGGCTCGGGGTGGGGATCGGAGCCACAGGCTGTGGGTGGACGTGTGTCGCTGGCCAGCCACCCGGGACCTCCATCCCCGGCTGCACACGCGTGAGGCCACAGGGCAGGGGCTGCTGTCCGGCGGTGAGTGTGGACTGTCGTCTCTGCAGCCCCTGCCTTTGGGCTGAAGAGGGAAGAGCCTCCCGCCACCCTGGGGCCCATGAGAGTGAGGCCAGGCCAGGTCTGGGGCCTGGCGGGAGTGGACAGCGCCCCGGCATGGCAGCTGGGCCTGGGGCCTTGCGGTCTGCGGCTGGCGGCCGCCGTGGGCTGCCTGCTCGGGGGCCTAGGGCAGCGCTGCCTGCAGAGAGAGCAGGGCATGAAGGGTTAACACCTTTCTTTTATGAGAAGCGGGCGCTCCCCCGAGAGCCAGGCCTGGTCTGTGCAGATAAGCTGCGCTGCGGTGGGACCAGCCCAGGAATGAGACGCCCTGGCTGCCCCATCCATGGCCGCTCCCCCGTCCACAGCAGCCCGCGCTGTGCTGGGCCCGGAGCCCGCTGCCACGAGCCCCAGTGAGTGCCCCGTCCAGGTGCCCTTGTGGCTGGGGGGACGGGGGTCTGCAGCTTGCCCCTGGCCGGTGGGCGGGAGCCGTTGGTGCGGGGTCTTGCCTGGGGCCTTGGGCATCTGCACGGGGCCAGCTACCCGCGCCTCTGCTCGGGCCCAGAGGCAAGGCCCTGGTGTGTCTGCTGGGGCCCCGGCCTGAGTTTGTTTCCTGTTTTGGGGGTGCTTTCTTTTTGAGAACAGAGTTGGGGGGAGGTGGAAGTTCTGTTTCTGAGCCTCACGCGGCTGGGGTGGGACCTGTGACCCTGCGCCAGTTTCCAGGCTCAGGTTGTCCTTGGGCCGCATGCTGAGCAGGGAGCCGGACGGGCCTGTGGGCCTGCGCTTGCCCCTCGCAGCCAGAACCGCCCCCTTCTGCCCAGTCTGTAGCTGCTCTGCAGCCAAGCCTGTCTGGGGTCTGCACGTGGTCGGTGTACGGCTGTCCCCCAGGGTACCGTCTCTCAGGTGTCCACTGGAGCGGGCTGTCCCCCGGGGGGTCAGGAGGCCCGTCAGAGACCCCGCACCTTGCTGAGGCTTCTCACTCTGCCTGCTTTCCTGCCCTGGAGCCGGCCTGTCCCAGAGGTGACCCTTGGATCAGGCCCGGTTCTCGGGAGGCTCGTGGGCCGGGTCGGTCCCTGGGGAGGGATCGTGTGGAGCCAGCATCAGAGGAGAGGAGCACGAGGTGGTTCTTGGGTTTCCTCCTCTCTCTGAGCGGGGGTCTTGACCACAGCCAGATGGAGCCTGAGCCAGTAACGGGAGCCGTCCCAGGAGGCCACGGGGCGCCCGCCTCCCGCCCTGGCTGGGCCGGCCCTGCACCCCACCTAGGCTGGGATCACAGTCACGGGTCCCTGAGAGAGGAGCAGCCAGAGCGGCCGCGGCAGTGATGTGACCGAGGGGGGAGCGGGGAGCCAGGTTCCCTGAGTCCACCGGCGGCCCTCACCCCCCGGCGCGGGGTCATGTCCAGACGGGAAGAAAGTCCCTGGAACATGCTCTGTTCTGGAGGAGCCAGCTCAGCGCCGAGGGCTGTGTGTTAACCGTGCTTCTGTGTGCACCCCGGGTGTCTGGCTGCTCCTCTGTGTTGGCGCCTCTTGGTAGCCAAGACGCCCGGAGCCTCCCCGTCTCGGCAGGGGGTGTCTTTGGCCCGGCTGTTGGGGTGGCTGTGGCTTCGGTCCTGGTTGAAGGGCAGCCGTGTCCCCCCCAGCCCTGGAGCCTTCCTGAGTCCTTCTCTCTGAGCACCCCCAGTCCTTGGGGTTTTGCAGGAGGACCTTTGTCCCTGGGCTCTGTGGGAGAGCGTGGGAGGCAGCGGTGGTGGGTTAGGGGCGGTGAGCGGGACACCCGGGCCGGTGGGCCTTTCCCCGTGGCCCTGCCACCCGCCGCCGCTTTCGGCTCGTTCCCGGTTGCGCCAGGGTGCTGGTGGCGGGATGCCCCCTGGAGTGAGTGCCCTTTCATGAGGGCCTTTCGGAGGTGCCGTGAGCAGGCCCTGCCCGCCTTTTCACGCTGAGCTCGCCCGCCCGCCAGGCGCTGGCTCTGGGCGGCCAGCCAGATGCCAGGCACACGCGTGTGGAGGGCACTCCCGGTTGGGGGCGGGGTGCCGGCCCGCCTCCCGCCCTGCACTGTGGTCCGGGGTGGGACGACACTGCCTATAGCTCTGGCAAGGGGGCTGTGTTGGTGGCAAGGTCGGCTCAGGGTGGGCCAGAAGGGCTGGTTGCACAGGACGGAGACTAAATTTGCCAACTCGGGAGTCACCCGGCCCGGCCCCTGGCACATGGCATCTCGGCGTCTGCTCCTCCCTGAGATGGCCCGGGGGCCTCGCAGGCCAAGAGCGAGGGTCAGGGCGACCCGCAGAGGCTCTGGTGCTCGGGGCTCGTCCGCCCCTGGAGGCCCTGGGGGGTTCATCCACCCCACGGAGGCTCTGGGGCTCGTCCACCCCGTGGAGGCTCTGGGAGCCGGGGCTGGTCCACCTGTGGAGTCTCTGGGGGATCCGGGGCTTGTCCCCCCAGCGGAGGCTCTGGGGGTCTGGGGCTCGTCCACCTGCCGCCCCCCTCGCGGCTCCCAGCTGTGGGCTGGAGCATCTGTGTCCCGCCGGAGCCCCATGTGGGAAGGCCGGCTGGCCCCCCGGGAGCCGATGCTGGGGGAGATGCCTGTGCCGGAGGCGGTGTTGACTGGAGGGGCCATGGGCGGCTCTGTCCTCGCTGCAGAACAAGTTACTGTTTCAGCCCCAGACTTGCTGTGACAGCATGGAAGCCCCCGGGCTCGAGCGGTCCAGTTGCTCCGGCCTGACCGCAGGGTGCTGCTTCTGGGCCCGTGCCCCTCGGGCCGTGCGCTGGTGGCCAGGCCCTGGATGTCAGATCCAGCGTTGATCCTGGCCGCAGAGCATGGAGGGCAGGGGGCGCTCGTTAACTCTGGCTGTCGTGGGACCTGAAACTCCTGGTCCCAGCCCCGGGTGACTTGGAGGAGAGCCCGCCGCAGGGGCCGTGGCCGCAGCCGCATGGGGAGCCCAGGGAGTGGCCGGTCAGGCTCATCATGAGGTCCGCAGGTGGGACTGCTGTGCTGGAGGTGCCCTGCGCCCCCCGGGAGGACTGGGTGCCCCCCGCCGCCCGCACCCCCTTGCAGGCCGCCCACGCCCAGCGGCGGGAAGGGGTCGTGGCCCAGCTGACCCTCGGGAGTGCCTCTGGCCCTGAGCCTGGGGGCCTTTCCCGAGACACGTGCTGAGCCCCAGACACAGGCCCAGCGGAGGGGGAGGTGCTGCTGCCCTGGGGCCTTGGCGGTCAGGGCTCTGACTGAGGCTCTGCCCCCGCCTGGTCCCGGCCACCCCCACGCCCTGCAGAAGGCCCTGTTGTGTTCATGACAGGGACGCCCAGTCTTCTCTGGAGAGCAGGAGCCGGAGCTCCGTGTGGACTTCCCGCCCCGAGTCTGGAGCCCTGTGTCCACACGTCCCTGGTCCCCACTCAGGTTTACGGACTCAGGGTCCAGTTTGCATCTCATGGAGCCATCGTAGGGCATCAAAACTGATGTGGGGAACCGGACGCAGGGCAGGTGAAAAGGGCGGAGGCCGCGGGGTGGGTCAGCGTGTGGGGTGAGCCCCAGCAGTGGCACATTGGGGGCTTCTGAGGGGGCCCCACCTGTGAACCGAGGCGGGCTGTGTGGGTGAGTGGGGAACGAACCGACAGATGCAGGGGCCGGCTCTGCTGGGAGCGGTGGGGGTCCGCCCCACGGCCTCCAGGCCGTTCCGTAATTAGACATCTGACGCCAGCCTGGCCTGCCCGTTAGAGCAGGTCACCCAGTGGGGCTGCCTCTCCTGAGTGCCTGGCCTGGGGACGGCAGGGAGGGGCTTGCCCTCCCAGCCAGCCTAGCCCTGGACACCTGATCTGCATTGGGGGTGCCCTCGTCACGTGTCCTGACAGCCACTGGGCCCTCGGGGACACCGGGGGACCTGCCCCAGGAGGATGGATGGGGTGAGGTCCCCGGGATTCCCTCTGCTTGGGCTGGTCCTGGGTCCCCGTCATCACGAACAAGCAGAGTGAGCCCCAGGAGGACCCCGGCCCTTCAGAGCCCCCATGTGAACAGAGGGCTCAGGCCCTGGGGGTCTTCGTGCCAGGGACTCCTTTGTGCAGATGGGAGTTGTAACCTGCTGCTTGCTTGAGATAAAAGCTGCCACTGTGTATTCTGCAGAGGTGAGAGTGGTTAAGGGCGACAGGTGTTTTCTGTTTTATGGAAACACAGGTGAGCCCCTCAGGTGGAAACATTGGATTTTTCCTTTAATTATGACCCCGATCTCTGCGTGGGTGTTTTGTGTTTTTTATTTTGGCCGTGCTGGGTCTTTGCTGCTGCCCAGGCCTTCTGTCGCGGCGGTTCCTCTTGCTGCAGACCACAGGCTCCAGGGGCGCGCGCTTCGCTGCTCTGGGGCACCTGGTGTCTTCCCAGCCCAGGGCTGAAACCTGTGTCTCCTGCTTGGCAAGCGGCTCCTCACCCCTGGGCCACCAGGGGAGCCCAGGAAGCACTTGCTCTTTGATCTTCATTTAGGGGTCTCGGCTGGAACGGGTTGGGGGTTGGGGAGGAGAAGGCTGCCGCCCACCTGCTTGCGCTTGTCCCTGCGTGAGCCAGCGTCTCCGTGGTGCTGGCCCGAGCCCTGGGGGAGTCTCCAGGAGGGGAGGGAGGCAAGTCCTGGTGGTCCCCATGGGAACCGAGCTTACGGTGTGCGGGGCGGGGGTGCGGCCTCCAGGCCGGGGGTTTACGGAGACGCTCGGGGTGTGTGCTGCTGTGTCTGGTGCGTTTTGTGTGTGTCCCGCGTCCCCTGCTCGTTGCATGTGATGTCAACACCGTGGTCAGAAGCAGCGAGGTGGGAAGGCGGAGGCCCCCCTCCACCTGCAGCGAGCGGCCCGTCCTGGCCTGGGGGAGGGGCGTTCGCCCTGTCAACTCCCAGTCTCCAGGGTCGTCCTGTGTGCGGGACGAGCTACCACATCTGCCCAACCCGGGTCCGTGCACCCTGGTGGTGGCCTGTCCGCGCCCCGGCCCCTTCTGTTCCCCTCCGGCCTCTGGTCTCAGAGCTCTCTCAGTTGCAGGGATGGGCGGGCTGTCCCAGCTCCCGATTGAGGTCGCCGTTTGCTTTCCTGGGGGTTAGACCCACTGCAGGTGCCCGGCCACCCCTTGCCTGAGGGCGTTCAGGCCACCCCTCCAGAGCCCCACCTGCATAGGCTGTGCTTCCAGGCGGGGCTGGGGTGGGCGCCCCAGGGCTTCTGTGACAGCGGAGCCTAGGCCCTGCCTGCACCAGCCGCCCCTCCCGGATGAGAAATACAAGACCCAGGCGGGGGCCGTGACTTTGTGCAAGGTCAGGCAGGGGGAGCCCGACACCCCTCCGGGGGCGGCTGGCGTGGCTGGGCCGGCTCTCGGGGCTGGGCCGGCCTGCGTGTCCTCCAGCGTCCAGCCTGCAGACAGTTCTCTGCAGCTTCATTTACGCCAGAGACCCAGTTGGAAACGCGGGGCTCTCCTTACCAGAAAAAGGATTGTTATTACCGGAAAAGCCCAGTCGTGGGGACCGGGAAAGGGTGCTGAGTGACCGGCGGGAAGCGGGAAGGAGACAGGGAGGGGCTGGCGCTGCCCGAGACATCCGCGGAGCAGGGAGGGGCCGTTCAGGCGAGTTCTTGCCTGGTCGAGGGCAGCTGTGTTTCTTAAAGGGCTTCCCAGGTGGCGCGCGTGGCAGAGCGCCCGCGTGCCCGTGCAGGAGTCGTAAGAGAGGTCCCACCCCTGGGTCGGGAAGACCCCCTGAGGGAGGAAATGGGGTCTGTAGGGGTGTGTTGTGGCCTTTGCTTTGACCTGACGTCAGAACCTCGGTTTGAGAGAACACGCGAGTGAGCGCAGGATCGCGTTTCCCTGCCCGGCATCTTCTCCCTCCCCCCTTCCAGAAGCTTCTGGAGCTTTCTGGAGCCGGCCTGTGTCTCCCCCGCGGCCTCTCTCCCGAGCGGGCCCCGCCCTGCGGGTGGTCCCCGCTTGGCTTTCAGCTCTGCTTGTTGGGGCTCACGGCAGGCGCATCCTCTCCTGGGTGTCATAGCCCGTGACCCTCACGTTCACCTGACCTTGGTTTGCTGGGTGGTCAGCTCATGGGGGCACCACCCCTGCCTCCAGCTCTCACCCGTGCTCCCAGCATCTGTCTGCTGCTGGTTACCCCCCGCAAGCACTGACCCCAGCTCTGGGCCCCACGGGCCTGTGCCCCCCACGGTGGTCCCCGGGGCTGGGCAGTGCAGGCCCATCCAGCAGCGCCAGGGCTCTGCCCGCTGGGTGCTTCCACGGGCTGGGCCCTGGGCAGCTTCCGGGGAGGGGCTGGAGGCCTTGGTGGAGGGGCGTGGACCTGAGTGGGGCCTCTGGATTTTGGGGGCTGGGCAGTGAGGGGCAACCCCTGGTCCCGGCAGACGCTCACGGCCATGCTTGCGGGAGCCGCTGGTCATGAGATGTTTGTCCTGCGGGACCTGCGATGCTGGGGCTGAACCCCAAGTTCCTGAACCCAGTGCGGCCCTGGGCCTCATCTCTGCCCCGCGCCCTCGCCCGAGCAGATCACTGAGGGCATGAGGGCAAGGTCGAGAGAGGCCAGTTCCCTCGTCGCCCCCTGTGACTCCCGCCACATCTGACCGCACCTGGTCTGACCGACCCCCTCCGCATCTGGCCAAGCCCCACCCCGTCTGACCAAGCCCCTCCCCGTCTGAGCACACCCCTCCCCACAGGAGACGGACACCCCAGGGAGAGCAGCCCGTTCATCAGCCATGGGGAGGCGGACACAGAGAGCGTCTACGAAGGGAAGAACATGGCGCTCTTTGAGGTGAACCTCACTCCCCCCCTAAGCGGGAGGTGGCGCGAGGAGCCGTCATCCGCACAAGAGAAAAGGTCCACCCCCAGCCTCACAGTGAACCGAGGGTCCCGGCTGAGGCCTCAGGGCTCCCTGCCCACTTTGGGGGAGCGGGGACACTCCCAGATGCTTGATCTGGTCAGTTGGACTGTGCATCGGGGTGGGGGAGGCGGCATGTAACTGACTCCACATCTTGGCCCCAAAACAGGAGGAGATGGACAGTAACCCGATGGTTTCCTCGCTGCTCAACAAGCTGGCCAACTACACCAACCTGAGCCAGGGCGTGGTAGAGCATGAGGAGGCAGAGGACAGCCGGCGGCGGCAGGCCAAGGTGCCCCCCGACCCGCAACCGCTCCCCGGGACCCCCTGCTGCCTGCCCCCCGGGACCCCCCCCTGCTCACCCTCCAGGCCAAGGTGCCCCCCACCCCGGGTCCCAGATCCCGAGTGGGCCACCTGGCGCTGGGGTCATGCCGGCTGTCCGCAGGACGGGCTGGCTTCCTGGGCCATGGTCTGTGCAGGGGCCTGGGCCATTTCCGTCACACACCCTCCCGCAGTTACCGTGCAGTGGGGCAACCCCTCTACCAGGCCGCGTCTGGGCCCCGTGTGGGCGGGACCCTTGGGAAGGGGTGACTCGCTGGCACATCCACCCCGTGGTCAGGAAACGGCAGTGTCTGTCTGGCCCGGTGTTTCTGTGCCCATCGTGGTTTAGGGACTGGTGGCCTCTCTGCGGTCCCGGGGACCCGGGGTGTGGATGCAGCGCTGGCCCGGTCCTGACGGCGCCCGCTCTCTTGCAGAGCCCTGGCATGGGCACCTTCATCGGCGTCTACCTGCCCTGCCTGCAGAACATTCTGGGCGTGATCCTCTTTCTGCGCCTCACGTGGATCGTGGGAGCAGCCGGCGTGCTGGAGTCCTTCCTCATCGTGTCCATGTGCTGCACCTGTGTGAGTGGAGGGGGGCATCGGGGCCCCCCTGTCAGAACCCCACCCTTGCCCGTGAGTGGGGGGCCTGACCGTTGGGACCCCCACCCTTGCCCGTGGGCAGGTCAGCCCTTGGCTGCTGACGGGCCGGCGGGGATGGGGCCTGGTGGAGCCTCCGCAGGAGTGGGGTGAGTGAGTGTTCCTGGGCGGTCACCACTCCCAGTTGTCTGTCCGTCCTGCACTTCCCGCAGCCCCCCTGCCCACTGGGAGCATCTGGGTGTTTCCTGGGGCTCCCACTGGAAGGAGGGGATGCCCACTGGTGACGTGTTCAGACCCAGGCGCACCAGGCCCCCCGCAGGTGGCCCCCAGCACCGGCCCTGCCCCTCCCTCTGTTCCTGTGGCGAGAAGGGGCCGTTCAGCTGCCCTGACCGCAAACGCCACCGGCCCGAGAGGACCCAGCGGGCAGATGACCAGGGTCCCCCGGCCGCCCTGCGGGCCTCCCCCAGCTCCCGGCCGCCCCGCGGGCTTCCTGTGGGGTCACGCTGGGGTCTTCTGCACGTGCTGCCTTCACTGTGCACCGGGGAGCATCTTTGGAAGCATCTCCCCCAAAACTGATGAAAGCGGGAAACAGCAGGGCCTTGTTGAGCTGGAAGTGCGCCCGGCAGGACCCGGCCAGCTGGTTGCTGAGGCCTCACGCCTCCCCGGGACTGCTCCGTCTGCTTCTCAGGTTGTGACGTGAAGGCCCTGCAGCCCGCAGGTGTGGCCACTTCCCTGCGCAGGTGGTGGGGCTGGAGGTGGCCCACCCTGGAGAGGCTGTGGTGGTCCTTCACCACAGATGGGGTCCTGGGTGCTTCACGGGAGGTGTGCCTCCATGGCATTCCCCTGCATCCCCCAAGGAAACGGGCATCTCGCTGGGGCCTCTTGCCTCCCACGGGAAGTAGGCACTGGCTAGAAGCCAGCCCTTCAGTGCAGGAGGGCCTTGAGCCGGGGGTCCCCTGGGTGATCCTAGGAGCTTGACATTGTGGCTCAAGTCGCCGAGGTCCTGAGTGCTCCGGCCACGCGGCCACCCAGCCCTTCTGCAGTCAGAAGCTGGGGGCTGGCCTGCAGGTGGCCCTGTCCCGGGCCTGGCGCCGTCTGCATGCTGAGGGGACTGTTGGAAACCCTCCGTCTTCTGAGAGGGCCCTTGTCTGTCCGCAGACGATGCTGACCGCCATCTCCATGAGCGCGATTGCGACCAATGGTGTGGTCCCAGGTAGGGGAGCTGCGGGGAGCCGGGCGTGGCGAGGGGGGGCCGCATGGGTGGACGGTGCTGCGTGGCCATTTCCTGTGACCTTTGCCCTGCAGCCCGGGTGACCTCGGGCTTGCCAGGTGGCTCAGGGGTGAAGAATCCGCCTGCAGTGCAGGAGACCTGGGTTGGATCCCTGGGTGGGAAGATCCCTGGAGAAGGGAATGGCAGCCCACTCCAGTGTTCTTGCCTGGAAAATCCCATGCACCAAAGAGTCTGGCGGGCTGCAGTCCATGGGGTCGCAAAGCCTTGGATGCGACTGAGCGACTGAAGTGCCCCACCACCAGGCGGCCTCAGGGCAGCTGAGAGCGGTCCCAGGGCGGGAGGGAGCCTGTGTCCAGAGGGGCAGATGGCAGGGGCTTACCCTCCAGGGGCCCCGTGGGCAGTGACCCTGCGGTTGAACAGGGAGCCCCCCACCCACCCTGTGTCCCCACCCCTGGGGCGCAGCGGGGCTTCTGTGAGGCTAGGGTGGGGTGCGTACCTGCGGCTGGTCCCCTAGAGCCCGCGCACTCGGGGTCCCCGTGAAACCGGTTTCTCCTCCAAAACGCCTCCGAGGCATTTCCTGTTGGTTCACGCTGCCGCCCGTGGATGTGGCTGGCGCCTCACGAGCCGTGGCGTCTCTTTGGTTCTAGATTCTGGTTTCCCACAGATTGTGGTTCTGTTCCCGAGGCGAGTCATTGCCAGGACTAAGCTACACCAAAGCACCGCGGGGCTGGGGGAGGTGGCCGGGGGTCCCGGGAGGACCTTGTGGTCAGCCCCCTGAGGGGTCCGCCATTCTTCAGGAGGGTGTGTGCCCTCAGGTGTCCTACAGGTGCCCCTTGCCACGCACAGTCCCTGGTCGGTGTCCGAGTGGGGTCTCAGCCCACAAGCAGCAGGACCAGGGACTGGCCAGCAAGCTGGGTGCCACCACGCCCGGAGGTGTGATGGGGAGCAGGTGACTTGGTTTCCTAAATGATCCCCGACGAAGTCAAGGGAACGCAGGTGCCAGCCGTCGTGCTCTCGGCCCTGGGTCCTGGCCTCCTGCTTGGGGCTGCACCTCCTTCAGCCACGGCGTCCAAAGTTGGCTGCCCGCGGGGGGCGGTCCCTGCAGATGCCAGGCGGGTCCCCTGCCGGCCGCCTCGCGCCCTGTCGCGGGGATGAGCCCGTCTGCCCCGGGAGGCATGTGTTCTCAGTTGGAAGCATGTGTGTGACCCGCCGTGCCCTGTTCGGCATGTCTTGCAGCTGGCGGCTCCTACTACATGATATCGCGGTCTCTGGGGCCGGAGTTCGGCGGGGCCGTGGGCCTCTGCTTCTACCTGGGCACCACATTTGCGGGGGCCATGTACATTTTGGGGACCATTGAGATTTTTTTGGTAAGTTCTTTGTTTTGGGCCGGGTTCCTCTGTCCAGCACATCGGTGACCGTCCAATGCCCCTGTTTGGTGACCCGAGGGTCTGTCCTGGTGGCATCTGCAGGCGTGGGGGCTCACAGGTGGGGTGACATCCAGAGCAGAGCCCGTGAGAAGGCCCTCTGGGAGGGCAGATGCCCCCGCCCCTTGCTGCTCCCGGGGGTCCCCTTGGCAGGGCGGGCAGCTCTCCCGACCCGGCCCTGTGCCCTGCAGACCTACATCTCCCCCGGTGCAGCCATCGTGCACCCCGAGGGCGCGGGGGGCGAGGCCGCAGCCCTGCTGCACAACATGCGCGTGTACGGGACCTGCACGCTGGCCCTCATGGCCACAGTGGTCTTCGTGGGCGTCAAGTACGTCAACAAGCTGGCCCTGGTGTTCCTGGCATGCGTGGTGCTCTCCATCCTCGCCATCTACGCCGGCGTCATCAAAACTGCCTTCGACCCGCCCGACATCCCGTGAGTCCCCCGCCGGGGCCAGGGCTGCACCCGCAGAGTGTGTCGGCCGGGCCGGGGGCCGGGCTGTGTCCCTGGCAGGCCTGAGGCCCGTCTGGCAGCACTGTGCTGCTCCCGGCCGAGGCCCATCCTCACCGGAGCCCCTGAGCAGGGTCCTTCCTTGTCCCCTTCGGGATTGAAGGTAGCAGCCCCGGTCACAGAGTGAGCGAGCCCCAGCTCAGCCCACATGGGCTGGTCCAGGGGGCCCCTGGTGGGGGCGGCGCTGGCCATGAGTCCCCCAGGCCTGGCTCCTCTCCGCCACGTCAGACGCCCCAGAGCAGAGGGTGGCGGGACAGACCGGGGCGTGCCGCCCATGGACGCCCCTGTAGCCAAGTGGAGAGTGTCAGCAGCCCCTCCCCAGAGGCCCCTGGCCATGCTCGGTTACGGAGCGGGGCAGTGGCCAGAGGCTTTTTGCTGCCTGCCCCCACCAGGGTCTGTCTGCTGGGGAACCGCACGCTGTCCCGACGTGGTTTCGACGTCTGTGCCAAAGTCCACACCGCCAACAATGGCTCAGCGACCACCGCGCTCTGGGGCATCTTCTGCAACGGCTCCGCGGACAGCACCTCCTGCGACCAGTACTTCCTCCACAACAACGTCACCGAGATCCAGGGCATCCCGGGCGTGGCCAGTGGTGTCCTCCTGGGTGAGTGTCCCCTCCCAGGGGAGTGTCCCATCATGATGAATGTCCCCTTCTGGGTGAGTGTCCCCCTGTGAGTAACCTGCTGTGGGTGAGTGTCTCCTCCTGGGTGAAAGTACCCCCCAGGTGAGTGTCTGTCCCCTGGGTGAGCATCCCTCCCTGGGTGTGTCCAGCAGGTCTCTGCCGCCTGGGCCATACACGCCCGCTCCTTGGGGTCCTGTCCTGTCCTGCTGGTGGCCGTGTGACTGCGTCCCCAGTTGTTGACCCTCTGGGGCCCCCGGGCAGGTGATCCCAAGCTAAGATGCCTGGTGCACTGTTGGGGGGCAGGTCAGGCCCCGGCGTCATGCCCCCAGCTTTGGGCTTGTGGAGCAGCAGCTGGGGTTAATGAGGAGGGGGCGGGCGGCGTGCCTCGGGCAGCTCATCAGTGCCTGGCTGTCGCCCGCGATGGGTGTCCTCTTCAGACTCCAGCACTGAAGCCTTTGCTCCAGCCGTCAGGAGACGTGGTTTTCTCTGGGCTCAATTGTTCCACGTCCGCATCCCTGTCCAGGCGGGGTCAGCGTTGGGGGGCTGAGCCCTTGGTGGGCACTTGGGTCTCAGGAGCCACCCTTGCCCCCGCAGACAACCTGTGGAGCGCGTACGCGGATAAGGGGGCATTTGTGGAGAAAAAGGGGGTGCCCTCAGTGGCCGTGCCGGAGGAGGCCCGTGCCCGTGGGCTGCCCTACGTGCTCACCGACATCATGACCTACTTCACCATGCTGGTCGGCATCTACTTCCCATCCGTGACCGGTGAGGCCTGGGTCCCGGGGGTCTAGCACATGCCCCGCCCCCATTTCTGCTCCCAGCGGGTCAGGTCCCCCAGCTCCCACGCCCCATTTCTATTCCTTTTGGCTCAAGAGACGAGCCCAAGGGTCTCCGCTCCCTGTCTGTCCTGAGGAGGGGGCCTGGGAAGCTGTGTGGCATCGGGCAGGTTTGTCCACGCTCTCTCGGGAGCCCGGGTTATTCAGAGAAGCCCTGTGACCTTGCGTTAGCAGTGGACGCGACGACTGTCAGAGGTCACCGTCCTTGTTGTTATGAGAGAGTCCGCTGACCTTCCTGGAGGGACTGGGGTGCAGGCAGCCCCCACCCCCATGCGTACACACACACACACAGTTTTCTGTGGGCTCACGTGTGTGCGTACACGCACGCACACCTGCTCCTGGGCGGCCCTCAGCCTGGCCCTGAACGGGGGAGCCCCCCAGCCCTTGGCCCCCCCATCTCCCTGGACCCCCCGGCCCCCCGGCCCCCTGCCCCCCCCAGTCTCCCTGGCCCCCTGATCCCCAGGTGACCGAGCAGCCTGTTGTCATTGCGTGTCGGTCACTCCTGCTCCAGGCCCCCCCAGAGCCTGTCCCCACACACTGGGGAGGCCGGCCTGCCGGGGGCTGCCCCCCTGCTGCCCGTGGCTCAGAGCCAGGGGTGGACAGACATGTCTCTAGGCTCCCCGTGGAAGTGGGTCACGTCTCGCTTAGGCGGTAGTTGGCGGTGGGGTCCAGCCCCTTGGGGGTCCTTCTCCTGTATTCCTGTCTGCCCACCTGTCGGTGATGAGGGCGTAGGAGCCTCCCCTGTGGGTGTGGGTGTTTCCACGCCCTGTGGCACCATGCCCACGGGCTCTGCTGAGGCCACGCCTGGGACAGATCACAGGCGCTGACAGACGTGCCACCGTGAGGACGTGCTCTGAGCTCAGATGGACTCACTTAGAGTTTATGTGCTGGACGGAGCGATGGGGGTGGAGGCGGAGGCTGCTCCCTGTGGGGGGCGGGGGGCTGAGGCCCGGCCATGCACTGACCCAGGCCTGGCCTGGGGGTGAGTCAGCGTTTGGCAGCGGTCTCCCAGGACTTTCTGACTCCCGGCCGCGGGGATTAACCACGTTCTGGGGATGAGGTCCGAGCTGGATGCTCACAGAGGCTAGTGCTGGCGTTGGCGCCCTGGGCTGAGCTGTGCTCTGGTCTCTGCCGTGACTTGGTTCACGGCTGGGCGGCTGTCCTGCAGACAGTGTGGGGGACTCGGGGTGCCCACCCAAGTGCCCTGCAGTCCTACATTGTGCAGTGAGGTCCAGCCCGGTCTGTGAGGCCCAGAGTGCGGACAGCGGCTCTGTGCAGCCTGGGGTCTCTCCCGTGCATTGTGAGGAACCCCCTCCCCACCCGCCACCATCCTCAGACTCTGCCTGAGAGTGCTGGGCGGGCAGCATCTCCCAGGTGTGTCCGGGGACCATCACCACCCTCTGCTTCCACAGGCATCATGGCGGGCTCAAACCGGTCTGGGGACCTCAGGGATGCGCAGAAGTCCATCCCCACCGGGACCATCCTGGCCATCGTGACCACGTCTTTCATTTGTATCCTTGGGGGCCCAGTGCCAGGTGCCGCCCCCCACCCCCCACCCCACGCGGCCTCAGGTGGCCCTGAGCACACTCCCGCCCTCAGAGGGGCCGGACTGGCCTCGCCCTGACTGGGACGCCTGTCTCCGGCCTGGGTTGGTTGGAGAGCTTGGCTCTGTCTGGGAACCACACGTCCTGAGCACACAGCTCCGTGAAACGTGAGTCACGTGCAGCTACGTGTGTGCCCACACCTCGCTTTTGTTGCGCGGGGGTCCCTGGCGTCGCCGTGCCGGTGGGGCCATTTCTCTCCCAGTTCACCCCTTCCCAGCCGGCGAGGGTCCCGCTTGGTCCCAGCAGTGGTCACGCCGAGGGCCAGGCCCATCCCGACTGACCCCAGGTATCCCGTCCAGGGGAGCCGCGACCCAAGATGGGGTGGGCAGGCGGGGGGCCAGCATGTGCTGCCTGCCTCGTTCTTGACCAAGGCCGCAGACCTCTCTTGCATCGTGCTTTTCGGGGCCTGCATCGAAGGCGTGATCTTACGAGATAAGTATGTTTCGTTCATGGCTCCGGGAGCTTCTGGGCCAGCACTGGTTTCCTTGGTGACCAGCGTTGAGACTGGGGAAGGCAGGGTGTCCCAGTGGCCAGCAGGCTGGGGTCTGGCCTGTGCGTCCCTCTTGTCCTGGAGCCTGGACCCGGGAACCCGCACTGTGACCCTGGGCCCCGGGAGAGCTGGGTGCAGGGGCTCCAGGGGGCTGTCGCTCCGTCTTGGGAGGTGGGAGGTGGTGTCTGTCCTCGGCCACTCCCTGGAAGCTTGCCCCCCGCCCCCAGGTTCGGGGAGGCCCTGCAGGGGAACCTCGTCATCGGGATGCTGGCCTGGCCTTCACCCTGGGTCATCGTCATCGGCTCCTTCTTCTCCACCTGTGGGGCCGGCCTGCAGAGCCTGACTGGGGCACCACGCCTGCTGCAGGCCATCGCCCGGGACTCCATCGTCCCCTTCCTGCAGGTGAGCGCCCCCCACCACATGTGTGAGACCCCTCCATCGTCCCCTTCCTGCAGGTGAGTGTCCCCACCACGTGTGTGAGACCCCTCCATCGTCCCCTTCCTGCAGGTGAGAGCCCCCCACCACGTGTGTGAGACCCCCAGGAAGCCTGCCTCTGAGGACCTGGGGTCTGCCCCCGAGCGTGAGCATCATGGTCAAAGGCAGGGAGACGCAGGTCCCCACCTGCAGCCTGGCTGCCCCACCCCAGGCCTGTGTTCTCGTCTCACTCTGCATCTGCCTTAGGCTCTGGGTTTCCCGTCCCGGACCGCCTGGGGGGAGGAGGCGGGGGGCAAAGCTTCCTCCCAGGAGCCCTGCCCTCGCTTGGCGGCGGGGGAGGGCCCAGGCCCAGCAGCACGGTCCCCGCGGGGCCCTCCCAGGCTGTGCCCCCGGCCGGCACTCGACGGGAGCCCCGGGGTCCGCACTCTGGCCTCTCCTCCTGGCTGTGGCTGGGTGGGCTCCGTCCTTGTGTCGCCGCCCCGAGGCCTGCTTTGAGCTGAACATGAGCATCTCGGCCTCGTGCCCGCACGTAAGCGTTCTTCTGGTGCCGCCCCCTTCTCCGGGCAGGTGTTTGGCCATGGGAAGGCCAACGGGGAGCCCACGTGGGCCCTGCTGCTCACAGCGCTCATCTGCGAGACAGGCATCCTCATCGCCTCCCTGGACAGCGTGGCCCCCATCCTGTCCATGTGAGTGGCCGCCAGGGGCACCTGCTCATGGGGGCGCGGATGAGGCTGGCAGGACCCCCGGGGCCCGGCCCGGCCCGGCCCTCACGCTGCCGCTCGCACCCCAGGTTTTTCCTCATGTGCTACATGTTCGTGAACCTGGCCTGTGCCCTGCAGACGCTGCTGCGCACGCCCAGCTGGCGCCCGCGCTTCAAGTACTACCACTGGTGAGCGTGCGGAGCTGCCCCTGCCTTCCAGGGGGTGTGTGGGGGGCAGCCGCCCCCGGGGCTCCGGCTGTCTTTCCTGCACCGGCCGTCTCCCAGCCCCGGGGCCGCTTCAGCCCTTGGGACGGCCCAGGTGGACGAGCCTCGGCCGGCACCAAGGCCTGGGTCCTCCCGCTGGGATCGGGGGAGGCCTTGGGCGGCCGCTCGGGCACTGGCTTGGGGCCTGGGTGGTGAGCGCGGGCCTGGGCTGCCGCCCCGCAGGACCCTGTCCTTCCTGGGCATGAGCCTCTGCTTCGCCCTGATGTTCATCTGCTCCTGGTACTACGCGCTGTGCGCCATGCTCATTGCCGGCTGCATCTACAAGTACATCGAGTACCGCGGGTGAGCTGGCGGCCACGCGCACCTCTTCTGGTCCGCTCGTGTTTGTTACCATGTGTCTCTGCGTTTGTCTGTGTCCAAGTGCAGAAGCCACGCTGTTTTAGCAGTGTGTCTGTGAGCTGTGAGATCCGTCTGATGATGGCACTGATGTGTGCGCATTATAACGTTTCCCCATAAAACCCTACGCGATGGGCAGGTTACCTGCATCTCAGAGCCCTGGGTCCATCATGGGGGCATTTCCCCTTCATACCCTGGCCCCCTCCGGGAGCAGAGGCCTTGCGGGGGAGGGACTTGGGGGCCTCTTGGACTGGGGGTGATGAGAGGCCTCTGGGGGTGAAGCCTGACGGCCCCGTCCAGCTCTTCCAAGCTTGGAGGGAGGGTCTGGGGGCCTTGACCGCTCCGGCGAGCCCTGCACCCCCATCAGCCCCACCTGGACCCCCCTCCCCTGTCTGCCCCGTTCCTGCCCAGCTCGGGAAGCCGCTCCTTTGTCACAGAAGCACTGAGAGACCCCCACGCCCCTGAGCTGGCTGCCTGTGGGTCTACCTGGGTGTGCTGGGGGCCGGGCCTCATCCCTGCGCTACCCCCCCACAGAGCCGAGAAGGAGTGGGGCGATGGCATCCGCGGGCTGTCCTTGAATGCCGCCCGCTACGCCCTGCTGCATGTGGAGCACGGCCCGCTGCATACCAAGAACTGGAGGTGAGCCGCGCACGCCCCCTGCCCCCTGCCCCCTGCCCCCTGCCCCCTGCCCCGAGGTCAGGCCTCATGGGGAGAAGGGGTGCCCCACCCCCCATTAGGAGCGGTGGTCCCCAAGCGCTGGGACCACTCACCCGGCCCCGCGCCCCTTCCTGAGGTTAGGCCTCACTGGGGGAAGGGGTGCCCCCCCATTAGGGGCCGTGGTCCCCGAGAGCTGGGATCTCTCAGCTGGCCCCACACCCCATCCTGAGGTCAGGCCTCACGGGGAGAAGGGGTGCCCCCCATTAGGGGCGGTGGTCCTCGAGTGCCAGGACCACTCATCTCGGGTCTGATCTTTGCTTGGGGCGTCGGGTGCAGGGGGTGAGCGGAGCTATTTGGGGCCCCACCACGGATGGAGGGGGCCTGTCCGCCGCCCCACTCCTGGGGGGTGCTGCCCCCTGGAACACGGGCTCCCCCTGGTGGATGCTGAGTTGCCGCGGTAACGCCTCCCCCCCCCAGGCCCCAGGTGCTGGTGCTGCTGAACCTGGACACCGAGCAGCACGTGAAGCACCCCCGCCTGCTCTCCTTCACGTCGCAGCTCAAGGCCGGCAGGGGCCTGACCATCGTGGGCTCCGTGCTGGAGGGCACCTTCCTGGACAAGCATGTGGAGGCCCAGCAGGCCGAGGAGGTGGGCTGCCTGGGGTCTGGGGGGAGCAGGCCCCATCAGTGTTTCCGCCGGCACGCCTGCCATGGTGCGTGGGTTGCGCTGAGTCCTGTTCATGTTTCCAAGCGGATGTGGTTTCTGAGTTTGAACAGGCAGGGAACCGCTGAGACCCTGAGGCCTTGGGTGGGGCCGGGTGGTGGGCAGGGCAGCGGGCTGGTCAGTGGGCCGGGCTGAGCACTGCCCCGGGGCAAGACTCCCAGTGGGCGGGACTAGTTCCTGTTCCTTCCGCTCCGCTTCAGGCCCGTCCAGAGGGGGCCGTGGGGGCTGGCCAGCGCTCTGTCCTCTGACTCGGACGCCCTGCCAGCACGGCTGTGGACTCTGCCCTGGATCTGGGGCGGCCCTGGTGTCCCTAACCCTCAAACCCCACTGTGGACGGTTCAGGCTCACAGACAGTGACGGCGCCGCCTGGCTGTCCCTGCGTGGCCCGCCTCCTGTCACCTCCGCCCACCTGCCCGGGGGTTTCCAGGCAGGGCCGCTACCGGCTGTCTTCCTCCCCAGCTGCGCATCTGTCTCAGGTGTTTGTGACACCAGCCCCACTGCCCCCCATCCCCCTGTCCCGTCCGGCCTCCCCGTTCACCTCTAGCCCGGCTGCGGGGTGCGGGCTGCCGTGGGCGCCCTTGTCTGCTGTGCCCACCTGTGGGCTGCCTGGTGGGTCTGGCTCAGCCCTGCTGTCCGTGTGTTTATAGATCAGGCTGCGTCCAGGGGGCCCCCCAGAGCGCCTGGGGCAGGCCCGGCCTCTCGGAGGGTCACAGCCCCTGTATCTCGAGACGTCTACCCTCTTCCTTGTCTGCAGGGGCTCCAGCTGTCCTTTCTGGGGTCGTCATGACCCAGGGGTTTGCCGTGGCAGCTGTGGGTGTGAGCCATGTGTGTAGACCCCGGGGTCGGGGCCGTGGGCCGTGGGTGTAGACACGGGTTGTGGCTGTGACCCTGGGTGTGCACACTGAGGTCATGGCTGTGGGCAGAGGATGTAGACACTGGGGTTGTCTGACTCTGGGTGTGGACCCCAAGGTCATGGTCATGACCCTGGGTGTGCACACTGAGGTCATGGCTGTGGGCAGTGGGTGTAGACACCAGGGTTGTCTGACTCTGGGTGTGGACCCCAAGGTTATGGTCATGACCCTGGGTGTAGACACTGAGGTCATGGCTGTGAGTCATGGATGCAGATGCCTGGGTCACGGCCGTGGGCGTAGACACCGGGGTTGTGTCTGTGACTTTGGATGTAGACACCAGCGTGGTGGCCGTGATCCTGGGTGTAGACACTGGGGTTGTGTCTGTGACTTTGGATGTAGTCACGAGGGTGGTGGCTGTGATTGTGTTGTGTCTGTGACTTTGGGTGTAGACACCAGGGTTTTGTCTATGACTTTGGGTGTAGTCACCAGCGTTGTGGCTGTGATCCCGGGTGTAGACATGGGTTGTGTCTGTGACTTTGGGTGTAGTCACCAGTGTGGTGGCCGTGATTGTGTTGTGGCCGTGACCCTGGGTGTAGGCCCTGGGGTTGTGTCTCTGACTTTGGATGTAGATACCAGCGTGGTGGCCGTGATCCTGGGTGTAGACACCAGGGTTGTGTCTGTGACTTTGGATGTAGTCACCAGTGTGGTGGCTGTGACCCTGGGTGTAGACACCGGGGTTTTGTCTATGACTTTGGGTGTAGTCACCAGCGTTGTGGCTGTGATCCCGGGTGTAGACATGGGTTGTGTCTGTGACTTTGGGTGTAGACACCAGGGTTGTGTCTATGACTTTGGGTGTAGTCACCAGCGTGGTGGCCGTGATCCTAGGTGCAGACCCCGGGGTTGTGTCTCTGACTTTGGATGTAGTCACGAGGGTGGTGGCTGTGATTGTGTTGTGTCTGTGACTTTGGGTGTAGACACTGGTGTTGTGGCTGTGACCCTGGGTGTAGACACCGGGGTTTTGTTTATGACTTTGGGTGTAGTCACCAGCGTTGTGGCTGTGATCCCGGATGTAGACATGGGTTGTGTCTGTGACTTTGGGTGTAGACACCAGCATGATGGCCGTGATCCCGGGTGTACACTCCGGGGTCGTCTGTGACCGTGGGCGCAGACGCCAGAGCGTGGCTGTGGGTTTGACCCCAGGCTCGTGGCCGCCGTCCTGGTGCGGATGCCGTGTGCCATCCTCGCTGGCAGAGCGGCCTCCGTGTGTCGGCGCTGTCTTCTGGACAGCCCCCGCATCTGCTGCGAGATGCTCCAGACCCGATCCCCATGCTGAGGTGGGGGCTGGCTCCGTGCTCAGAGTGCTGGGGTGGCCTCCGGCTGCACTCATGTGGGGCTGGGACCAGAGAGCGTCTTCTCTCTCTCTGACCGTGGCCCCTTTGTCCCCCCAGTGTCTCTGGGGACGGCTGGGGAGGTGGGCGTCTGGCCCAGACAGAGAGGGTGGGGGGTGGTCAGAGCTCAGCGCCGCCGCCTGAAACGGCACCAGCACAACTGGATTCACGGCCCCCCTTCCAGACTCGAGTGGCGTCACCCAGCGCGTGTCCCTCCAGCCCTTCCCCTGCCGCTGTGTTTAAACAAACGGCTCTGGAAATACCATTCCGAGAGCTCGTTTTGCTTTTAACTATTGCTCTCCCAGTTGGCCAGGTGCTTGTGGTGTTTCAACAAAGGCCCACAGGGTTCCTTTCACAGATGAGCTCTGAGTTCTGTTCCGTGAAATCTGCCTTCCTTGGCATGGGGGTGGTACCTGATGCGCCTGAGGCTGGGCAGAGATGCGGTTCTGGTCTCCGTGATGGTTTACGGAGAGGCGGGTCTCACATCTGGTCTCCGTGATGGCTTATGGAGAGGCGGGTCTCACATCTGTGGTTCTGGTTTCCGTGATGGTTTATGGAGAGGCAGGTCTCAGGTGCGGTTCTGGTCTCCCCGATGGTTTTATGGAGCGGCAGTCTCCCCATCAGGTGCTCCGCCGTCTCTACCTCGAGGGCCCCATCCCATCCGGAGCCGCTGGCTGGATCCTGGCGCTGCTGGGGGAGAGGGGAGGCCCCGCTGAGGTCACCCCAGGCGTCTGGCAGGGGTGGAGCTTGGCGCCATGCGGGTTCCCCAGGGGAGGGGCTGGTGGAGGCGCTCAAGGGGGACTCAGAGGGTGAGGACCGCAGGCCGTGGTCGGGTGCCCCAGGTTCGCTGTACTGGTCACGCCTGCTGGACGCACCCACGCGGCTTTGCAGGCGGAAGCCTGGGCAGGGTTTGTGGGCCTGCCTTGAGACGTTGTGTGTTGGCCCATTCATGGAAACAGCGACCTCGTGGTGGGGGGCCCTGCTGGTTCCTGGGGGACTTGGGGGATGGAGGGGCCCACATCAGATGATCCGGTGAGCGCAGGGCTGGCCGGGGTGTAGGGGGAGCGTGGGTGAGGCATCTCCTGGAGCAGGGAGCCTCGGGCTCAGGGTGGTGCTGGTGTCCGAGGCCCCAGGCGCTGCTGCTCGGAACCCCACGGGGGCTCCTCGAAGCCGCAGTGCAGGTCCGCACTCCCGTCCGTGACCTGAGAAGCCGTTGGTCTCAGAGCTGGAACGTGTGGCCTTTGAGCCCCTTGAGCAGGGAGGCCGGGCCCCTGGGGTGGTCTCCAGGAGCGCGTGTCCAGGGGTCCTGGGCGGCGGTGCAGCTGCCCTGCGGCGGCCCTGGGCCACATCCCAGCTGGTGGGACCCCCCTCCCTCAGCCAGCAGCCCTCACAGGTGGTCGCCTACACCTGGGCAGTCGAGTGGGGTGCGCTGTCAAGGGGAGACGTGTCAGTGTGAGTTCCCCAGGTGTCCATCACAAGTGCCCACAGCGGGGGCTCAGGACAAGTGAGGTTGGCTGTCTTGGCTCCGAGGCCAGAGGCCCTGAGTCCAGGCCTCCCTTGCAGGGCCATGCTCCTGCTCGTGTGGGACCCACACCAGGCCCCCAAGAGCCGGTCAGCAAGGCTGGGAGGCGGCTGTTGGGCACAGGCCGGGCCGTCTGGATGGAAGGCCTCCTGTGGTCCCTGCGCGTGTGGCCTCACTGGGCATTGAGCTGCCCATCAGGGGCTGGCGTGCGGTCCAGGAGGCCGGCCTGTCCCTCCTGAAGAGCCAGCTCTGTGGGCTTCCAGGAGGAGCCGTTGGGCCCCACGCATGCTGGCCTGGCCCCCAGGGAGCAGGAGCCAGGGCAGGGTGTCCGCGTGTGGGGGTGGGTGGGCGGTGACTGCACGGTCCCGGTGATTAGCTGTGCCCCCGCGCTCCTCACGTGTACTCACGTGCACGCAGCCAGCCCCGAGCGCGCCGCCTGGCCTGGACTCTGGCTGCTCAGCCTCTAGCCTCCGTGTGTGAGGCTGTGACATCCACGTGGAAGCTGCCGGTGCCCGGAGTGGGGGTGACGGGGTGCACGTGGTCCGCCCCCAGCCCCCTGCTGACGCCCTCCCGCCTTCCCGCGCCGCAGAACATCCGGGCCCTGATGAGCGCCGAGAAGACCAAGGGCTTCTGCCAGCTGGTGGTGTCGTCCAGCCTGCGGGACGGCATGTCGCACCTCATCCAGTCGGCCGGCCTGGGGGCCATGAAGCACAATACGGTGCTCGTGGGCTGGCCCGGGGCCTGGAGGCAGGCAGACGGCCCCTCCTCCTGGAGGAACTTCGTGGGTGGGTCCCCGGCCCCGCCCCACTCGGAGGGGGCTCGCGGTTCCCCGGGGGCAGTTCCAGCCGCAGCGGGGTGGGCTTGAGGGCGACCCCAGCCCTCCCCCGTCCAGCTGCTCCCCAGCGCCCCGTGACCCGTGACCGCCCCTGCCTGCAGACACCGTGCGTGACACCACAGCTGCCCAGCAGGCCCTGCTGGTGGCCAAGAACGTGGACCTGTTCCCCCACAACCAGCAGCGCTTCAGCAGCGGGCACATCGACGTCTGGTGGATCGTCCACGACGGGGGCCTGCTCATGCTGTTGCCCTTCCTGCTGCGGCAGCACAAGGTCGGGGGGCACAGGGGGAGGCACGCGGGGTTCCCTGGGGGAAGGCTCGCAGGGAGTGGGGCCCCCCGAGCGGGGGGTCCCCCAGCGTGGGGTCGGGGGTGGGGTCGCCCGAGGGCAGGGTCGGGGGCAGCAGGACTGACGGCCCCGCCCACCAGGTGTGGAGGAGGTGTCAGATGCGCATCTTCACGGTGGCCCAGGTGGACGACAACAGCATCCAGATGAAGAAGGACCTGCAGACCTTCCTGTACCACCTGCGGATCAGCGCCGAGGTGGAGGTGGTGGAGATGGTGAGGGCCGGCGGGCGCTGGGCGGGGCCTCTGGTCCCCACAGCCCAGGTCTAGTCATCCTCGGAGTCCGTCTTGAGCTCCGGGGTGGCTGCGTCTCGGGCTCCTTCTGTCTCTGAGCCCGGCTTCGAGGCGGGCTGGGCAGTTTGCAGCGAGTCCCTCAGTGTAGCTTTGCCTGAAGTCACCCTGTGGGTGTCTGGGCTGTGAGTTCGTGGCGGGAAAACGTGACCACAGGACCAGCCGCTCGGGATCCGAGCCCGTGGCCAGAGGGAGGTTCCCAACGGTCCCGTGCAGGCGGGCGGGCCTGCGACCAGAGCCGGGGCAGTCCTTCCTCAAGGGCCTCTCGCGTGTCTGTGACCATGGCCCCAGGAAGGGTGAGGGCATTTCGTCGTGACTGTACACGCTCACGGCCACACGTCCTGGGACGGGCTCGCTGGGGCCGTGGCCCGCTCTCCGGGGATGGGGCTCAGTCCCGTGCTTCGGGTCCGCAGGTGGAGAACGACATCTCAGCCTTCACCTACGAGCGGACGCTGATGATGGAGCAGCGGTCACAAATGCTGAAGCAGATGCAGCTGTCCAAGACGGAGCGGGAACGGGAGGTGTGTGCGGTCCACGGGCGCCCGGACAACACGCAGCCCTCAGGCCAGGGGCTCCGAGGTCACGGGGGCATTTTGCCTCCGCGCCTGGTCCTACCCCCTGCCCCTCATGGGCCTGGGCTCGGGGCCGTGTTGCCGTGTCTGTCTTGGGTCCGTGGGGCTGGCCGGCTTCTCTCCCCACGGGGGGTTGGTTCCCATCCTGGAGGGCATCGCAGCCCCGGGCCAGCCTTGCACTCTCGGGAGCCGTGCATGCCCACGATCCTATGTGCCTGCAATTGTGTGGGCCGGTGAGTGAGGCTGCGCTTCCCCGCCCCCACCAGGCTCAGCTCATCCATGATAGGAACACGGCTTCCCACTCGGCCATGGCCAGCAGGGCCCAGGTCCCGTCCACGCCCGACAGGGTGCAGATGACCTGGACGAAGGAGAAGCTGGTTGCTGAGAAGCATCGGAACAAGGACACCACCGTGTCCGGGTTCAAGGACCTCTTCAGCCTGAAGCCGTGAGTGTCATGCTGCCCCGACCCCAGCTGGGGGGCAGGGGGCCCCCGCTGCCTGTCAGGAGCCGCAGCCCACACGGCCCATGAACGGGGAGCCAGCCCTGGGCGCAGTTAGCGGGGACGTGGGTGAGGAGGCCGGTGAGGCTGCCGTTGGTGTTCCTGGTGGGGGTCCCAGCACCCAGAGGTCAGAGCCAAGCCCCAGCGGGGACCCTCCAGGCTGCCCTTCCACCCTGCTTGGCTCACAGCTGTGGCGTTGAGCTGAGAGCCCTGGGGATGGCCCCGTCTCAGTGCGCAGTGTGGCTGGACCTGGGAGATGGAGGGTTCTGGGTGGGAGGCCAGGACAGCGTCTGCAGAGTCTTGGGCAGTGGAGCTGAGCCATGGAGCCCTACGGGTCACAGGGTCTGGGGGGCCTGTCTTCTCGAGAAGGACACTGTCAGCTGAGAAAGGGTGGCCTTGGGAAGCGAGTAGCTATGTGACACATGCTGCGTGTCCTCCTGAAGTAACACATTCTCTGTTTTCTCTCCCGTGTAGAGAATGGGGAAACCTGTAAGTCACCCCCTTACCCCGGACCTCGTAGATGTGGTTGCCTGGCATGCATTGCACGCACAACCCCCGTGAACTGCGTGTGCATGTCCGAGTGTGTACACAGCCCCGTGTGTGTGCAGGGCCATGTGTGGGTGTTCCGTGAGTATGTGCGTGTGCCTGGCCTTGTGCATGCTGTGTCCACACATTTACCTGGCCCCAGGTGTGGGTCAGTGCATGCAGGCACAACCCCATGTGTGGGTGTGCTCAAATACATGGGTGTGCTTGGTCCTGTGTGTGCGCATGCCTGTGTACATGTGCCTGGCCTGTGTGCACGTCCGCGTGTGTGTGAACTTGCGTGTCCATGACGTATATATATATGCCTGGTCTTTGTGCATGCATGTCCGTGTGTGCGCGCACATGTCCGTGTGTATGTATGTCCATGGTGTACATGAGCCTGGCCTGTGTGCGTGTCCATGTGTGCGTGCATGTCCATGTACATGTGCCTGGCCTGTGTGCATATCTGTGTGTGTGTATCTGCCTGTTGGTGTACTTGCGCCTGATCTGTGTGTGTGTGTCCGTGTACATGTGCCTGGCCTGTGTGCATGTCTGTGTGTGTGTTTGCGTGCGTGTCCATGTGTATGTATGTCCATGGTGTACACACGCCTGATCTGTGTGTGTGTGTCCGTGTACATGTGCCTGGCCTGTGTGCATATCTGTGTGTGTGTATTTGCCTGTCCGTATACATGCGCCTGTTCTGTGTGTGCGTGTCCATGTACATGTGGCACTTCCCCACCCTGGCTTTCAGTAATTTCCTGTTTAGTTTGCTCCCTCTGTCCAGAGCCGCTCAGGGCGCATACCCGAAATTCCTTCTCTGGGTAGCGCATGAGGACCGAGCCGGGGCGGCCCTGAGCGGCTCTGCAGCGGAGCAGAGGCTGGCTGTGCCCAAAACTGCAGTGATTGTCCACCCGTGTCCCTCGGGGCCAGGGGTTCAGGCTCTGTGATCCGGCTCTGCCCGGACAGTGTGTCCTCCCGTCTGCCCGGCGCCGGGCACCCCTTGCCCCCAGGAAGCGGCTGCCTTTAGTCTCGTGAGCAGGGATGTGGGTGAACCTCTGGAGCCAGGGCTCCAGGCCAGGGGGTGCTGTCTGGCTGTGCCTCTGTCTGCCCTGGGCCCCCTGTGACTTCCAGGCTGTGTTCCCTCCCTCGGGAGCCCCGGCCGCTCGCCCTGCAGAGCCATGGGGTTTGGGACTGCACTTGCAGCCCCTAAACCCGAGCGGATCGCACAGGGGCCAGGACACACAGGCGACTGGGAACACAGGCTGAGCCCCGTTGCCTGCTGTTCTCTCATGAATTTAAAGTGCCCTCCACGTAAAGCCTCCTGACCGAAGGACAAAAGCAAGTCTGTGGACGCAGGGGCAGGCGTCCCTGCAAAAGGCGCTGTGAGCCTTGGGCCCGTGCCCCGTGTGTGCCCGGTGGGTCAGCAGGATGCGTGGGAGGCGGGCTCGGGGACAGGGCCTCCCCCGGGCGCCTCCTTGGAGTCGGCTGGAGGGATTCCTGGAAGGCAGGCGGTCAGCCCCCTGATGACACGTGCCCGCCCTGAGGGGGGCTCCCTGGGCCCCGTGACCCAGGTGTGTAGATCATGGGTGTCCTCCAGACCGCCATCCAGAGTGGGGATCCGGCTCCCAGCTCCGCGCCCACGTTGGCCGCGAGTCCTCCCTGTGTCCACCACCTGTGTCCTCCCCTCCCCGCCAGGCTCAGCGCCCAGCCCCCTGCCCTGTCTGTGGCCTCACAGCTGCTCTCTGTTCGCGTCCTGGACACTCGAGAGCTGCCCGGCCTCTGCCCTCCACGGGGCCTGTCGTCTTGGAGGCGTGGGTCTGTCCAGACCCAGACTCCTGATTTTTAGATTATATGTGTGTTTTCAGACCCTTAACCCAGAGAGACCCTTTAATATCACATTCACATTCCTGGGGTCACTGCCCCCAAACACACTGGTAATTGTGGTCCATCCTGGCAACTAATTCATGGTTCTTATAACAAAAGACCCCTGACTGCCATGGACAGAGGCCCAGCCTGTAATTTTATCAGACAAAATTGGAGAGAGGAAACCAAGGGCTCCATTTCCCTGCTTCCCTCCTGGTAATTGGCGGCCGTAATTGGCTTCATTTGGCTGAAGGGCTGTGTTGATCAAAGGCTGTGGTCCACGATTCCTCCTGTGGGCCTTTCCCTGACCCCTCGTGGGGTGGCCTCTGTCTGCCCATCCCTCTCAGTTCGGGCCACAGGTGACCTTTGGGCTGCGTCTCCTGTGTGCGGCCCTGGCCTTGGCAGAGGTGCCCGAGCGCCCAGCATACGGGGAGTTCCTGGTGCCGTGAGGTGGGAGGCCACAGCTGGGGTCCGCTCCGTGCATCCTGGAAGGCGGCTGGCTGGGGGAGTGGGGCAGGAGGGCGGGGGACATCCCCAGGCCCACTCCCCTGGGGACCCTCCCTTGGGGCCACCCAGGACCCTTAGGTGCCCGTGGCTGCTCCGCCCACTCCTGGGGAGTGGAGATGGGGCGGGCCAGGAGGACGTGGGCACGGGGTCTGGTCACCGGGGGCAGGGGCTCTCATCCTTCAGCTGTCAGCTGTGGCGGCTGGTGGGCAGAGCTGGGGGTGGGCCTGAGTCTGTGGCCTGGTCCCAAGACCTCCGGCCTTGGGAGCCGGCGGAGGACCAGCACCTCCCTTACTCGCCCTCTGCCTGGCCCCATGAACCCCAGCCCACGTCAGCAGGAGCTAGCGGCAGCCTTTAAGTCTGACCCAGCCCCGGCCAGGGGCCTCCACGGGAGACGCCCGGGAGCTGGCGGGCTGCCCCGTGCCGTCCCACGGCCATGCTCGAAGCACAGAAACCAGCTCCCCTGGGCGTCGTCACAGCCCCCCGGGGGCTCTCTGTGCAGCGGGTCAGACCTGTGCCCACCCACCCTTTCTGATGGGAGCCAAGAGGGCCTGAGCCCAGAGCCCAGAGCCCAGGACACGCTGGAGGAGCTGAGTGGCCGTCTCCCTCCCCAGGAGCCAGTCCAACGTGAGGCGGATGCACACAGCCGTGCGGCTCAACGGCGTCGTCCTGGACAAGTCGCAGGACGCCCAGCTGGTCCTGCTGAACATGCCGGGGCCCCCCAAGAACCGGCAGGGGGATGAGAACTGTATCCTTCGCTGGTGCTATCCCCGTGGGGCGGGTGTCCCCGTGGGGTGGGTCACGCCTCAGCACCCCCTGCTCAGCAGAGGCGCCCGGGGTAGGGGTCGGAGCAGAGGGGCCTTTGCCATTGGTTGAGGGTCAGCCTGGGCACCCAGGCCATGGCTCACACGTGGGGCCATGGACTGGTGGATGTGGAGGCTGTGTGCGGCGGCTCCTGCCAGCTGTCTGCTCCCCGCATGGCCGGCAGGGGCTTGGGCTCCCACAGGTGGGCTGTGTTTGCCCTTCTCCCATCTGAACTGCTGGGGCCCCAGGGATCACCCCTGATTGACTTGGGTGGGCGCCACAGGGCCCAGGACACGCTGTGGCCACATGGATGTCCCGCAGTGATCCTTCCTGGCCCCGAGGCCTCCGAGAGCAGTGCAGCGTGTCTCCCGGAGTTTGCTCAGGCAGTCTTTAGGACAGGGCATCCCTTGGGGGCTCTTGGCTGACTGCCCACCTCAGGGGCCTGCACCCCGTGGTGGCCGGGCTGACGTGGGGTCCCGGTGGATGGACAGTGCCCGTCCCCCACCCCCCGTCTCCCACCCCTGATGGACCTGAGTCCTAGCTTCCTCCACCTCCGGCTGAGTCCCAACGACATGGCTTTTGAGAAGTCAGGTGTGCCCTTCGCATGCATTGTGAGGTTGGCTGCATCCTTAACTCGGCCCCACTGCAGACATGGAGTTCCTTGAGGTCCTGACCGAGGGGCTGAACAGGGTGCTGTTGGTCAGGGGCAGCGGCCGGGAGGTGGTCACCATCTACTCATAGTGCCCTGCCCCCACGGGCCGGCTGGGCAGGCGTGCCGACGGGGCCGCAGAGCTCACTGACCAGCACTGACATTTTGTGGAAGTTTCTAGAACGCCCCCGGGTGCTCCCATCCAGGCTGAGCACCAGCGTGCACACAAGCTTTCCTCGAGTCCACCCCCTCGGCCCCTCCCCCCAGGAGGATGGCAGAGACGACCGCGTTGTGTAGCCCAGCGAGGCGGGAAGCCCCCGGACAGACTCTCAGAGCTGACTCCCCGGCTGGGCCTTCAGGCTGTTGTGCAGTTAGGGCTAATCTGAGCCCCGCCCAAGGCGCCCACAAGGAGCCAAACAGACCCTGGGTGGCCCTGGGTGCTGGGTCTCCCCACCTGCGGCCCCGCCTGGGTTTAGGCTCCAGGCAACGGCAGCCGACGGCGGGGACACCTTTGGGACCTGGAGCCCCGCACGCGTGAGCGTCTGACGCACGCCTGCTCCCAAGACCCCGGTTCCCACTCCTCGTGCTGGAGGGGTCGGGCTGCGGCCGAGGCACCCAGCCACCTTAGGGGCACTGACAGGCAGTCCCAGCCGTGTTGAGGCCTCTGACACGACATCTTCCAATGACCTGGACTCTGTCTGCACTTTGCATGTGTCATCACACCCACTGTATGTTGTTGGAGCAACTTGTGTGCCTCACTTTCCTTACGGCTTATTTATTTATTTAAACACTGAGGGGCGGGGGGTTCACTGATAAAAGCTGTCCGTATGGAGATCGCTTCGATGGAAGGGGCCCCAAATAGCCCAGCCTCAGCTCCCGTGGGCTCCCTAGGAATCAGCCTGGTCCGTGGATTTCAGGTCAGGCGGGGGCTAAGCTTCCGGATGCACCCGAGGGGTGGTTGGGCAGCGGGCAGCGGCCACAGCTAGTGCCAAATGCCATGGGTGGGCAGGGGTCTGGTTCGGGGCTGAGTTAGGCGGTGAAACCCACCCCAGTGGCTTCCGGCCCCCCTCCTGCGTCTGGGGAGGGCCCGTGGGTCCCACTCCTGAGTCATGTGGCTCACCCCGGCTGGCGTGGAGCAGGTGCACGCGGCCCCCTGCCCCGTGTCTTCACCCGCAGCCTTTCCACCCTCAACCATGGAACCGCAAGCCATTTAGAGTTGATTTCTTGTTTCCCTTTTTTAGGTTCTTTGTATCATTTTGTTAGCAGAAGAATAAAATTGTATAGAATCTGAATGTGTTGAAGGATCTCAAGTGACTCTTTCAGCCTAAAAATGAAACACTCAGAGCTGCCCCCTGCTTCCCTTGGAGTTGACCTCAGGTCTGATCAGCAGGGCAAAACCAGGTGCTGGAAGAGTGACCGCATGAATGGGCTGAAATAAAAACAGACCAGAGTAACCACAGCGGGTGATGGGGTGCCGAGCTGTGTCCCCAGACCCGGGTGGGCAGCCCGGCCGTGAGGTCCTGCTGTCCGCTGGGGCGACACTGCCGTAATCCCCCCGGGAGACTCAGGAGAGAACCGTGGCGAGGGGCCTTCTGTTCGGACACGCGTGCTGGGGCTGTGATGGTCCTCCTGCCCGAGAGGAGGACCCGAGGGAAGGAGACCAGCAGGTGGTGCCTAAACGCGGAGAGACAGCTGGGGCCGTTGTTGCTGCTTCTCAGGGTTAAGCAGGGTGACCCAGCAGTCCCACTGCTGGACATGATAGCCGGTAGACACGGACCCCATGAAGGCATGTCTGCACGCATTCTCCCTGCTCAGCTGTCCCCACATGGGAGCCCGGGCAGGCAGGACACACGCATTCTTGATGGTGCCGGTCAGTCCTGAGACGGGGCAGGGCTGAGCTTCCCACAGGGAGCCCAGAGCATCCCGCTGTGAGAGATATGGGCGTCACAGTCAGCTGCCCTTCGGGCCCCAGAGCTGGGGGAGCCAGAGAGGCGTGGGTGACGGGGCAGCCACAGGATAATGGAGTGAGAGGCCGGGCAGGCGTACAGCCTGTTCAGGTCACAAAAAATGCTCCGAGGAGGGCATGACCCCTTGGCCTCCAGGCCAACTCCCTGCCTCTGCACTGGGGTCCATGCCTCCCTGGTTTTGCCAGCAATGTCTGACTCCTGCTCTCCAGACCCCCTCAACGTCTCCCCTGGGGCTCCATGCTCTCATCAGTACACTCCCCCTGCAGACCCCCTCTCATCCCCTGCAGACCCCCTCTCTTCCCCCCCCCGCAGACCCCCTCTCGTCCCCCGCAGACCCCCTCTCGTCCCCCCCCAGACCCCCTCTCATCCCCCGCAGACCCCCTCTCGTCCCCCCCAGACCCCCTCTCGTCCCCTGCAGACCCCCTCTCTTCCCCCCCCCCGCAGACCCCCTCTCGTCCCCCGCAGACCCCCTCTCGTACCCGCCCCCGCAGACCCCCTCTCGTCCCCCCCCTAGACCCCTGCTCGTCCCCCCGCCCTGGGCTCCATGCTCTCATCAGTACAGCCTCCCCCCACTGCTCCTCCCCGTGGATGCAGCACTGGCTGTAACCTCGGCCGCCCGTCCGTCCCCTCCGTGTCCCTGCCAGGCTGCTTGCTGAGTCTCTGGGAAGGCGCCGAGTTCCCGCCCCCACCCGTGGTGCGTGTGGACCGCGGCCGTCCCGTCGTCTGTCCCGTGGGGCCCTGGTCCGCCTGGTGAAGCATCGGGCTCTTCAGGGGGTGGAGAGGCGGCTGGGGCCCTGGCCCTGTGTCTGCTCCTCCCGGGGCAGCGACCCCCAGCCCCACCGCCAGCCCTCCCCGAGGCGCCGTGGGTGTTGGGTGGGAGCCCGAGGGAGGGCCTGGCCGATGCCAGCGGGGGGGCCGCTCTCCCCGGCCGTCCAGGCCCAGACCAGGCGGCCGTCCGGATGTGGGGGCTGCGGGAGCCGCGTCCTCTGCTCTCCACACACTGGCCCGCTCGCTCCCCACACTGGCTCCTGCGAGGAGCCCGGTCCAGGACAAGCTGGGGGCCAGGCAGCAGGCAAGGCTGGCACGGGGTGGGGGCATATGGGGTGGGGCCCGGGGTTGTCTCAGGTGCAGAGAGGCCTGAGGGGCGAGAGCGGTGAGGGAGTCGGCTGGGGTGGGCCAGGGTCATGTGGGGGTCGTGCGGGGGTCATGTGGGGTCGTGTGGGTTCTGGGGTGGGGTGGGACAGTGTCGTGTGGGGTCCTGGCTTAGGGGGCCCTGGGCAGTCCCGTCTTCCGTGTCCCACACCAGGGCCCATGGTGCAGACATAAAGGACCTGTCTCGTCTGTGCTCAGGGGGTGTGGAGGAGGGAGGCCCCAGGCTGGGTGCTGGGCCGTGGTCAGCACGGCCACACCAGGGAAGCAGGCTGCGCTCTGACTTCGCCTTTCAGCCGCGAAGACAACCACAGGCCCGAGCTCAGGCCGCAGGGTCCAGACGGGCGGCACCAGCCTGGCAGGCCTGCCCGGAGCCACTGATGGAGCAGTGCCGGCCCCTCAGACCGCGCCTGAGCCGCACCATCCAGAAAGGGGGCGGGGGGAAGATCGGAGGGGGCGGGGGCGCCAGAGCTCCTTGCCCGGGACCAGGGCTTGGTGGCCAAGCTGACTGCCAGCCCTGGGTTGGGCAGCACAGAGGCCGCATTACAGGGTCTCGGAGACCCTCACCCACTCAGTGCTAGGTTTGTCTGGCAGCCGTTCTCCAGAAGGACTTTCAGAATGTGAGACAGATCGGTCCTGCTCCGAGGTGTCCAGTAGCCAGGTCTAAACAAGTAAGTTAGTTTTTTTGTTTGTTTCTGTTACAAAAGGCATCTCTCCTCCCTTGACTGGTCACCATGAGGCCTTCCTGGAGCCCAGCAAGAGTGTGGACTTGGCACCAGGGCCTCTGGGCAGCAGGCAGGCGCTGCCCCTGAAGCAGGCCGCATACAGTCCCCCGACTCCCCACCTCTGTCTCCGGCCATCACAGCCTCTTCCAGGAGGGCGTCCACTTCCCCTGACCCAGGTGGTCCGAGGGCCCAGCCCTCAGCTCCAGAGCAAGCCACCACATCCGGGAGACAGCTGTTGTCCACGTGTGGACGTTTGGTCACCGTGTCAGTGTGACCCAAAACCCCATGCGTGGTGGCCGTCCCATAGCTTCTGTCCCTTCCAGCCACCCTGAACCCATGCTGGGGTCGGGGCAGGGGTGGGTGTCCGTCCTTGGGGAGCCACAAGCCGCAGACACGCTCTGCTTCGGCTCCGTCCGAGGGTGGCCTCTCACTTACGTTTTGTCATTAAAGCCAGGGTCTGGACTCCGGCTCAAGTGCAGGCCTCCATGCAGCTGGCGGGTTGGCAAGCCTGTGCCCGAGGGCGGTGCAGGCAGCAGCAGGGCTGGGCGGGTCTGCGCACGGGGGAAGGCCGGGGCTGGGGAGGACAGTCTTGTGGGCCCCCGAGGCCGAGGGGCAGGGTGCATGGAGGGGGGCTCACAGCGATCGCACAGGACGCGGTCACGAGGAGGCCACACACCGCCCACTCGGCCGCCAACCGAGCCTGCTCCTCCCGAGATCCTGAAATGAAACCCCAGCTCCTCCCCGAGGGTGTGGGCCACAGCTCACGGACGACCAGCTCCTGGGAGACCCTGAGGGGGCTTTCAAGCAGCTGTGAGCATGCGGTCTGGAGGAGGAGGCCCTCTTCTCCAGACATTCTTACCCACAGAGAGCCAGCGCCTCCACCCAACCCGTCCACAGAGCCCCCGGACAGGGGTAGACATGGCCCCGGAGCGTGATCGCAATTTCAGGCTTAGGGGGTCTTCCCAAGACGCAGGTTTCATCAGGAAAATCCCCTGGAGGAGCCAGTGGAAACCCACTGGTAGCTACAGTCCACAGGGTTGCACAGAGTTGGACACAGCTGAAGCAACTGAGCAAACACAGACATGTGGCATGAGCCCAATTTCAGGCTTAGGTGTTTTCTTTCTCCTTTTGAAAGCAGTGAAGAGGGGTGAGAGGGACCCATACACGTGGAGCGGTGGGCCGGCCTGCAGGTCACAGACATGGACACACCGTCTCGCCCAAGAGCACGCCTGTCCTGGCCAAGCGGGCACCTGGCTGCACTTGTGGCCACATGCCGTTGCAGAGGTGAACCAACCAACTGTATGGAAAACTCACTTGAAAACAAGGTGTGATGTTACCAAATGCACGTATTTTTATTATGACTGGGGAAAACGCAATCACAGGTTGATCACCAAGTTGCTTTATCCTTAAAAACAGTGCCAAGGAGGCAAATACAAAACCAGCGGCACAAATTCACAAGCGGCTTGTCTTGGATGGAGCGGCGGCCACATCGGGCCTCAGGGGGACCCACAGGCCGAGGTTCCAGGGTGCTGGGTGCCCTGCTCCCTGCAGCCCTCTCCCGGCCTTCTGGCGGGAAGGGTGCTTTCCCAAAGCTGAAGCTGTGCGTGGTGCTCGAGGGGGCACTTTCGAGTCCACGAGGACGGGAGGCCGCCTCTGCCCATTTGGCCACGTGCGTGTCTCGGGGGCGCCCATACCTCCCCAGCCCCGCAGCGTACTCTGCGTCCTCTTAGGGTGCTGGGGGCACCCCCACAGCCTGCCTCCTCTCGGCTCTCGGCTCCCGGCTCCCGGACGACTTAAGGGGAGCCGCCACCCCCGTCTGCGGACCGCGCTCACCCCGGGGCTTCGGGCGGGCAGCGGCAGCTCCCTGACCGCCCGCCCGGCTTCACGATGGACGAGCTGTAGGAGCCGCAAGGACCCCCCGCCCACCCAGGCCCAGGTGACCACAAGGCTCGCGCCCCCGCCTGCCCCCAAGCGAAGCCCCCCTAGCGCTTGCTATGCGGGGGGGAAAAAATGGCCAGGACCGGCCGGCCCGGTCCCTCCTGCCCTCGGGCCTCACGCTGGAATCACGACAGAAGCAAGTGCAGGCATCTGGAAGCGAACGCGGGTTTAGGGACGACACAGAGAGCTTTGGGGGCGGGGGGGCGGGGGCGGGGGACGCCCGTGGCCGCGGGCCGCCGGCGGGGAGGGCGGGGCCGGCGGCGGGGGGGCGGGGCCGCCGGTGGGGAGGGCGGGGCCGGCGGCGGGGGCGGGGCCGCCGGTGGGGAGGGCGGGGCCGGCGGCGGGGAGGCGGGGCCGGCGGCGGGGGCGGGGCCGGCGGCGGGGAGGTGGGGCCGCCGGTGGGGGCGGGGCCGGCGGCGGGGAGGTGGGGCCGCCGGTGGGGGCGGGGCCGGCCGCGGGGAGGCGGGGCCGCCGGTGGGGGCGGGGACGGCGGCGGGGGCGGGGCCGGCCGCGGGGAGGTGGGGCCGCCGGTGGGGGCGGGGCCGGCGGCGGGGAGGTGGGGCCGCCGGCGGCGAGGGCGGGGCCGGCCGCGGGGAGGCGGGGCCGCCGGTGGGGAGGGCGGGGCCGGCCGCGGGGAGACGGGGCCGCCGGTGGGGGCGGGGCCGGCGGCGGGGGCGGGGCCGGCGGCGGGGAGGTGGGGCCGCCGGCGGGGAGGGCGGGGCCGGCGGCGGGGAGGTGGGGCCGCCGGTGGGGGCGGGGCCGGCGGCGGGGAGGTGGGGCCGCCGGTGGGGGCGGGGCCGGCGGCGGGGAGGCGGGGCCGGGCGCTAGGCCGGGTGGTGGTGGTGGTGATGGTGATGGTGGTGCTCGTGGTGGTGGTGGTGCTCGTGACGCTGCACCGCCGGCCCCGCGAAGGCCTCGCCCAGGAGTGCGGGCGGCAGCTCCTGCTCCAGCGCCGCCGGCGGGCCCGGCGCGGCCTTCAGCGGCGAGTGGCCCTCCCGCGCCCGCTGCCGGCACCGCCGGTGGACGTAGGGCGGGGGCGGCGGCTGCGGGAGGGGGTGGGCCTCCGGGGGTGCCTGCGGCAGTGGGGCGGGCGGGTGGAAGCTGAAGGACCGCCCGGGCCTGAGCCCGCTGGGCACGCCGGGGGGCCGGCCCGAGCCCTGGGGGGACCTCAAGAACGGCCGCTCGGGGCCCTTTGGCCGGGGCGGCAGGTCCAGGGCCCGGGGCAGCAGCTCAGCGGCCGGCAGGGCGAGCTCGGCCAGCCCCGGGCAGCGGCGATGGTGGGCGGCGTGCACGTCTGACTCCTGTGAGCGGGACCGGCCCTGTGGGTGTGAGGCCCTGGCGGGGGGCTCCGGCCGGGCCTGCGTCGGGGGGGACCCTGCAGACACAGCAGCCGTGAGGGCCTCCGAGGGGCCGGCTCGGTCCCACTGGACCCGCTGCTGCCAGGACCCGCGACCCCCAGGCCTGGCGCCTGGGGGCCGGGTCCCCGGGACTCACCTGGCCCGAACTTGGACGCGTAGTTCTCGATTCCGGCCAGGTCCAGGTAGTGGTTCCTCCGCTCCGTGTTTTCGTCCACGCAGTAGGGACCCCGCTCCGAGCAGGGGTGGGGGTCGGCGTTGGGCCTCCTGCGAAGAGCAGGGGGAGGGTATAGCTCTGATCTCGGGCACTCTGAACCCGCAAGGTTAGGGACAAGCAGGGCCCATGGGGCCCCAGGACCCTGGAGCCACCCAGCGACCTCCACCACCGCCGTCACCCAGGAGCTGGTGAGGGCTCCGCGGCCGCTGCCCCTAGGGGGTGGAACAACAGGGCCCAGGAGTGAGCAGGCTGAGGGTCCGCAGACCACCCCCCAACTGCCTGTGAAGCCCCACGGCCTCTCAGACAACACTGGGCCTGCCCAGCTCCCACACGGGGGCAGGCAGTGCCCAGGGCCACCCTGAGGGAACAGCCCTTGAGGCCTGTGGGAAGCAGGGGTGTGGCCAGGCTGCTCCTGTCTGAGGGAGCCGAGCTGGACCCCAGGCCCTCACCGGACGTGTGCGGATAGCCTCCTGTCAGCCACCCTGGGGTCCTCACTGAGCTCCGCCTCCGTCCTGCAGCGACTGGGCTCGCGGTCTGAAAGCAGGGGATGCAGGCAGCCTTCACTTACCCAGCCACCCGTTCATTCACTCACTCTGCTCACGTCCTCTCCAGCCCTGCATGTTCACTCATTCATTCATGCCTTCGTTCACTCATGCATTTGTCCGGTCATTCATTCATCACTCATTCATTCATCCACACGTTCAGTCACGCCCTCATTCATTTGTCACTCCCCACTCATGCATTCACCTCCATTCTTGCACGCATTCATTCTCGCTCCTCACTCGCTCACTGAAGCCCCCGTACACCCAGTCCTTCACGGAACAGGCTCCAGCCCTCGCCTGGCTCTCCGTGTTCAGGACGCCACAGAGCCCTCTGCCGTGAGGGGGACACTGTGCAGGGGTCACAGTTAACACCACCCCCCACCCCCCACAGTGAGCAGGAGCTCAGGGGAGAGGCAGCATGGGGCGGGGGGTGCAGGAGGCAGGGACCACACGCAGGGCAGGGCCTCCGGAGCACCTGAGCGGGGAGCCGCTGGGGCCCGGAAGCCCAGGCCCTCACCCTGGGCGGCAGGGGGCCCGTCCTTCCTCTTGCTGGACGGCTCGGGGCTGACGGTCAGCTTCACACGGAGAGTCTTGCTGCTGCCCGAGCAGTGGTGGACTGAAGCGTCAACGACTTCATAGATGGTGTGCATCAGGCTAGACATGTCCTGGGGGGTGGGGGCGGACGTCGGGGTGCAGGCAGACTGGGGGCCCAGCCCACACTGCCCGCCGCCCCCACTCCTTTCCCCTGCCCCACAGAGGCACCAAGTGGCCAGAGCCGGCAGCCCTGCTGGAACCACAACGTCTCTCTGAGCTTTTCAAGTTCAAACTGCATCTGAGTTCAAAGGGCTTAGCGAGCAGATAAACGATCAAAGTTGCTTTTAACTCAGACACGCTGTCTCAGCCATCCTCCACGTCTGCTTCCTTCTGAGGGGCCCTCTGCCCTCCTGGACACAAAGGCAGCAGGGACGGTATGCCGGGGGCACCCCTGGGACCCTCACTGCCCTGCTGAGGGACTGCTGGCCAGGGCAGAGATGGCCAGGGCTGGCTGGGCTCCACCAGGAATGGCACAGACACTGGCCGGGCCCAGGAGAATGGACGAGGCTCCAGCCAGCCCTGCCGGTGACCTGGGTCCTGTCCTGCAGTGGCCCCTCCCCACAGCCTGACCCAGGAAAGCTCCCTGCCTCTCCTCCCTCCTGGAGGGCCCAGCCGTGTCCCCAGGGTGGGACCCAGGCCTCGTCACCTCTCTGGTGGCCTTCCCGCTGTTGTCGAAGCCATAGAGCGTGAACGTCCACTCCTGGTGATTGTCCTCCTCCACCGACACGTCACACTGGACTGCCTGTGGGGTGCGGGGGGACGGGCGCAGGGTCGTCCTCGCCCACGTGCCAGGCCCCCAACCCTGCCCCGTCCTGCGGGGACCAGTCCCCACCCCTCCTGGCCGGGCAGGGAGATGGGACGGTCCGTGCATGACCTGGCTTCTGGGTCATTCCCACGGCTCTGGCACTGAAGCCCGGGAAAGTCCCACGGGTTATGTAGGGCCACAGCAGCCAGCTCTGGCCAGGTGTGTGGGGACCCCTCTACCCAGCAGAGCCTGCCGCCCCGGGAGCCACAGGGACCCCACGTCAGGGCATCCGCAGGAGGGGGACAAAGACCTACGTCCACGTTCAGGCGCCGCTTGCCCAGCCCGCGGGCGCCCTCGCGGCCAGCCGCTCTCTCTCCATCATCCACGCAGAAGAGCTGTCCTGGCCCCTCGCGGGCCTCGGCCTTCTCAGGAGGCAGCACCACTGCGGGGGGGCAAGGGGGTGGGCCCGGTGTCCGGCCCAGGGGGAGGTGGTGGGCGGCTCCCAGTCCGTGACCCTCTCAGAAGGGTCTGAGCTGAGAGTCCAGGCACAGGGCATCAGGTGGCCTGGGAGGGAGGCCAGGGCGGCCCTCGGGGTGATCCCAGCCTGGGGTGTTCCACCGTCTAGCTGCGGCAGCTTCAAATCTAGGCTGGCCGGGGTCTGGGAGGTAAGTGGAGGGGCGCGGGGTGAGGGTGGTTCAGGATGTCCAGGGCTGGGGAGCGGGACTCACCCTCGAAGGGACACTGGTCATCGCGGAAAGGCCCTTCCCTGGGGTCCCCGCCCGGCAGCTCCTGCAGGAGGACAGACAGCGCAGACCATGGACGCCCCGCCCGAGCTCGGGGGCGGGCGCCAGACCTGCCTCCTGGGCGTCACGCTCCTGCTGCGGTCCACGCTCACTCAGCCTCGGGTTCTGAATGTGACATGCGCCCATCCCTGGGCGTGGCTGGCTCCGTCAGAACCGCCTCCGGGACGAGACGCGGGGCCCAGTGGTTCTCAGTGCAACCTGCATCCCCCCCCACCACCCCCAAGGACACGGCTTCGCCCGAGGGCGTGGGGCGGCGAGAACAAGGCTCCCACCTAGCCTCTGCTGAGCGAGGCGGGCACAGACCAGAAGCCCGGCCGTGAACGGCTGAGCCCACCCGCCATCCGTCCGCTCACCGGCCGGCACATGGCACCTCCTACCTCAGCTGGACAAGAGCCGGGGAGCATCCCCGCAAGGCCCAGGAACCAGGGGACCGGGACTGGGGGGCACGTTCTTCAGGGGTCCCAGGCTGAGGGCGCCTCCTTCAGGAGGGCCGGGCCTAGGGCGCAGATAGAAGACGCCCCCCACCCCCCCGGCTCCGGCCCCCATGGCCGATCCTGAGGCCAGTTACGGGAAAATGGGAGCAACCTTCTGCCGAGCCGGGAAATCACAGAACTGAGTCCCTGGGGCCGGCAGAGCCAACCCCGGGGTCAGAACAGACGCAAAGCGACTAGGGCTGGGCCCAGGGCGGAGGGGACCCTGCCCGTCTGTCTCCTGGGCCCCCAGGCACCCCCGGCATCCTCCTCTTGGAGGCCCTGGCCCTAACCACTCCCCCGTCACGCCGCTTAGAACCAGGTGACTTTCACAGCTTTCTCGGGAGGCCAGGCGGGTGGTGTGCATGAGCTTGCTGTGATAGACGCCGCCGCCTCCGCCATGCAGCCCACCGCCCAGGATGTGCCTGCTGGCCCAGCGTGGAGGCCCCGCGGTTGCCCCACACACCAGCACAAGGGCCCCTCCAGCCGAACGGAGTCCAGCCTGAGCACTCTACCCAGTGGATGCCGAGATAAATTCCAATCATAAGACCCTGGCTTGCAGTTAAATATTTTCCATAAAATCAAAGCGAGCTGTGAAGCGGAGGTTCCGGGTGTCTGTGGGGAGCAGGCGCAGTGCCTGGCCAGAGGCCGGCAGGTCAGCTGGCCACAGGGACCGCATCACAGGGGGCAGCCAGGGCCAGCCATCGTCCGGTGAGGCTGTGGGCCCTGCGGTCCCTGCCACGTGCTGCGGGGCCAGAACACGGACGGACGGGCCCAAGGGCTCAGGCACGGACAGCACGTGCCTGGTGAGGACTCTTCCCCCCGGCTTGGATGGCCCCCTCTCCACCACGTCCCCCAGCCAGGCGCCCAGCCAGCCTCCCCGTTGGGCTGGTGACCGGAGGCTCAGATCCTGTGTGACTCCTGACGACCCTGCCCGGGGCAGAGCCCCCTGTATTCACCTCCTTAAATCACAGAGGTGAGAAGAGTTGCAGGAAGCACTTCCCCGGGATCTAAGGATCTGAGACTGGGCTGGGCGCAGCCTTTCTTTAAAAGAGGCAGTCTCGGGGGGGGGGGGGGGGGGCGTGGAATGGCCGAGGCCCCGAGACCCGCCTCTGGGGACCGCTGGAGCCCCAGGGCTGGTGGAGAGGCTGGCCTTGAGGACTCGGCCCCCAGAGCCACGGGGTGAGGGACCCGAGAATTTCCTCACTGCTTGCCTGGCTCACCCGAGCGCTCAAAGAAAAGCAAAGCCCACCTGTGGCCTCTACACGTGAGCTTAGAAGAGTTGAAAGTTCAATAATTCCTCCCATCTTTTTGTTTTAAAATAATCTGAGCACTTATTTTTGGCAGGCAGTGCCAGTTACAGACAAGATATTAATACATGCTTTGGGCTGGGGAGGGGTCAGGACAGGGTCTGCGTGAGCCTTGGCGGGACCCTGAGACGCTCCCAACGCTACAATCACAGACTCACCAAGGATACAACCAAGCTGGCTCTGGTCAGCAACGGACTTGCCCGCCTCCCCAGACGGTGCCCGCCTTCCCTAACAGGGCTGGGAGTTTGGGACACTCGGAACATCCCTCCACGCACAGCCTGACGGGAGGACAGGCCAGTTTAAGATCCAACGCGTCACCAGCGGTCTCTGTGATGCAGAACCATCAGACAAGAGGGCGAGGAGGCGTGGGGGAAGCGCAGCCGCGCTTGGCCCTGTGACTGGTGACTTCCGTCCCATCCATCCTCATTACATAAAGATGCCCTCTCATCCGCGCTGCTGCAGCTCAACAGAAGGGCCAAGAACTTAGACTGTAACGTAGGACACGCAGTGCAGGGCTCCCAGCCAGACAGGCGGCCACCCCTGCCGGCAGCCTCCCACCTGGCTGGAAAACCCAGACCGTCCAGCAAGACTGGAGGTGAATGGATGACGTCCCCATGCATGCACGGGCACTGCCCAGGCCCCACCGCTCCTGGGAGGCCCACCTGTGTTGGCCTCTGTCCCCCGTGGAGTCCCCAGCTGCAGACCCTCCCCAGCAGCAAATTCCCACCTCATGCCCTCCCCCGCTCCTCAAGGGAGCCCCAGCTTCCGCCTACAAACTCTCCAGCCCCGCCTTCCCAACCCCCATCCTGCCCCTGCCTGGACGGTCCTTGGCACCAACCGCCTCCGACTCTGCTCAGGGATGCGCCTCTGTCCCCGTGGCATCTGGGGCTCCTCTGCCCGCCAGCAGGGGCCTGCGGGTGACCCAGCCCACCACCCAGCCGTGCTCAGACCTGGGCCTGGCCTCCTGCCAACCCCGGGGGCCCCCAGCAGGGGGAGATCGTGCCCCCCTTCTCCAGCATCTGAGGGGGCCCTCCTTCAGCCCAGTGTTCTGGGCTGCCAGGGACGGGCTGAGGCCCTCGCACCGGACGCTTTCTCCTCTGGGTCGTCCCACGCTTTCTCCTCCGGGTCGTCCCTCTCCATCACTGTCAGGCAGCCTTGGCCATTGCTGCGGGCTCCTGCTGCCTAGGTGGGGGCTATGGGCATGGAGCTGTCAGGGGCGTTCACGGAAAAGCTTGGACCCCCGCCTCCCGAGAGGCCAGGAGGCCCAGCCACACTTTCCCTCAGCCAGGGTCCCCTTCCGTCCACCAGAGCCAGGGACGCTGGGCCGTCCACCCTGCGGGCAGGCTGGGGGGACACACAGCCAGGCCGAGGGGCAGGACACATGCGCCCGTTGGAGGCCACATCGACGTGGGGCAGTCTGCATGAGTGGGAAGGAGGAAGCTTCAGTGATGCAGCCGACCACCCCCTGAACTCATGCACTTTTCCAGCGTCCAAATTCACGCATTTCTTCAAGACTGAGTGCCTCTGTGGTCTTAGGAAACGCTCCCAGGCTTCAAGAGCGGACACGTCCCTAGGAAGCCCCACTCTTGCTGGGGTAGAGGGCCTCCAGCTCCCAAGTCCCTGAACGATCCCTGAGGGAGACAGTGCGTCCGTGAGGTGGCAGAGCGCATGGGAAGCCAGCCTTTACAAACCTGCTTCGTCATCGCCCCGATAAAGGGCCTGCCTAGAAAACCTGCCTGGGGTCCCGGCGTGGAGCACGTCTGCAGCAAGCCTGGGGGTGCCCCTCATATTCCAAGCACCACCCCCCCCCAATGCTGCCAGGACCCAAGGCCCCTCCTGACGGCACCCTGGATTCAGGTCTCCTCTTAAACCTGTGCTGTTCACAGACCCAGGCTGGGACCTGCTCTGTCCCTGGGGGCTGAGCGTGCGGATCTGGGCTTCAACAGAGAGGAGGCCCCCCAGGCCCCAGGGCCTGAGGGACAGTGCATCTGTGTCCCCCGTAACAAGTGGTCCCAAGCCAGGCAGCTCACACCTGAAGACGTGCCGTCTCCCAGTTCTGAGGCCACAGTTAGGACTCACGGCCTGGAGGGGAGCCCCCAGGCTCCGGGGGCAGGACCCTTCCTGCCTCTCTGGCTCTGGGGGCCCTGGGGACCCTGGGCTCGTGTCTGCATCCCCAGCCTCAGCTCTGTGGCCACTCAGCCTCTGGGTGTGCGTCTTCTGTCCAAGGCCGGACCCCTTCTTACAGAGACGGGAGCAGCAGTCAGGGCCCCAGGACCACCCCTTGTCTGGAGGCCCGTCACTCAGCCACGTCTGCAGAGATCCCTTTCCAATAAGGTGACGGTCGCGGGCTCTGGGACGGGGAGCAGCCCCGCACGTCCAGGAGCTGCCAGCCAGTCGAGAGTTTGGGCCAGCCGCTGACCACCACCTCCACCCCTTTCCACGACCCAGTTCTTTCCAGTGCCTGGGGAGCCCAGGCCCCCCGCACTCACCCCATACCAGTCCTGCCCTGTCCAGTGTCCTGACAGCCTGAGCAGGAGCCCAGGGGCCTCCCTGGACCCCCACTTGGCCCAGGTCGCCCTTGCATGACACGCCACCCCCTTGTCCAGCCCCAGGCACTGCCCGGAAGTGACCTTGGTCCCCTGCAGCACGAGCCGGGTGGGCACTGCCCCGGGGTCCCCACCTCTGCCCACTCTACCTGTCCAGGGCTTGGTTTGTCACAGCCAGAGGTGAGGCCAGGCTCTGTCTCTGATCAGCAGGCCCCCATGGCCGACAGCCCAGGAGGCGGGGCTGGTGTGAGCCACACCCCGGACGGAAGGCCTGGTGGGGACACATCTCGGAAACACCGCCAGAGAGATGGAGGCGACTCCACGGGCTGCAGGAATGGCCAGGCAGCTTAGCAGCTGGGGTCTCGGCTTCAGCGGCTAAAGAGCCTTAGAGGGGACAAGGCAGGTTTGGGGCTTAATAATCCCAGCACATGCACAGAGGGGCTCCATCCGAGGGGCTGCCCGTGGCTGTGACTGTCAACTTCTGACTTTAAAGAGCAAGTTAAGGCAGGCGAAGTGTCGGGGAGGGGCGTGCAGGGTCCCCACCAACCACAGCCCTCACAACAGCTCCAGGATCCAAGGGCGTTCCGAGACTCTGTGCGGCAGGGCTCCTGGGTGAGGGCCGTTCAACCAGACTTCCTAATTACCAGATTTGGAATTTATGCGTAGAAACTCAGTTCTCTGGGGATCAAAGGGTCTCCTAAAGTAAACACCTACAGACCTCATGGGCCAGCATGCTCCATAACTGATGTCCTGGGTGAGGACATCTTACCCACCACAGCTTCTCACAACTTCACTCATTTTGGTAAAAAAAAAAATACAGACTGTATCTGGCGTTAGTGGTCAAGAACCTGCCTGCCAATGCAGGAAACGTAAGAGATGCGAATTTGATCCCTGGGTCAGGAAGATCCCCTGGAGGAGGGCATGGCAACCCACTCCAGGACTCCTATCTAGAGGATCCCATGGACAGAGGAGCCTGGTAGGCTATGGTCCATAGGGTTGCAGAGTCAGACACAACTGAGCGACTTAGCAACAGTATCACACGCCCACTTGCCCTGGTCTATGGGGATTTCTTTCTTGGCAACCACACACAAAAAAGACCCTGACCCCAGAGAGATCCCCAAGGACCTGCTCGTGAAGCTTGTTGGAGAAGGGCTCCACATGTGTGGCAGGGACGCCTGAAAGCACAGAGCATAGGAGCTCAGCCCACAGTCCACGGTCGTGGGCGAGTTATGGGGTGGGGTTACCAAGGGCACCTGCAGGGGAAATAATTCCACTGTAAAGTGTGTGCAGGGAAAACATAACAAATGCAGGGTCAGTGAGAAGCTACATAGTGTGAAAAGAAGTGTCAGTCGCTCAGTCATGTCCAACTCATTGCAACTCCATGGACTGCAGCCCGCCAGGCTCCTCTGTCCACGGGGTTCTCCAGGCAAAAACACTGGAGTGGGTTGCCATGCCTTCCTCCAGGGGATCTTCCCGACCCAGGGACCAAACCCAGGTCTCCTGCATTGCAGGTGGATTCTTTACTGTCTGAGCCACCAGGGAAGCCCTATATACAAGCACACACACACATAGACATGTGCACAAACACACATGCATGCACACGCACACAAACACGTGTATATACATGTACACATGAACACACATGTATATACACATTTGTGAACACAATATATTCACAAACACAACATACGCATGCATGCATATGTGTGCACAGATGCATATACATATGCATGAACCCATATACATATGCATGGGCACACATGAACATGACTTTGAGCAAACTCCAGGAGACAGTGGAGGACAGGGGACCCCGGCACGCTACAGCTCATGGGGTCACAGAGTCAGGCGTGACTTAGCAACTGAACAATGATGTACACACGTACACATTCATGTACACTCACATACATGCATACGTACAAAACACATGTACAAATGCACGTATACACATACATGTATGCGCGAACACATACATATATGCATGAACACAGCAGATGCACACGTTTACATATGCATACACACATACACAAACATGCATACATGTGCATGTACACATGCATACACACTATATACATGTGCGTGAGCACACATACATACATGCACGAACACAATAGATGCATGTACACACATATGCGTGTACACATATGTATATGTGTGCATGCACACCCACATATACATGCATGCACACACAATCTCTACCACAGAGCATCGAGACATGCCCCCCAAAACTAAAAAACTTCGGTGGTTTCAATTTTCAGCATCCTGGAACTCTGTTTTTCATTTAACACTAAATCATTCTGCAACAAATCTGCAGACATCATTTTCTCCCAGTCATGCCCACTGCTGGCTCAGTCTTCAGCGCCAACAAGGAGGAGCTTCACAGAGAAAGGAAGCTCTCCAGGATCCACCTCCCGGTGCCTGCCGCCTCCTTCCTGTCTGCGCCCCCTGGCCGCCGAGGTCACAGCACACGGAGTGTCGACAGGACGCCCGTGCCCCTGTGCGGGAGCCATCGTGCCCGCCAGCGCTCTTGGGCAGAAGAGGTTTCCTGCCGCTGGGTCTGAAATGCAGACCCAGGTTCATCTTCCTTCCATCTGAGCTCTTCCTCTGGAAAAACCACTGGGCTTTCATTCCCTTCCATTCGTATTAAAGCCTCATGTTTCCCATTTCAAAAGAAGATCAGTTCCAAAGTGGAACTTCCATTTTCCGCGTGCATTTTCAGTTCTGTGTTTTTAGCTGAGAAGGCTCCACATGTTCACATGTGATGCCAGTGGCCCCAGCAGAGGTAAGCCTGCTGGAGACGCTAAAGGCTTACACTTGCTCGCAGCCCAGGACCCCGAGGGCTGAGCTGCTCTGAGAAGCAATGCGGGCTCCGCTGCCTCTGGAAGCACCCGCAGGGAGGCGACACCCGCACCCGGCTCCGTGGCTGCATCCAGACCCCTGGGGTCGGAGCAGAGACCGGCGACCCCTCCCCGCTTCACAAACAGGAACCAAAATCGACTCAAGAACAATTCATTTGCGAAGCCACCCGTGAAAGATAAAGAGAGTCCTGAGCAGACCTGCACTTGCCTTGCTGAAACCTTTCAGCAGCCTTTACCCATTCTGCCCCCCTCACCGCCACCTCCCACAACCTGCAATTCATTCTCTGCAGCGGGGAGCCTGTCTTATAAACATATTTACATATTTCTAGTCCTCAGACGTGCGCCGTCACACAGCATTTGTCTTTCTCTGTCTGACCTACTTCACTTAGCACCATGACCTCAAGGTCCATCCATGTTTTGGGCAAGATTTTTTTCTTTATGGCTGAGTAATATTCCATTGTACATACACCGCATCTTCTTTTCCATTGACCCACCATCAAAGGATGTTGCTTCTCTGTCTTGTTGTTGTTCAGTTATTAAGTCATGTCTGACTCTTTGTGACCCCAGGGACTGCAGCACGCCAGGCCTCCCTGTCCTTCACCATCTCCTGGAGCTTGCTCAAACTCATGCCCATTGAGTCAGTGATGCCAACCAACCATCTCATCCTCTGTCATTCCCTTCTCCTCCCGCCTTCAATCTTCCCCAGCGTCAGTCTTTTCCATTGAGTCAGTTCTTCCCATCAGGTGGCCAAAGTCCTGGAGCTTCAGCCAGCCTCTGTCAAGGCCACTGTAAATGATGCTGCAGGGAACGTGGGGCTGCACATCACCTCCTGGAGTTAGTTCTGCTTTCTTCGGACATGTACCCAAGAGGGAGGCTGCTGGATCACCTGGCACTTGTTTTTAATTTCTGAGGAGTCTCCATAGTGTTCTGCACAGTGGCTGCACCGTTTTACGTCCCCTCCAACAGTGGAGGAGAGTTCCCTTCTCTCCATATCCTCTCCAGCGCTTGTTACTTGTGTTCTTCTGGTGACAGCAGTCCCGATAGGTGGAGGTGACACCTCGCTGCGGTCCTGATGACTAGGATGTCCAGCACCTTTTCACGGACCTGCTGACCTTGTGCCTTTATTCTTTGGAAAACGTCTCTGTTACCAATGACCTCATCTCAGAAGCGGCCCTGGTCCCGGAGCAGCCGTGTGGTCTGGGACAGGCAGGTGAACCCCCAGCGCAGGAGCCCCACTCTCACCTCGCACCCCCCTCCAGGTTTCCCCACGGAACCTCAGCACAGCTGCAGGGGTCCCTCTGTCCAGGCACCCAGATGACATGCACAGTCCTTCCCCGGGACGAGCCGCAGGAAGAGGGCCTGGACGCCCCTCACGGCAGCCAGGGGGCCTGCACCCCTTGGTGCCCTCCTTGGGGAGGACCCCTGGCAGGACGGCGGAGCTGACTGCAGGCCCCGCACCGGGTTCCAGCTGGGGGCCTCCCTCTGGGCGGCACCGGACCTGCCCACCCCAGAAGCGAGGGGCCCTTGGAGTCAGGGGCCACGGGGTCAGGGGACATGGGGTCAGGGGCCACGGGGTCCCGGAAGCCACTGACTCAAGGCCTCCACCACCCACCGAGCTCCCGAAGGAACCAGAACTACGCCTCGGGCTCTGGGAACACTCCAGGGGACACCCGTGGGCACCACACTCGGTTTTAAAACAGCTAAAATCTCTTTAGACAAACCAAGGGAAGGAGAGGAAGGGCCCCAGCCCCATCCTCCAAAGCTGGGAAGACAGGCCGGGAGGCCTCAGGCCCATGCATGGCAGTCCCCCCAAGGAGCTGTCTCTCCTGTGACACCCCATGACCACCCCTCCCAGGACCCTCTGTGTCACCCCCACCAACACCCCGCGGCCGCCCCGGCCCCCTGGGACACGTGGCCTTGAAGCAACACAGAGCGTTTCTCAGGTTCACAGGGAGGACCTTCCAGCTCATGAAGCAGGTATCCAGTTGCTGGAAAAATAACGTTTACCAGACATTCTGGTCATGCACCAGGAGCCAGCCGGGTTCACTAACTCATGGGCAAAATCAGCCTCATTCCCTTTATCTTGTGGGGGTGGTGGGAGCGGGCGAGTTAGGTGGGGGGATGTGCACCGAATTCCCACAGGGTCACTGGCCACAGTTCTTGTGGCCACACGGTGACCAGCACTGACCCGCAAGGAAGCACACGGTGGCCTTGACAGGAGGGGATGTGTCCCCACACCCGCCCCAGTCAGAGGTCCTGGGGGCACGGCACGGTCAGGCAGGCCATCCTTGGGGCCTCCCCCAGGAGGCAGGGATGAAGACGGACAGAGGGAGAGCTGACACCCCAGTGTCCCCCGACAGACACGCTCCGGGGGAGCCAGGGGCGGGGTGCTTGGTGGGGGGGAGCAGTGTGGCAGCAAGATGCCTGAGCTCCCGGGCCAGGGGTCCACACTCCAGGTCCGGGGGCTCAGAGCCCTACAGCCAAACAAGCGAAGGACGGAAGGAGACAGGGAATGATGAGCTGTGCTAAACATAAAGGACCGTCCGCTGTTCTGGCTCCACGCTCTCCCTGCACCGCGGGGTTATGAAAGCAGACTCAGTCCGTGCTGGCCGCCACAACAACACACCGCAGGCCAGTAACGAGCGAACAAGAGAAACTCATCACAGTCCTGAAGGCTGGACGTCCAGGACCGAGGCGCCTGGACGTCTGAGACCGAGGCCGCAGGTCGTCTGAGACCGAGGCCCCAGTCCCTCGGCGTCTGGCGAGGGCCCCTTCCCACTGCGTAGATGGTGCCCGCTGCCTGTAACCCCGCATGGTAGATGGGACACCGAACGCTCTGGGGCTCACATGGGCGCTGATCTGCCACAAGGTCTCAGCCCCCGGGCCCTAACCACCTCCCCAAGGTATCACATGGAGGGAGGTGAGGCTGAATTTCAGGGTGACGCAAACATTCAGACCACAGCAGAGAACAAAACAATGAGGGAACTACCCGAGCCACACAGCACACCGCTCCTTCAAACACGTCCCAGGAGCGTGGAACCCGTGAGCCTCAGAGGTCAGCACAGCGGGCTCCACCACCTCACAGCCACACAGTGGGAGCATCGTTTTCGATCTCCGTAACACACGGGCTGCGTGTTGGGACCTGCTGTGTGGTCCACATCCTGGGCTGACGGAGGCTCGCCTGCCTGTTTCAAGGCCCGAGGTGCCCATGCCCGGGAGAAGGCCCCAGGTGGACAGCCGCCAGGAAGAGGCGGCGTAAGCCCGGGACCGCTCTGCATCACCTGCAGGCATCTCTGACTCCTCACGTGCAGGAGGACCAAGCAGGCAGGAGACAGCACCCCGTCATCAACACTCACCTCCCCAGGCAGAAGATCAGCCCAGAGGAGGGGCGGCCCCGCGCTGGCCCCCTGGCCCCAAGGAGCACACAGCCTCCAGCCGCACTGTGACATGCCCAGCAAATCCTCGAATGCGGTTCCTGCCTTTACAGGCGTGGGATTCAAACCTGACTCCCAGAAAGCAGGAGTCGCGACTCGAGTGGGTCTGATCTTAGGGCACGGCTTGCCCCTTCTCACAAGCGTTTACAAACACCCTCTGAGCGTCTCATTACCAGCTGGCCAGAGAGTGTCTCCTTCCAAAAAGGGAGCAGCCATGCCCCCGAGCGGTTGCGCTCTGTCTGCAGTGGACTCCGGGGACCGCTAGGGAGCGAGCGGTTGGCAGGGAAGGGATCTCAGCCGTCTGGCCTGGCCATCTACCCGAACCCAGTCCACACCGGTGCCCGGAATTACCCACCCTGGCAGACGCGTGGTGTCTGGTTCACCCAAGGCCCCTCTGGCGCCCCAGGCCTGGATGGACACCCTCCACGCCCACTCGCAAGAGCCTGGGTCCTGAGTGGGGGCCTTGATGCTAAAAACAGCACCTTCAGTCTGGGGGGCCCGGCCATCCCCCTGAAGCCTAGCTTTCCCGTGAGCCCAGCGGCCCTCCGACACGGCAAACAGGCAGCCTGGTGGTCTTTAATTCGCCACCACGGCTGTGCAGCGCATGGATCGTAAAGAAAGTCGAGCCCCGCGCCCCCCTCCCGCGTGGGATACGCAGGCCTTGTGGCCACAGGCCCCCGCCAGGAGCGGGAGGGGCTCTCCAGGCCCCGCCGCAGTCCGTCTGCCGGCCATCTGCGCCGCCGCCTTCTTTGTCCCCGGAACCCAGGTCGCGGTCAGGGGCTGAGCTCCGGTTCTCCGGGCCCCAGGAGCCTGCCGGGCCCACCACGCCTACCTGCTTGTCCCTGGCTCCGTGCTCCGCGCAGCCCCGCCGCTCCGCCTCCTCTGCGCCTCTGCGGCCGCCCATGTACGCAGACACCACGATACTGTCCCCTGCGGGCCCGCGGGCGGACGCGGGGGAACGCGGCACCGAGGAGAGAAGGAGACGCCCGTGAGCCCGCGGGCGGTGCGCCTGGCGATGCTCGCCGCCCTGCGCGCCCGCCCCTCTCCGCGCAGCCTGGGGCGCGGGGCTCAGGCCCCAGGCTGGGACAGGGGTCTGGGGCGTGGGCGAGGAGCCTGCGCGCTCCTGGGGGCGCCGCGCCGAGGCACCCCCCCCGCCACCCGAGGCCTCGGGGGGCAGCACGCGCGCCGCCCTCCGGGCTCGGTCCCCCGCGCCCCAGGCCGCCGCCCCGCGCGCTCACCTTCCGGGCTCTCTCTTCGCTTGAAGGCTGCAGCGGCTGCGGCGCGGCCGGAGGGCGCGGGGCGAGGGAAGAGACAGTGAGTGGCCGGCGCCCGTCCGCCGCCGCCCGCCCGCCCGCCCGCCGGCCCCCAACTCACCGTGCCGGGACTGGATTTTCCCCATGTCGCCTCCCGCCCGCCCGCCCGCCCGCGCTCCCGGCGCCGCGCCCGGGCGCCGGCCGTGATCCGCTGCGGGTCCAGGCGTCCGCGGAGACCCGGTGCGCGGGGTCGGGGCGGCCGCGGGGCGCGGAGCCGGGCGGGCGGGCGGGCGGGAGCGCGGCGCGGCGGCGGCGGCCCGGCTCCCTCTGAGCGCGCGCGCCCGCGCCCCGGCTTTAACCGCGGCCCCCGCAGCGCCCCCCGCGGCCGCCGCCCGCAGCGCACGGGCCCGGCCTCCGGCCCGCCTCCTTGGGAGTCTCGAGCCAAGCCCTGGGCGTGGGGGCGGCGACGCCCGCCAGGGGACCCCGGTCCGGAGGTCTATAAGGTAGTCGGGGGCTGCGGTGGACCTTCGCGGGGACAGCTCCCAGCCCCACCCTCTCTCTCACGGAGTATCCTGGCATCCCCAATTCGAGAGGTACCCCAGAGCCCCTGCCCCTCGCCGCCGGAGGGGACCTTAGAGGTGACGTGCCAGGCTGCTGGTGGAGCTGGTCTTGGGGAGAGGGTGGGGGCCGAAGAGGACGAGAGGCCCATGGGGAGGGTCCTTTGGAAGGACAGGAGGTGCGGACCGGGTCTCTGGGAAAAGCCAACTGCCAGTCCTAGCACGGCGGCTGGGGACCCGCCGGCCCCTTTCTTCCTCGTGTTAATCAAGGACAGGCAAGGACCAGGGTGGCCTGGTTTCAGCCCTTGGCCTTTGCTGAGCTCCTGGGCACTGGGGGGAGTCAGCACTCAGCCCCCGCTCCCTTCCAGCTCTTCCCCTGCAGCCCCAACCCCCTCGCCAGCCCCTACCCTACTGGAAAGCTTCAGAGTTCTCCTTCCCAGAAACCACCCCTTCTCGCCTCCTTGAACCCCGGCTTGCCGCTGCTGCTCAGCTTCTCCCCTCGATTCAGCCGAGCCCCCTCACCCGCCAAGCACCTGCGTCTCCTGCAGCAGGCGCCCGGTGTCCCGAGTCACGGCCACGTCTCCATCTCTGTGGGTGGCCCACGTGGCCCAGGGCCGCCTGCGTCCTGGCAGTGAGTGAGGCCCCTCCCTGCCCGGGCCTGGCCGACCCCCTCAAGGAGCTGGCCTCTCCAGCTGCAGCCCCACACCCACCAGGTCCCCCCCACACCCCTCATCTCTGGGACGACACGCCTTGACTGGCCTGTTGTCCAGCCGAGCGCAGGGACACTTCGCGTGTGCTCTGTGGTCCAGGCTCCAGGCTGTCCGGTTGTGGGTGGTGGTGCTGGCCCGTTTTAGAGGGTCCAGGTGCTCCAGGGCTTCCCTTGGGGCTCAGATGGTAAAGAAAGAGAACGTGAAAGTCGCTCAGTGGTGTCCGACTCTTTGCAATCCCATGGACTACACAGCCCGTGGGATTCTCCAGATCAGAATACTGGGGTGGGTTGCCATGCCCTCCTCCAGGGGAACTTCCTGACCCAGGGATCAATCTCAGGTCTCCCGCCTTGCAGGTGGATTCTTTCCCAGCTGAGCCACCAATGCAGGAGACCTGGGTTCAATCCCTGGGTGGGGAAGATCCCCTAGAGAAGGGAACGGTTACCCCCTCCAGTATTCTTGCCTGGAGAACCCCATGGACAGAGGAGCCTGGTGGGCTACAGTCCACGGGGTCCCAAAGATTTGGACACGACTGAGCGACTGACAACTTCCCACCACAGGTGCCCCATGGCTCCCAGAGTCGCACAGCTGGTCTGGATGGGAGGGTGACCTGGAGTCCTGCTCCTGACCCAGGCTGCCCCTCGGCCGGGAAGCAAGTTGCCCGTGGCGGTGTGAACATGGGTCATGAACAGTGCCACGGGTAGCCTGACCCACGAGCCGTTCCCACCATCCCTTCCGAAAGACCCCAGCTGAAGGGCAGCCCCAGAGGGGGGCGCACCCTTCAAGCAGGACCTCCCTCCCATCCCGGCCCTGGCAGGCAGGGTCTCCAGGGCCCTGCAGGGGGCCCTGCGATGACCCAGCGTGGCCGCCTTCCGCGTGGCTCCCAGCTCCCAGTGGGGCCCAGGCCTCTCTCTCCCAGCAACGCTCCCTGGCTCTCCCCGCTCTCCTCCGCCTCCACCATGGCCTTCAACCCCCAACTGAGAGTGCAGCTGGAGAAGGAAATGGCAACCCACTCCAGGATTCTTGCCTGGAGAATCCCAGGGACAGAGGAACCTGGCGAGGTACAGTCCATGGGCTCGCAAGAGCCGGACACAACTGAGCGACTAAAGAGAGAGAGGCGAGAGAGTGCAGCGGTTGTCATCTTGTGGTTTCACGTGCCCTGTTAATGTCTTTGTGACGATAACAATAGTATAGTGTGTTAAGCAAAGTGGCGGCGGGGGGACAGCAGCCCTTCCAAATGCACCGTGTTTACATCCACACCGGGCAGCAGCTCGGGGGTCAGCTGTGACCCTGCATGAGGACCCACCCCTGGAGGAGCCCCGGCATGCCCACTGGCTCCCCACCCTGCAGTGTGGGGGTGTTGGCGAGGATGCCCACCGGGTGTGCTGGCAGAGACTGGTGAGCCTCGTCCTTTCCGCAGAGGCTCTGGTCTTTGTCACCTGCAGGGTCACATGATCCAGTCCTGGGAGGGTGGGAGTGAGGCTGGCCTCCCGGGGCTGCCTGGCGTCCAACCTCACGGCCACCTTGTCACAGAGCGCTGGGCAGCAGGACCGTAAAGCAGAAGCCTCACCCTGTCCACATGGACCTGGACTTGCTGGCGACTTTGAACCTTATCCTTCGCACGCGTTCTTCAGTGCACACGCCCCACAGTTTGCCCACATGTGGCCCACGACTGTCGGTGTTTTCATGGATGTGCACGACCATCCCTGATGGTCGCCTCGAAGAGAAACCCTGTCACGCCCATCTTCCTACGCCCAGCTGCTGGGGGCGTGTCCACCCTCCGTGGATCACCCTATTCGGGACATTTCACGGGAAGGGCATCACGTGGCATGTGCCCTGGGCGTCGGCTTCCTCCACGCCCTGTAGCGCATCCAGGCTTCGTCTGTGTTTAGCGCGTCGGCGCTCCGTTCCTCTGGCCTGAGTGGCATTCTGTGGTGCGGGTGGGCCTCATTCTGTTCACCTGTGTACACGCTGCTGCATGCCTGGGTTGCTCTGCTTTCAGGCGGCTGTGGACGCTCATGCACAAGCCTGTGGATGGGTTTCCAGTTCTCTCTGGCTGGCACCTGGGGTGGGCTCTTGGGGCCCCTAGGGGCCTCTGTTTCACATTTCGGGAAGCGAACGCGCTGAGGCCCAGCGTTCTCCACGCGCTGCGCACTCCCGACCCCCAGCCGTGGGGGAGGCTCCATGCCCCGGCGGGCACCTGCCCCTGCCTGTCTGGCTCCTGCTGCATGCGACGTGGTGTCTCTGTGGTTGTGGTTTGTGTTTCCCCGGTGGGTGACGACGTCCAGCATCTTTTTGCGTGCTCGTCTCTTGCATGTCTTCCTTGAAGAGCTGTCTGTTAAATCTTTGTCCTTCTAATCATTGAGTGGTAAATGTTCTTTATATATTATGGATAAAAGTTCCTTATCAGATATATGATTTGCAAATATTTTTTCCCATCTTATGGGCTTTCTTTTCCCTTTTTTCATGGTGTCCTTTTAATTTTGATATTTCCAATTCGTCCATTTTATTTTTGTTGCTTATGGTTTGGCGGCATGCCTCTGCGTTCTTCGGGTCTGTCTTTTTGACCTTCTGCGCGCATGGCCCCAGGGCACAGCCAGACATCCCAGGAAACCCCTCGAGGTCTCTGGCGCTGGGAACTCTTGACTTGGACTCGATGAACCCCTGGAGGGTCACACAGCAGAGACGCAGGTGAGCGGAGGTGGGGTCTCCCTGGGGCAGCGTGGGGGGGCTCACCCACCAGGACGCTCAAGCTTCCTCGGGGGGTGTGGACCCGGCCGGGGGCAGCATTAGCACCCACACCAACACCCACCCTCACCCAGAAGCTGAGGAGGAAGCCAGGACGTCCCACTCGCTCTGGCTGCCAGGGTCCCGAGGAAGGGCCTGCTCCTCCTGCAGCCCTGTGCTTGGGGCTGATGGCAGCAGAGGGCGGGGCTGACGTGGACAATGGCCGTCACTTCACAGGGTCCCGTCAACAGAGGGGCCTGCCAGGACTGAGGCCCCGCCCCCTGCCTCCCGGGCCCAGGAGGACAGCCCGCATCCAGGCCTGCTCTTTCCCGTGTCTTGTGTCCCCCACTTGGCCCTGTTCTGGGGGGACAGTGGCCATCTTTCCCCAGCCTCACCAAGCAAGGCCTCCAGGTGGCCTGCAGTGGGTGCAAAAACAGGGTGTATATTGAAGTTTCCTCCTTGGAAGGAAAGTTATGACCAACCTAGACAGCATATTAAAAAGCAGAGACATTACTTTGCCAACAAAGGTCCGTCTAGTCAAAGGTATGGTTTTTCCAGTAGTCATGTATGGATGTGAGAGTTGGACTGTGAAGAAAGCTGAGCGCTGAAGAATTGATGCTTTTGAACTGTGGTGTTGGAGAAGACTCTTGAGAATCCCTTGGACTGCAAGGAGCTCCAACCGTCCATCCTAAAGGAAATCAGTACTAAATGTTCATTGGAAGGACTGATGCTGAAGCTGAAACTCCAACACTTTGGCCACCTGATATGAAGAACTGACTCATTGGAAAAGACCCTGATGCTGGGAAAGATTGAAGGTGGGAGGAGAAGGGGACAACAGAGGATGAGATGGTTGGATGGCATCACTGACTCAATGGACATGAGTTGAGTAGACTCCGGGAGTTGGTGATGGACAGGGAGGCCTGGCGTGCTGCAGTCCATGGGGTCGCAAAGAGACACGACTGAGAGACTGAACTGAACTGAACTGAAGTCTGCAGAGAGTGGCCACTGTGCCTGCCTGGCTACCTGGCTGCCCGCAGCCGGACAGACAGCCGACAGGAGACTGGGCCCCTGTCCCTGAGGCGCAGGTCCTGGCAGACCATCCCGGGGCCCCGGGCGGCTCGGATGGGCTGGCCCTGACTCGGGCTGCCCTCTGTTCACTGCTCCTGCCTCCTGGCCACCGTCTGCTGCCGTCGTCAGCTCAGCTGGGGGACCCCTGCCTGCTCCTCAGAAAGGCCCCCGGGGCTCCTGTTCCCCAGTGACAGCTGCTCTGCCCGCCCCACGAGGCCTCTCCTGCATCTGGACTGCAGGATGAGCGCAGGGTCCCTTGCCTGGGGGGGTGTGACCTCAGAGGTGCCCGAAGGCCCTCCAGCCCGAGACCCTGCCTCCTGCAGTGCAGTCCGCCAGCCCCAGCAGGGATGCCTGCCCATCTGCCTGGCTCCCAGCTCAGGGCACCCCAAGGAGCCAGAGGGACCCCGTCCTGCTCAGCTCAGCCTCTGGGCCTGGCTGTCAGCATCGTTGGCATCCCCCCGCCCGGGGCAGTCAGGTCCCTGTGACATGCAGCCCCCGTGGAGCTGGTGTGCGTCCCTCTTTGTCCAGACAGGGTCGAGGGTGTCCTGAATGTCCAGCAAGCCCCGGGGGCCTCAGCAACAGGCCCGAGGAGGCTAGGAGGTGAGGAGAGATCTGCTCCCGGATTTCAGGGTGCTCTCGCCACTGGAGCCCAGCCAGGAGGGGCTGGAAGGACAGCTCAGGAAACAGGGGCATCCGCCTGGTGCTTGGGCTCACCAGCCAAAAGGCACTCTGGCTTCCACAGGACTTTTCCTCCGGAGAAAGCTCTAGAACTCTGCCTTCTCTCTGTGCCGGCTGGGTCCTGCAGGGGCTGCCTCCTCAGCACGTGTGTGCTCAGTCGATTCAGTCCACCTCCTTGCAATCCCACAGACTGCAGCCCGCCAGGCTCCTCTGTCCAGGCTTCTGCATCCTCAGCCCCAAAGGGGCCGTCCCGGCCGCTCGCTGGCGGAGCCCACCGAGCCCAGAGGCTGAAGCTGCGCCCACCGTTGGACTCCAGCCGCCCAGCCCTGCTGCTCCTGCAGGGGAAGCTGCTTCAGGCTGGGGTCCCCGTCTTTGGGCTGCAGGCAGAAGCCCCCACTCGGGGCCGTCCCCCAACCCCCACTGGGTTCCCAGTCCTGCTGGCTGCCGCGGGGGTGGGGAGCGGGCCCCCAGCCAAGCCTAGGCTCCTGGGAGAGGCCGCCTGCCTGCTGCCGGGGGGCATGTGGTGGGGGAAGCAAGTCGTCCTCCACCCCCAGCAGCAGGTGTGTGGTTTCAGGACGCCTTGAGTTAAGAACTTGCAGGTGGAGCATCACACTTGTCTCAGGCCGAAGCCACAGCTGGACGCAATGCGCTTGCCACCCGCAGGCACCGCCACCCAGTGAGGCCCCGCCGCCCAGGACAGTGTAGACGAGAAGCTGTGATGGTGGGCAAGGGGCTGAGCGCTGACCCGGAGAGAGGGGCCAGATCCCTGGGGAGGGGGCACCCTGGGCTGAATCCAGACCTCTGCCCACAGCCCAACTAACCCTGGTCCTGGAGGGCCCCCCCCCCAACCCCCGGCAACAATCCCAGCTCAGAGGGGGCCCTGGGAAGCAGTGGCCCCAAGCCCCTGGGCCTGGCGGGGACCCCCAAGGACACGTCACCAGCCCCTGGCGCCCGCCGAGCCGATGCTTCCATCTCCCTGAGGCTCAGGCTGGAGCCGCTATGTCGGCTGTGATGTCGGCAGTGATGTTGGCAGTGTGGTCACCCCCCCCATCCCCTTGTGGGGTTGTATTAGTCACCATTCCTGCTCTGTGACATCCTCTGTGATGTCCTTGGCGTGCCCCCCCTCCCCGCGTCGTTCTGGTCGTGGGGCTGTCAGGCACCATCCCCGGGGGACGTTCCCTGGGGCCCCCTCATTGTCATCCACCATTTGTTGGGCGTGATGTGTGCCGTGATGGTGCTGCTGCTATGCTGTGACCTCTGCCAGGCTGCTGTCAGCCCTTCCCACGAGGTCAGGCCAGGGCGGTTTGCCCAGGGCCCTTCCTGTGGCCCCAATGGGCGTGTCCTTACCACGCCCTGCCTGTGGGGCCCCTGCCCAGGGTGGACACTCTGCCCTGGGCTCCCTGCTCCTCCTGCGGGCCTTCCACGGCTGGACTCACTCTCCCTGGGTGTCCCAGTCCCCTGGGGCGGTGGGTCAGGTGGGGACACTTGCTGTGTCCTGTCCATTCTCTGCAGGAGGAGAGTGCGGGGCCAACCAGGAGCTGAGACCAGCTCAGGCTTACTCAGGGCTCTGAGCCTGGTGCGGGGCTGCTGACCGCCCTGCCCGTCCAGGCTCTAGGACGGCCATGCGGGACGAGACGGGCGGGTGGGTCCTCACTCCGGCTGGTGTCTTCCCTTCCAGGCCCTGGAGCCTTCGGACAGTTGCTCTGTTGATAAAATCAGTTCTCATAGCTTTCAAAGGGCAGGGCTGGCTTAGACGCATCCTCTGTGATTAGTCTGCTGCCTGCAGCCTCTGAAAGCGTCTCCTGAGATCGCATCAGGTCCCAGGCTCGTCTCAAAGGCGAGGAGACGCATCTGCAGGCGGGCTGAGCCTGAGGGGGGATGCTTGGGCCCTGTTGCGTCCTCCCCGCCCAGCAGGCCTGTGGCTGGCTGGCTAACTGGGAGTGTCCTATGGGAAGCGGGGAGGAGGCCAGACCCAGGGCTTTCCTGCCCTGAGAAGCGGTCACAGCCCCAGGAGGGGTGGCGTTCCCAGGCTGCCCCGCCCGCGGCTGCCCTGGGGGCCCGGCAACGGGGTGGGCGCGGGTGCGCTGCAAAGGGGTGGTATCCCAGACGAAGCGCTTGGTCAGGCGGCGGCCTGGGGAGCCACCTGGACCTTCCCAGGACACGGCCCGGGAGCCGCCTCTTTCCCCGCCTCCTCCTCCTCCTGTGCGGTTTCCAGACGCCCACGAGGCCAGACTGGAATCAGCAGGGTCCTCCGCCGAGAAGCACGGTCACCTCCTGGGCCCTGAAAGTGCCTTCGGCTGGAGCCGAGGTCAGAGCGGAGGTCAGCACAGAGGTCAGAGCGGAGGTCAGCACAGAGGTCAGAGCTGAGGTCAGAGCGGAGGTCAGCACAGAGGTCAGAGCCGAGGTCAGCACAGAGGTCAGAGCCAAGGTCAGAGTGGAGGTCAGAGCCGAGGTTGGAGCAGAAGCCAGTGCCTCCAGGCAGAGCAGAGGCCAGTGTCCTTGAGAACAGGGCGCAGGGCAGGGAGGGGCCTACAGTTCTCACTCTCTGACCCTCAGGACCCCCACCTTCTCTGTGGCCCCCACTGCAGAGCTGACTCAAGTCATTGCACACGCAGCCGCATGGGATGTTTTCCTCCAGAAAGGACGACACAGGAGAGGACCAGGGGATGTGGAGGCAGGATTCCCACTGCAGGTGCGGAGTGCGTTGGAATAAGCAGAGCTGAGTGGAGCTGGGTGTTTCCACTCAAGCCGGATGGCGAGGAGTGGAGGGTATGGGTTTCTCCAGCACAGAACAGCCAGCAGTGCCCCAGCCCGGGTATGTTCCCACCTCCTGCCCTGCTCACCAGGAGCCAGGCGAGGGCAGCGGACCCAGAGCCACCCAGGGCCCGAGCCAAGCCCAAGGACCAGTGTGTTGGCAGCAACGCCTGGGGTTTCTGAGATCTGACTGTATGCATCGAGAAACTTAATATTCACAACACACATCATACACATCCATCAGAATTATTTTTCCAGGTTGTATTTTTGTAAAAAGAAAAGTTCCTTACCTTTTCTCATTATAAAAGTTCTGACTGATCACTGCAGAAATCTTGGAAAATGTAGAAATTAAATAGGAAGGAGGAAACGAAAATTTCCCCAGTGCCGCCTCCCCAAGATATCCACTTGGTTAGCCAGAGTTTTGTTTCTGCTCGTTTTACTGAAAACTTTTACTCGCAGTCACTTTCTGCACACCTAAGTTTTCCTTAAAAGCAAGATCTACGTTCCTGCCTGAGGCTGCTCGGCAGGCCACAGGCTGGGCGCAGGCTCCCTCTGCCTCGTCACAGCGCTCCCGCTCTGTGGCCGCAGGTGATGGCTGCAGCCACGCCTGCCCTGGTCGCAAGTCACCGACCCTGTTCCGACTGTCCCCTGAGCTGCCCGGCTGAGGTGTGGAACGGCTCTCACGCTTGTGATGTCTAGACCTACACTGCTTTTCAGTTTACACTTCCCTTAGCAGCTACAGGCAAGCCCTGGCATTCCAAAACCAATGATAAACGGAAAAAGTCTCATTTTTGTTTAGCTTTTATTTTGTTTAGTATTTATTTCTGTGGCTATGATCAAGGTTGACTTCTGTATTAATGTGTACATTAATCGCACTTCTGTGGTTATTTTGATGTGATTTTTATTGATGGGTGAGAGCTTCTGCTGGGCTTTCCTGGTGGCTCAGTGATAGAGTCTGTGCAGGAGACAGTGCAGGTGGGTTTGAGATCCCTGGGTGGGGAAGATACTCTGGAGAAGGAAATGGAAGCCCACTCCACTACTCTTGCTGGGAAATCGGACATGACTTCGCAACTAAACAACAAGAGCTGTTTGTATACAAACACACGTTCACGTGCCTGTCCACCGGCACACACGGGCGCTCACAAACACACACACACACACAAGTGGGAGCAGGCGGCCCAGCGTTTCCAGGGTACCCCGCCACCTGCAGGTCCCCCGGCTCCCTGGCCCCGCTTGCTCAGTGCTCTGCGGCCGCCATCTCGAGTCCACCGTGGGATCCTGCTGAGTTCCTGAGGGGACCTCAGCTGCCTGCCCACGGGGCCCACGGGGCTCTGAAACGCAGAATCGACCGAGAAAGCGAAGTAGGCTTGACGCTGTCAGCACCTCTATCCAGTTGCTTTTTGCTTTTGCGCAAGGTTGTTGGGAAATAACCACAAACTCGCCCGTCCTGCCTCTGGGGGAGGGCGGTGGGGAACTCTGACCTCCCTCCGTCCACGCGGTGCTATTCCCGTAAGTGATCTCCTGCCAGAACGGCCTGGACTCAGGCGCGGAGGTGGCCCTGTGCTCGGCCATCTGTTAGCAGCTGTTCAGCTGGGCTGGGCCTCCAGAATCAGTTCCTCCATGGATGCAGCAAGGACCTCGGGTCCAGACCCAGGAGTCTCTCGCAGGGGCGGGGGGAGTGTCCTCGGCCACTGGTCCTGGAGTCCACGGGACACGTGGCCTGTGACGGGGGAGGTGGTGGCGGCTGGGGCGGCGGGGACCCGGGCAGGGGTGCCGCTCAGGCCCCTCTGTGCGCCCGTCCCAGCACCTGGTGCCTGAGAATCCCCGGGGTCCTGTCACTCCCGAGGGCAGGGCCCATGTTACCCAGGGCAACAGCAGGGGCCCAGTGGCTGAACTGGCCTCTCCTGGGCTTCCCAGGTCCTGGCCAGCCCAAGCTGTCACTGTTAATGTGTGAGTTGCTCAGTCGTGTCCGACTCTGCGAACCCACGGACTGTAGCACGCCAGGCCTCCCTGCCCATCACCAACTTGCTCAAACTCACGTCCATCGAGTCGGTGATGCTGTCCAACCATCTAATCCTCTGTCACCCCCTTCTCCTCCTGCCGGGACACACCTGAAACCTTGAGTCCCTCCCTAGGTCACAGGTCACCCGGCTCGATGCCCCTAGGTGGGCGCAGGTGAATCTGCCCGGGCCTGCCCCTTCCGTCGTTGAAGGACCGTCTCTCGAGGCAGCTCAGGAGGCCTTTCTCCTGCCGCCGCCACGGCCCACCCTCCAGTCTGTCTTCTGCTCCTGAGTCCCTCCTTCTAGCCTCAGTGTGGACTCAGAGGAGCCACACGTCCGAGGGGCTGAGGACCCACCCCAGGGCTCCGCTCAGCTTCGCCTCTTCCATGCCTCTGACCGTGGCTCCCCACCCGCTTCTCATCCCGGGATGGGGGGTGCTGCCCTATCTTGCTGACGGGACCCCGGGCTGGTGGGCTCCTCTCTCTGCACCCCCAGAAGGGGGTTTTAGCCCTTACCCGCTGCAGCCTGACTGCTGGGGCTGGGTGCCGCCCTCCCTGCCCATCAGGCCTGGGAAATGGGGTGCTGACTGACGGCCCCACTCACCACTGAGAGCGGCTGGAGGGGGTGGGAGGTGGAAGACACACTTCGCGACCACCGTCCCCCCTGCCATAAACCACCCAGGAATCCAGGGAGCAGCTGGACCCACCCCTGACCTGTGGGTCAGCCCCGGGCCGAGCCCCTCTTGTGGGCCCCCTACTCTCAGGAGGCCGGATGCAGATCAGAGGTGAGAGGTCAGGCAGGGCTGGAGATGGAGCAGGGGCCACTCAGGCCAGGGTAGTGGGAACAGCGGGACAGGCCTGGGCTAGAGGCGGCCGGGATCTGGGGGTGCAGCCCAGGGTGGGGGTGGCCCTTTAAGGGGGGTGGGAAGGGCGCAAGCGGCTTTTCGCTTATGATCAGAGGGGCTGATGCGGCCAGAGCTGCAGCCGGGAGCCTTCTCTCCCCCGGCTCCCCCGCCTCCGCGGAAGGGGGGTGAGCTGGCTGAGTGGACCCTGAGGCTGCCCTGGCCCTTTCCTGGGCTCCTCCCAGCACCTTCCTGGCACCTTCCCAGCTCCCTCCCGGGCGGGGAGGTCGCCTGCTCTCCCCTCCTCCTGATGCCCCTGCCCAGCCCTCCAGCCGGAGCAGCTCTGGAACCGGCAGCATGGCCAAGCCACTTCCCACACAGAGCACAGGAGAACCCACCCCCCGAGAGCCCCCCCCCCCCCCCCAGGCCCTCCTGTTCCGCGCCCTGGGCCCCTCCACTCCAGCAGCACCAGCCGCTTTGCTGGCAGGACGTGTGCCAAGTGTGGTCCTGCCTCGGGGCCTCTGCACGGGTGTCCTGCGCCCGGAAGCTCCTTGCGCACACCTCCGTGGCCCCTCTCGCTTCTTCCCCTCAGGAGGTGCATCACTGGTCCTGGGAAGCCCCCTCCTCCCTGCGTGTTTCTTTGCTGCCTGACCACTCACTCCAGCCACTCTACGTTCCATGGAGCCTGGAATCTGAGTGTCTGGACCTCGGCCTGAAAAGGACGGATGCTCAGAAATCACTTGTTGGATGGGTGGACTAGTGAACAGATGACCCTGGGGTGGACACAGTACCCAGTCCACGGCACGCGGTCATTGTATGAACCCGGGGGGTACACAGCACCCCGTCCATTACACGTGGTCACAGAAATGTTATAAATCAAGCAGTTTAAATGCCAGAGGTGGGGGTCTAGAGAGACACTGAGGATATTTCAAATCCAGCCTAGAGAGGAGTCCCCATGTCATTCTGCAGTAGGAACCTGGACTTACCAGGCTGATTCAGATCAGGGCAGGGAGCTGTCCTGGGTGGTTTTCAGTGGACATCAGCCTTCATAAGGGGGGTGGGCAGCGTGAGAAAACCACAGCTGGTTTCCACACCTGGGCCTGAAGTGTCCTCCCAGGGGCCGGGAGGACATGTTTGGAGCTGCCCGCCCCACTGTACCGGTTTCCCTGTTTGGGGTGACGAAACGGGGCTCTCAAGAGTTGTGGCTCCCTCATCGTGTCTCCTCCTCCCAACACCAGGGTGCCAGGGTTGGAGGGGTGTTGAAGGCCCACGGCTCTTGTGCGTCCAGGGAAAGGCTGGTCTTTTCTGACCTGGCCCTGAGGTCAGCTGGGTGGGGAGGGTCCTTTGTGCCGCATTCTGTTCACTAAGGCCCTCAGAATCCCTGGGTTCGAGGGTGGGGGGCGGCTGCCCCTTGGCGTGAGGACAGTCTCCCCCTGGATGCCCTTGGCCAAGCTGCTGCCTCTCTGTGCCCAGTCCTCCCGGAGAAAGCAGGACTTTCTCAGGTGGAGGCGGGCCTCCCTGGGAGCCCCTCAGACTTTCTCTGCAGGCTCGCTCCCTGGGGGCTCTGGGGAAAACCTTGCTCTGGGCTCTCACTGCCTGGCGGCCAGTTTCTGGGAAGTACCGCCCAGAGTTCCCTGAAAGAGGCAGAAAGCAGAGGAGGCTGACCGCGGAGACGAGAGGCTGAGGGATGCATTCCCCCCTACCTGCACGTGATGGGAGCAGAGTGACCTCCAGCGGGTGCACGCTGACCAGCTCCGTGACCGCGCAGGCCACCTGCCTCTCGACAGCCGAGCCCTGGGGCCCTCAGCCCCTTGGAGGAGTTCCCGGGGCACAGCCACATGGGTCCCACTGAGGGGCCTCCTTACACCCTGGGTGGCCGGGGCCGGTCCCGCAGACCTGGTGGGTCTGCCCTGGGATCACGGTGGCCGTCCTGATGGGGACGGCGCTTGGAGGGAGGCTGGCGGAGTTTGGCTCCAGGCGTCACGTTCACCCTTGGGCACTGAGAGGTCGTGAACTTAGCCCCATGTTCACGGCCACCTGAGAGGAACCAGGCGCGGCCCAGCGTTCTGTCCACATCAGAAACCCACGTCCTCTGCCAGCGCTGGCGCCTGGCGACAGTTAACCCAGCGACCGCGAGTGCCGAGCCCGGGGGCGTGTGGTCGATACTGGTGAAGAGGCATCACGTCTCGGGTGGGCACTGGACTCGACGTGATGGAGAAGGAGGGTCCTTGGGGCTCGGCAACCCCTCCTCCCAGCAGGCCGCCTTGTCCGAGGGGGGTGTTGGGGCTGTAATGTGATGGCCTTGTCAAGCCCAGCGCTCCACGGAGAAGCAGGGGCCTGCTCACGGGCGTGCCCACAGACACACCTGGGGAGTGTGCACACGTGTGTGTGTGCATGGCTGTGTCCTCATTGCAGCCCTGCCTGTAACCGATGACATCACTGGAAGTTCCTTGAGGCCCCTGGTGGGAACCAGCACCAGGACCCCCGCAGAGTAGGACCCCCTGACCCCCCACCCCCGACCCCCCCAACCCACCACCTCCTAAACGGTCAGGATCTGGGCTGACTCACAATGAAGAACGTGCAGAATGCGCCATTGAGTGAAAGAATCAGCCAGTCTCACAGCATATTTCTGTCATGATCCCACTTGTGCAGAAATAATTCTATCTGCATTTGCGTGAAGAATTTCTGAAAAGACACAATAAATTGTTAGCAGAAGTTACTTCTATTGTTGAGTTGGGGGGAGACCTTTGTTTCAGTTCTGGACTTTTTATTCCTTTACAATAAACACATGTCTTTTTAATAGATGGGAAAAATACTTTAAAAATTGCAAGTTTGAGGAGAGGCCTGTGCAGAGTGGGGGCCCCTCTCTCCAGGCAGCGAGCCGTGAGGGTGTGGGGCTGGGGGCGGGACCCTCTGCGGGAGCACCTTGCTCAGAGGGCGGGTGAACTGGTTAACTCGCGCTCAGAGGTCCAGTTCGGTTCTAAGGGAACCGGCTAGCTCTGCGGCTCCAGGCAGGGCAGGGGGCCGAGGGGAGGGGTGTTCCAGAAAGAGACGCCCCAGGGAAATGCTTCAGGCTTCGCTTTCTCCAGACCAGCACAAGGGCCGAGGGCAGTGGCTGCGGTGAGACAGCGTTATCGTTCACCTGGTTTCAAGTCCCCAAGAGAAGAAGCACTGAGATTTCCCAGCTGACGTGCGGGGTGTCAGCTGAGACAGATGTCATGATGCCGGGGCACCAGACTGGTGTCCTCCCCAGCAGCGGGCTCCAGGCTCCGCCCTGCCCAGCGACCACGCCCAAGCTTCGGGGGCTGGAACTCAGCCCCCAGCCCCAGGGCTGTCTCCAGAGACGACCCTGAGGTTGGGGTGGGGACGGTCCTCAGGGACGGCCCAGGGCCGACCTCTGTCTTGGGAGTTGGTTCCGTAGACCAGCCATGCAGACCAGGCTGGGAAGGGGGGGCCAGGCCAGGAAGGGTGGGCCAGGCCACAGTCATTCCCAGGGTGGGCATTCCTCTCTCAGTAGAGGAAAAGAAGCAGAGCTTCTCTCTGGGTCTAAAGACACGACTGGTCCAGACCCAAGAGGAGCAGGAGGGAAAGAAAAGGTGTCATTTCCTTCTCAGCTGCAGACGAGCTGAGACGGTACCTTGTACAGTGGAGTCAGGGGGACGAGGGGCCTGGGCAGCGGACAGAGACCCCAGGACCAGGAGCAGATGCTGAAGACGGGGCCTCCCGGCCCAGAGGCTGGGAGAGCAGACGGGGTGAGTTTGGAGTGCCGTCTCGGCCGGGAGAAGCCGGGCAGCCCTCAGCCCCCCGCACCGCCCACCCCCAGTGACTACTGTTCCGGGCACTTCACAGGTGGGGAGTGTGTGCCCAGCTTGTTTCACGACGGCTTCAGGCTCGTACCTGACGGGGTTGCCGCAGAGCCTGCTACTCTTTACGGCGAAGCACTCCATGCTTATCCAAGCCTCAGCTGCTGGACACTGGGCTGTTGGCCGGGTTGCCTGAGTGAATCCTCTGCCCCCTGCCCCTCATGGGGCTGCCCCCATCCCCGCGCCAGCTGGAGCCCAGAGCACAGGGTGGGCAGGGGGCCTGGACTGGGTTGCCGTGTGGCTCTGCCCTCCCCGCAGCTATGCAGGATGCCCCCCGGCACCTGTGGGCTCCTCCAAGTCCCCCACGAGAAGGGGCAGGCCAGGGGCAGGGGTCCGCCAGGGGCAGTGCAGGCCTGAGGCCCCTGGAAGGCAGCCCCGGGGGGCAGCTCCCCACCCAGCCAGTGGTGACTGCAGAGCACTTTAGACCCAGAGTGGACGTGTGTGTGACAGTCAGGGCCATGTGAGGACCGCTGTGGTCTGATAGACCCCAGGGGTCAGTCGGGCATGGGGCCGGCGGACCCTGGAGACCGAGACCCTGACCCCCGGGAGCCAGCTGAGCCCCAGGCTGGCCTCGCAGGACCCAGGGCAGCTCCCGAGGGGCGAGGGCACGCAGGGCTGTCCCGGGCCTCCCTGCCCACCTGGCCCCATCTGGACGGGCTGTCGGGCCAGCTCCTGGCCACTGGGGCTGAGCACCCGGGGCCATGTGAGAGGCTCGTCTCCTGCCCCGCGGTGCTGGAGGCCACAGGAAACAGGGCTCACGGGCTCCACTCCAGGTGTGCTGGCTGGACCCCAGGGCTCCCCCTCCCAGCTTCTGGACGCCCCTCCCAGCCCAGGGCTCATGGCCCAGTGCCTCCTAGACTCTGTCTCCTGTCCCCCGCACCACCCATATGGACCCCCGTGACTGCACCAGGCCACCCAGATGACCCAGGGTCACCTCCCCCCAGAGAGAGAGAGAGACAGAGACAGAGAGACAGAGAGCGCACACGGTGAGCGTCCCGGGGCTGAGCCTTTTCCAGGGAGAGATGCTGCCGGCTTCTGCTTAGGGGACCCCGAGGTCAGGGCTCGGGCGCAGACGCCTGGCTCAGCAGACAGCGTGGCTCGGCCACCTGCGGCCCTGGGGTCCCCGATCTGAGCACAGCAGGTGGGGCGTCTGCCCTTGAGAACGTCTTCGCCTCCTGTTTTTATTTCCCAATCACTTCACCTGTGGGAGCAGCTCGGAGCCAGAAACAGCCCACACATGCGAGGTGGGGCAGGGCCGTGCCTCTGGGACATGGTGGTGCTCCAGGGAGGACCAGCAGACCATGTACCTCCGCACCTGTGGCCCCCCGGGATATCTCGGTAACTGGATGCAGAAGCGGTGTGGGCTTGTTATAGCCACGCTTTCCGGGAAACAGACTCACTCAGAAGGACAATGCAGATAGTGGAGTGCAGTTTATTACGCCGGCGGGCCCAAGGCTGAGTCTCCTCTTAGCCAAGGACCCCGTCCAGCATTTGTGAAAATCTTTTATACCCCATGCGTACGTGTCTAAACCCACCACCTACCCCATGTGTACGTGTCTAAACCCACCGCCTACCCCATGTGTACGTGTCTAAACCCACCGCCTACCCCATGTGTACGTGTCCAAACAGTCAATAGTCAATAAGCCCGCAGTTACAGTCCAACCAGTTAATAATCGATAAGCCTGTGATTACATCCTGATAGATACGAAAAAAAGTTTATGACCTGTCCGGAGACAGGTGTGATTACGGTATGCTTCCTCTTAGGCAATGAGTAGCCTGGATGTGATCTTCAAGATTCCTCTGTCTGGAGGGGGTCTTATCCTTCCATTGTCGTCCTCACAGGCACTAAGCAGAGAGTTCAGAGTCCGCTGGAGAGGCAGCCGAGCACAGCCAGCACGGACAGGCCTGAGATGGAGTTCAGGCCCTATGAGTTCCTTCTTCATTCCCCCCTCTTGATGCTCTTAGCTTCCATAACGAGCATCACTCATTGAGATATATTGTACCTTAGCCCTCCTGTCACCCACATGAGAGAATGCTATCAACCTTTGGGTTACAAAATTCACAAGACATTGTAGGAAGCAGGGCCCACAGAGCAGTATGATTAAGATTACTATAACAACAGTTACAATGGTTTTCCACCAGTCTCCCTTTACCCAGGAGAGAACTGAGTCCAAAAGGGAATATTTTCATTAGACATGGCTTTCACTTGGTTTTGCATATCCTTCAAGGCAGTAGATACATTTCCAGACAGGTCAGGGATGTACACACAACATTCAACTTTAATTATGGCGCAAGTCCCCCCCTGGGCTGCTGTGAATATGTCTAATGCCATCCTATTTTGAATTACTGCCTTCCTCATCTGAATTTGTTCTTTGTTTAAAGCTTGAATGGCTTTTGTACTGTCTAAGAGGGCCTGTTTAGTGAAATTAGTTAAGGCCTCTACCTTAACCATGATATCCGTTGTCCCTACAGAGGGTATAAACAAGGCAGCAAGATAGTCATACCATTGGAACACAGATCGTGTCCATCTTGCATGCAGATAAGGCAGGTTTACTGGAGGCTCGTGTAGGCCAGGCTTAATACTGCCATGGGCGAAAGCAAATCTTAATGTGCAACGCCCCACCCAGCCAACTGGTAACCATGGCCATAAGTTAAGCCCACAGAGCCACTGGGTCCCATTGGGGGCTACCCAGCGGATTCCAGGATTATATTTCCAGTCGGAACCGGGCCACTGAACAGACTGATTGGGGTGATAGGTAACTTCCAAGATTTGTTTACGTTGTTCAGGGGGCAAATAACCCATATATTTTAATTTTTTTGGGTCTAGGGGGTGGTCTCCAAATACAAGTTTCCGTTCTTTTTGTTTCCAGCAAATAGTAGCAGGGGTAATCAACTGTCCTTTCTCAGGAGTCATCTAGAAATATTCATCCCAGACCTGGTGGTATTGCTCAAGGTACCGGGAGGCCTGTCCCCCTTTTGTTAAGGGAGCCCTTTTTCTCTTTAATTTTCATATATGAGGTATAAGCCTTTGTTATCTCCATAAGGCTGGTATTTATGTTAAATGTAACCCTATGTCCCTGGCCCATTGATGGCTTCTTCTTACACCAGGAGAGCAAAGAAAGGTTATGGTTGGTGAGAGAGAAAAGTTCCTTTTTGTTGCTCTAAGAAGGAACACAGTGGTATAAAGTCCCCATAACGGAGTGGCGATACCCACCAGGGGAGTCCGTCCATTACTGACGGGGGCATGGCCCCACATACCCAACAGTTGGAGGAGTTGTGGAAGTTCGCGTAAGTATGTGCCCACGAGATGAAGACGTTGTCCTGTGCAGGAACACTGGTCAGGTTCAGGATTGTGTTGAAGAGGCCGAGCAGCAGGAGTCGTTTACCCAGCTCCATCCTGTAGAGGGCTCGTCCGGGATCTCGTTCTCTTCTTTTTCTTCAGAATGATCTTGGTTTCCCATGGGTCGGTGGGGTCTTTCTGGGTGGTCCACTCAGCGTCTTCCGGGTCAGTGTTGTATGCCTTCTTTGCTCTGGTGTGACGGATCCAAGGGGCATTGCCTGCAACTTTAACTGCAGTAGGGGTAGTTAGAATAACATAAGGGCCCTTTCACCAAAGGGCTAGCAAATCATGTTCCCAATCTTTGACCCATACTTGGTCACCAAGTGTAAACTCATGAATTTGTTCCCCAAGGGGGAACGGCACCCTTTTTTGTACAAACTTAGTTACCCGATTTATTACCTTACCCAGTTTCATCTGCTGTGAAATCCTATCCCCCATTACCTGAGGCAAATTTGTTGACACCTGTTTTATTATGGGAGGAGGCCTCCCATACACAATTTCGTATGGAGAATAGCCTTGGGACTGTGGGGTCATCCTGAGTCTGAGCAGAGCCATCGGAAGCAAGTCCACTCAGGAGCAGTCAGTCTCTCTGATCCACTTGGAGAGTCCCTTTAAGTGTCCGGTTGGTTCATTCCACCATCTCAGAACTCTGGGCCTATATGCAGTGTGCAGTTTTCATTTGATGTTTAAAGTTTTGCTTACTTGTTGTACTAAATCAGCTGCAAAAGCCGGGCCATTGCCTGATCCAATGCTGGTAGGAAATCCAAATCTGGGAACCATTTTCCTAAGCAGGCACCGGGCTACTTCTGATGCTCTTTTAGTCCAGGTAGGAAAAGCTCTTACCTATCTCAAGAATGCACATATCATGACCAGCAGGTAATGGTGGTGTTGGTGAGGTTTCATTTCAGTGAAGTCTATTCTCAGGTGTTCAAGGGGCAGTGTGCCTTTTAGCTGAATACCCAGAGGATTTTGTCTGAATACCCGAGAGCCAGCATTAACCTGAGAGCAGACAGCATGGCCTAGGTGGGTCGCTTGGTGTGTTTGGCTTACCAGAGTGTGTGCCAGCTCCTCCGGTACCAATAATTTGCCACTTGGCAATTCCCACCATCTCTTTTCAGTCTTGATGGCCCCTTCTGCTCTGGCTAACCCAACAGCTGTTGTCCTTGTTTTATCAGGCTAGTGCCATCAGTATATAGGACCCAATTAGGGCCTGGAACCTTGAGCCCTTCTTTAAAACAAACCCCAGATACCTTACCTCCTCTTTGTAGATTGTGCCTTCTTTTTTAACACCTGGTAACCTGCTTCCATCAACAGCTGGAGCAGTGCATTTGTCCCTTTCCAGCACTTTTTCCTTGGTCTCAGGCAGCCAGCAGCATGTCATCCCCGTATTGTAGGAGCTGACACCCATACTCTTTTGGATGGAATGAGTCCAGATCAGAAGCCAAGGCTTCCCCAAAGATGGCTGTGGAGTTAGCCTTTGTTATCTGGTGCTCCCGACTGGATCTTCCCATTCAAAGGCAATGATGGGCTGTGATGCTGGGGCGAGGTGTATGCAGAAGAAGGCATCCTTGAGATCTAGGCAAGTGTAAACTTTAGTCCTCAGCGGGAGGAGGCTAAGCAAGGTATAGGGGTTTGGAACAGTGGGGTGTAAAGTCACAGTAGCCTGGTTGACTAGCCTGAGATCTTGTACAGGCCTATAGTCCTGTCCTCCTTCCCTTTTGACTGGCAGGATTGGCGTATTCCAAGCCGATTGGCACTCTACTAGAATGCCTGTTTGTTTCAATCTATTGATGTGGGGCAATATGCCGGCTCAGGCCTCCATCCATAGCGGGTACTGGCGCTTTCTAACCAGGATGGTGCCTGGTTTGAGTTCCATTATCACTGGGGCGTGATGTTCAGCCAGCCTGGGGGGAGGGGTGGTTGTCTTCCACCCAGACCTCAGGGAATAATTGAGTTAGCTCCCTCATGCTCTCCTGGCCCATCCGGTTCTGCCTTCAGAGGCTCATGCAACCTCCACTCATCTTGGGTTGGTATTGAGAGAGAGGGCAAGTAAGTCATAGAGTCCATGCAGAAGGTGGGCATCTCCTCAGGGGAGAAAGTCACTTGTGCTCCTAGTTTGGAGAGCAAGTCTCTTCCCAACAGGGGTACTGGGCACTCAGGAATGTCACTTGGTGCCCCCCCCCCCATTTGACATTTTCTGGGCTGGCAAAATGATTTAATCATCTCTTCTCCCGATACCCCAGTTACAGCGGTAGTCTTTTTGGACAGAGGTGCCACAGGTTTTGTTACTACTGACAGTTCTGCTCCTGTATCCACCATGAAGTCAATGTTTTGGTCCCCCACTTTTACGGTTACCATGGGCTCTCAGGGACCTGATATCTCTGAGCCCTGGCAGCCCTAGTTAACTTCCAAGTTAGCAAGCCCCAAAACTGCGGGAGCTTCTTCTTCTTTCCTTGCCTTAGGGCAGTCATTCTTCCAGTGGCCAAAAGCTTGCACCGGGCACAATGGTTTGGCTGTAACGGGGATGGGGGCCTCCCTTGGGACCCGTTGAAGGACTGTCCTGTCCCTGGGGCAGATGAGGTTTTCCGGAGGGCCCAAGATAGACTTTTCCAGAGCAGCAGCTAGCACTGTAAGTCTCTTGTCTGTTCTCTTTCATTTCCTCCAGCTCTCTGGCAGAGCGCAATCTCTGCTTAATTCCAACGTCTCCCTCCCCCTCTTGTCAGTACTCACCAGGAGAGGCGGGTATAGCTCGGGCGGTTCGGTTGGAGCGGGATCCTGGAAGTGTTGGCCAGAGGCTTCTGTCACCGGGATCGGAGCCTGCCCAAATGGCGGCTCTGCAGCTCTACGAACTCCGGGAAAGCTGGCGGAGGAGCAGCGGCTGTTGCAGAAACTTCACCTGGCCCTGGATCAGGCATTAAGGCGGCCTCCAGTCCTGGTGAAGCACTGGGAGGCAGGCGTGTCATTATCCAGCATGGGGGAGGGGTCAGGTCATTCCCGTCCAAATCCTGTAGAATTTCCTTTTTTATCATCAGTCAATTTTTGTGCCATTAATAATTTCCCCTTTCCCTTCTGGATACAGAACCTTGTCCTAGGAGGGTCTCAAGCTAACCCTAGCCATGAGTCAATATATGGATATTGATCCAGGTGTCCTGGCTCTCCTGTGACTACTGCGTAGATTGCTTCCACTATTTTTAAGTTCACGGTGTTCTCTGGTGGCCATCTTGCTCCCATAGGGGCCCATTCGACCTCACAGAGTATGTGGAGGCAGTTAGGCTTCATCTTCACCCCATAGTCTCCTCCTAATCCCTTCTTTAAATTATTAATCATGCACTCCGATACAGTTGCCTTAGATTCACTTTTCCCCATCTTGCTTACCTTCTTGGACCTTCTTCTACTTTTTCTTTTCGTTCTGTCTACGAAGTTCTCAGTACCCTATGTACTTCTGATATTTCCACTCAGTGACACTTTAATTGCCATTCTGCCTCCTTCCTAATTGGGGTGAGAAGAGCCTTACCTGTCATTTCCCAGAGGGAGAAGGGGGGATCAGAGTGTCTTCACCTGCTGGTCAGCACAGCTGAACCAGAACATCACATGGTCCGAGACTGTTTTTCCCTTAAAGTCCATTCTGCCTTGGTGGGCTTGATCAGGTGCGGATGAAAACACAGATGGGTTAAATATCTCATGTCCCAGGCCATCTCTGGAAAAGCCAATTCATACTCACTTCTGTTTCCCCCTCCTTCTAGCCTAACAATTCCGGGGGGGGGGGGGGGTCAAGAATTTCACAGCAGACGGGACACCTCCTGGGGGAGGGCAGAATACAAGCATACAAGGACCAGTTTCTTATCTTAAAAATCCCCTGGCGATCGCTTGGTAATGATTTTCCCCGAGACGGCGTGGACACACCTCCTAAAGGTCCTTCACAAATTTCCTTCCTAAACCCCAGCACGCTCGTCGACCTGTGTACCAAGCAATCGCCGCCTGCCTACTCCAGGCTCCTGTGGGTCCCCGCTCCTTCTAGTCCCTCCCAGGGGGGTGATCAGGCCCCCTCTTCCACCCTGCTGGGTGGGCTCCTCCTCACCTGAGTGCTCAGTTCCCCTGCTGCCGTCCACTACCTGCCAAAGCGAAGAAACCGGGCTTTGAAAGGCTGAATTCTTCCAGAGGGGCGAGGCGCCTTCCCCCCTCTAGGAGATTTAAGCCACAAAGCCTCGGGGTGGCCTCAAATGAGACCTGTCTCCTCAAAGTGAGGAGTTTCCCGGCCCATGCACCAAATGATATAGCCACGCTTTCCGGGAAACAGACTCACTCAGAAGGACAATGCAGATAGTGGAGTGCAGTTTATTACGCCGGCGGGCCCAAGGCAGAGTCTCCTCTTAGCCAAGGACCCCGTCCAGCATTTGTGAAAATCTTTTATACCCCATGCGTACGTGTCTAAACCCACCACCTACCCCATGTGTACGTGTCTAAACCCACCGCCTACCCCATGTGTACGTGTCCAAACAGTCAATAGTCAATAAGCCCGCAGTTACAGTCCAACCAGTTAATAATCGATAAGCCTGTGATTACATCCTGATAGATACGAAAAAAAGTTTATGACCTGTCCGGAGACAGGGGTGATTACGGTATGCTTCCTCTTAGGCAATGAGTAGCCTGGATGTGATCTTCAAGATTTTCCTGTCTGGAGGGGGTCTTATCCTTCTATTGTCGTCCCCACAGGCACTAAGCAGAGAGTTCAGAGTCCGCTGGAGAGGCAGCCGAGCACAGCCAGCACGGACAGGCCTGAGATGGAGCTCAAGCCCTATGAATTCTTTCTTCAGGCTGTGGGGCCCTGCCGTTGGTGGTCACCGTGGGCCAGCCCCCAGGACATGGACTCAATGCTGCTCTGTCTGTCCATACACCCTGGCCGGCCGGCTGGCCTCTGCTCCGGTTTCCGCCTGGGGCTGTGGTGCAGCCCCTGTCTGGGGTTGCAGCTTCTGTCTGGGGGTGCAGGCCCCGTCTGGGGGTGCAGCCCTGGGGGGAGGCGTCCCAGCTGTCCCATCCGGGGAGCCCCTGCTCCTGCCCCTGAGGCTCCACCAGCCGGCAGCCTCTGCAGAGAGGACTGCTGAGGTTCAGGTCATATCCTTGGGGCGCTAGGACATGGGGCCCTCTCTGTGGGCTGGAAAGACTCCAGAATGAGCCATGAGTGTGCCCACGGGCTCCAGCCACTCCTCAGACCACGTGTCAAACATCCCTCCAGCCTGGGCTGGGCTTCCTCCCTGGGGTCTCGGGTGGACCGGAACTCTCAGTTCCCCTGAAGACCCATTCGTCCCTCTTTTCTTTCCTGAGCTGCGCTTTCTCTGGTTTGAGAGCTGTGCCTCTGGGCCATGAGGGCCTTTTCCCGTGTCTTTCAAATTTAATTGTTTCTGGTGTGAAGTACGGGTCAAGGTTGGCATGCCCCTCTGGGTGCCCATAGGCAATCTGCTGGGCGGGAAAGACCTGACTCCCCCCCATCTGCACCATGGCCCCCAGGGCTGTGGTCCCTCGGGGCCTGTGCCACGCCTGCTCCTCCCGACCAGAGGGGCCTGGGTGGCCCACAGCCCTGCACCCCCCACCTGGGGTCTGCAGTGGGAGTCAGGGCCCTGCGCGTCCCGGGTCTGCCTGCGGAAGCTGGGGGTGGCGGGAGGAGACGGGCGTGCCCCCCCCCCAACCTGCCTCCCGCCACCTACTGCTCGGCCTCACAGAGGGCCCTTTGTTAACCTCGCCCGGCGGCTTCGGGGCTCCCGGGAGAAGAGAGAAGAATGCATTGTTTTCCAGGAAAGCATGTAAGGAGGCCCTCCAGCCAAGACAGCACAAAAGTAGATGAGCACAATCAGGTCCTTTATCTGAAAACACCCCACTCCACTGTTTTTACAGACAATCCACCAGGTCTTCCCCGGGGGTGGCCGGTGCTTCCCCCGAAGACTTGTCTGTTACAGCTGGATGGCGGTGAGAGGAAATGACTTCCGCCAGAGTCAGGAGGAGAAGGACACTCCTGACTTATTCCTGTTCTCAAAGGCAGCACAAGCAGGTCATGCCAGCAAGAGCAAGCAGACGGCCTGGCCGGCCACCGAGCTCACAGCTTCCCCACTGACAGCCGTTCTGGGGAGAGTGGATGGGGACCTGAGAACTGGCCTTGTCATCCCTGCTGTAGGGGAGGACACTCGACCAACGCACAAAAATAAGAAAAACAACTGTGCCACAAGAATGTGGGCCCGCAAGAGTCCCCCGAGGGTCCCTGTGGACAGGCTGCCCGGGCGGGTCCTCACTTAGCTGGCTCCTCCCCTCCAGCAGCCACACCTGGTCCTGGCTGCTGCTGCTGCTAAGTCGTGTTGGTCGTGTCCGACTCTGTGACCCCATGGACAGCAGCCCACCAGGCTCCTCTGTCCACGGGATTCTCCAGGCAAGAGTAATGGAGTGAAGCCATTTCCTTCTCCTGGCAACTGTCTGCAGAGGCGCCCTGACTGGGGAGGAGACCCAGCCTCCCATCGGCAGGAAGCGGGCTCCTGGCTTCTGAGCCAGGGGCTCTCTCACCCGCCCCGGCGCACCAGCACACCCAACCTGAGACACGGTGTCCCCTCCTGCCCCCCACCAGGGCCGTGTGGACAAGGATGGGGTCTCAAGCTGACGAGGGGCCCCGATGGCCCCCCACTATGAAGAGCTGCGGTTTACTGGAGGTGAGACCACAGGTGTGGCCACAGGGTCCACCACCGGGGCTGGGCCATGGCGAGCCCACCCTTCAGAGGCCTTGACGTCATGGGAAGGAGGGGAGTCCAGCTGAATACCCTTCCAATAACCAGTAACGGGAATCCCAAGGGGCACTGTTGGAAACTTGCAACAAAATAATTCTTAAGTTTATGTAAAAAAAGAGAAAGAATCCAATAATAGCCAAGGAATCCTAAAAAGAATCAGAAGAGTGACTCTCCTTAAAAGGTGTTAAATCATAAGAAACTCCGTGGGGCAGGACTGTGAAGCCAGCAATGGATTCCAGGGGTTCCAGAGTTACTGTCGGTAATGACGGCATTTCAGGTTGGGTGTGAAGAGACGGAGCTTTTTAAAAACATTCTAGGGGAAGGTAACACTGGCCTTTTCTTAGAGTCTTCTGCCACAATCAGTGTGTTGACAACAGCTTGTGAAAATGTCCGTCTGTATTTTGTCCTAATCCCAATTGTTTCGCTCATTCCTTCTGCTTACTTTCCAAGCTTGGATGCAGAGTTCACCGAACCTCTCGGATCTGGCCCATGTGACGTCCCCCTCGAGGGTCGTTTCTGGCTCAGCAACACTGCTTTGCCCACCACCACCCCCAATCCATCCCTCCAGCGAGTACCACTCAGCCTCCACCCTGCGACCAGGCAAGTCCTTGTTTGTGTATGAACCATGCAAACTCACTGGGTGTTTCCTGACTTGATTCCAGCAGCATAACTGATGTGTGTGATTTATCTCACTCTTAGTGGCTAACTTTCTAAAGTCGACACTATTTTTTTTTTTTTTTTTTATCAGTCGACACTATTTTAAAGCCACATCCAGGTTCGTGCTGTCGTCCACTCAGCCGGTTTACTGATTTCTCAGACCTGCTGTGTCTGGGTCAGCCTGGGGTTTTCGGAGCAAACTCATCTGGTCCCAGCCTGCAGACGGCAGCTGGCAGGGCCTGGGGCTGTGCCTCTCTCACAGGTTGGGGCCCACCCTCCTCCCCGCTCAGAGAAGGTGGTGGTGACCCCGGCCGCCCCCCCATGGCTACACCCCTGACGGTGCCCCTGGCAGGGTGAGCACCTTCTGTCCAGGTCTAGTCAGCTGCCTTCCGGAAGCTGCGATGCCCGTCCCCACTGGGCGATGCTCCCCACACCCTGCAGGGCTTCCCAGCCCCCACCTCCTCCCCACCCCACCCTGGCCAGTGGGCATGATGTGACCACTTTCCAGTGAGGCCGCTCGCCCTCCTGAAAGCCCACCTGGGACCTGCCCACCCACATCCTCTGCCCACGTCCCAGCTCCCCCTTGCCCGGGAGTGGCAGGAGCTCTGGAGGGGTCTAGGGGGCAAGACCCCTGCAGGGTTCTGATGCTGGAAACAGCTCATTCATAGGCTGTCCTCCATGGAACACACGCATCTAACCTTGATGCAGGCAAACGTAGTAGGTTTCCACGTTGCCGTTTGTGGCTTTCAGATGAAGACAGACTGACATCTCCTGCTAGCCACGAGGATTGTGCCTTCCCCTTTGGGGCTCTTCCCCACTCCCCATTTCACACAGGGTGTGAGGCAGGGGTCCTACGGGGGCAGTCGGCATTCACAGCGCTGCCTGGCTGGGCAGCCTTCTCCGTGGCTGTCCGCCGTGCACCGGGGCAGAGCGGGCACCCACGCGGGGCTGCGCTTGGCTCCCCCTGCTGCGAGCCAGCCCCAGGCCTCAGGCCACGTCTCAGAGTCGGTGTCAGCAAGAACGGCTCCTCTTCAGGTCCCGCTGCCCCAGGGCGCCTGCTCCTGTCTCTGGTTCCTGGCAGAGGGTAACGAGGCAGTGCTGACTCTCTCCCGGGTCGGTCCGGACGGCTCGTCGATTGACCCTGTGTGTTGTCTGTTCAGAACACTGAGACCTTCACCTCCACCCCTCTCCACAACTGCCCACCTTGCACGGCTGAAACCTTCCTTCTTACCCGGTAACTCCCTCTGCCCGCCTTGGTTCCTGGCTCCCTCCACCTGCTTCCTATCTCCACGCATCTACGCCTCTAAGAACCTCAGATAAGGGGCGTTACGCAGTGTCCGTCTTTTTATGACTAGTGTATTTCCTCAGTGTTGTGTCCTCAGGCTTCGTCTGTGCTGGAGCATTTCTTGCTTGATTGTATATGATGCATATTGATTTTCTTTTTGATGTTTTACCATTCCTGTGTCTCTGGATTATATTTCAGTTGGCGTGGTGCATTTCCGTATAAAACACACCACACAGCCGTCTGTATTCTGTTGTGATTTGCTCATCTTAGTGCACTTTTGTGTTCATGCTCATGTTGGAGATTGCTGTAATGTTCCTTTCTTGCGGTGACCTTGTGGTCAGATATTTATGAAGTTATTCTGGTCTCATAAATCAAGTTGTGAAGTATTACATTTTTCTTCCCTCTTCCCTAGAACAGTCTGTATAAGACTGCTGTTATTTCTTCCACAGCATCTGGAAGAATTTACTCATAAAGCCAACTGGATCTGGAGTTTTTGTGGGAATATTTTTAGTAGGACTATATGGAATTAATTTTTTTTCTTGTATTAGCTTTGGCAAGTTGCATTTTCCAGAATTTGCTCAATTTGTCTAACCTGTCAAGATTACTGGAATAAATTGTTCAGCAGGTCCTTTCATGATTGAACATCTGTGGGATCTTTAGTGATGTCTCCTTTCTCATCCTTGACATGGTTAATTCTGCCTCTGCATTTCCCCTTGATTGAAGTTTCCAGGAGTTTATCATTTTGTTTTTATCATTCTGTTTCAAACAAGTAACATTTGGCTATTGATTTTTTTCTCTTATATGTTTTATATTTCATTAATTACTGATTTTATCATTGCTGTATTCTTTTTAATTTATTGAGTGTAATTTTTTACTTTTCTGTCCTTTTCTCAAATTCTTAAGTAATTAGTTCTTTGATATTCAGCATTTTGTTTAATATACACAATTAAAAGTTATACACTTTCTTCTCAGTATAGCTTTAGTACATCACACATGTTTTTATACTCATAGTTTTATCATCACCCAATTCAAAATATTTCCTAATTTTCATTGAGACTTCTCTTAGACTATTGGATCATTTAGAACTTTAGCACATTATTTTCAAACATTTGAGATTTTACCCACATATCTTTCAGTTATTGATTTCTAGATTAATTTCAATGTGGTCATTGATCATTGTATGTTTTCAACACTTTAGAATTTGTTGAGGGTTTTTAATGACACAAAAGGTCATCAGTTTTGGGAAATGTTCCTTGTTCACTCAGGGAAAAAAGTTTACTGCAGTTGTCTGTTAGATGCAGGGCTCTGTGCTTGTTAACCAGGTCAGATTTGTTTATCATGATTTTCAAACCTTCACTGTTGCTACCAACTTTTGTCTGCTTGCATGGTGCCTTTCCCCACTCTTCCATATATATATATATGTTTACATGTGTCATTGGAGAAACAATTGTTTATTTTCTTTTGTTTCTGTAATCTAGACTGACCATCTTTGTCTTCAATTAGAATATTAATGCACTTTAATTATTTAACAAAATAATCATGTTATTTTGGTATAATAAATGGTAGATTTGTGTCAAACTTACCATGTTACAGTTTGCTTTGCAGGGATCTTCTCTGTCCATTTTAAATCTTTCTCTGCCAGATTTTGAATAATCAATTAGTTTATTATTCCCCCAAATACACTTTCTATTTCTCTTTTAATGATTTCCCACATGTATCCTTGATATATTAGAATTAGTACTCCCAGTTTCCTGGACAAAGCAACCACACCTCAACTCTTGAATCCCATTCACCTATCCTAGCTTCTTTTGTTATAGCCACGCTTTCCGGGAAACAGACTCACTCAGAAGGACAATGCAGATAGTGGAGTGCAGTTTATTACACCGGCGGGCCCAAGGCAGAGTCTCCTCTTAGCCAAGGGCCCCGACCAGCATTTGTGAAAATCTTTTATACCCTATGTGTCCAAACCCACTACCCCAATTCCCTTGAGACTTACATAAACAAAGGAAGGGTAAATACAACTACAATAACCCCATCATTCACGTGTTATGTGTTCAAACAGTCAATAATCAATAAGCCCGCAGTTACATTCCAAATAGTTAATAACTGATAAGCCTGTGCTTACATTCTGATAGATAGTGTCCAGAGGCAGGGGTGATTAGTGTCTATTCTTCAAGATTCCCCTGCCCAGAGGGGGGTCTTATCCTTCCATTGTCATTCCCACAGGCGCTAAGCACAGAGTTCAGAGTCCACTGGAGAGGTGGCCGCGCACGATCAGCACAGACAGGCCTGAGATGGAGTCCAGGCCCTATGAATTCCTTCTTCATTCCCCCCTCTTGATGCTCTTAGTTTCCATAACGAGCATCATTTATTGAGATATATTGTACCTTAGCCCTCCTGCCACCCACATGAGAGAATGTTATCAACCTCTGGGTTACAAAATTCACAAGGCATTGTAGGAAGCAGGGTCCACAAAGCAGTATGATCAAGATTACTATAACAACAATTTATTAGACATGGCTTTCACTTGATTTTGCTATCTTTCAAGGCAGCAGATACATCTTTAGACAGGTCAGGGATGTACACACCATTCGCCAAAGTCCCTCCTTGGGCTGCTGTGAGTATGTCTAATGCCATCCTATTTTGAATTACTGCCTTTTTCATCTGAATCTGTTCTTTGTTCAAAGCTTGAGTGGCTTTAGTACTGTCTAAGAGGGCCTGTTTAATGAAATTAGTTAAGGCCTCTACCTTAACCATGATATCCGTTGTCTCTACAGAGGGTATAAACAAGGCAGCAAGATAGTCATACCATTGGAACACAGATCGTGTCCATCTTGCATGCAGATAAGGCAGGTTTACTGGAGGCTCGTGTAGGCTAGGCTTAATACTGCCATGGGCGAAAGCAAATCCTAATGTGCAACGCCCCACCCAGCTGACTGGTAACCATGGCCATAAGTTAAGCCCACAGAGCCACTGGGTCCCATTGGGGGCTACCCAGCGGATTCCAGGATTATATTTCCAGTCGGAACCGGGCCACTGAACAGACTGATTGGGGTGATAGGTAACTTCCAAGATTTGTTTACATTGTTTAGGGGGCAAATAACCCATATATTTTAATTTTTTTGGGTCTAGGGGGTGGTCTCCAAATACAAGTTTCCGTTCTTTTTGTTTCCAGCAAATAGTAGCAGGGGTAATCAACTGTCCTTTTTCAGGAGTCATCTAGAAATATTTATCTCAGACCTGGTAGTATTGCTCAAGGTACCGGGAGGCCTGTCCCCCTTTTGTTAAGGGAGCCCTTTTTCTCTTTAATTTTCATATATGAGGTATAAGCCTTTGTTATCTCCATAAGGCTGGTGTTCATGTTAAATGTAACCCTATGTCCCTGGCCCATTGATGGCTTTTTCTTACACCAGGAGAGCAAAGAAAGGTTATGGTTGGTGAGAGAGAGAAAAGTTCCTTTTTGTTGCTCTAAGAAGGAACACAGTGGTATAAAGTCCCCATAATGGAGTGGCGGTACCCACCAGGGGAGTCCGCCCATTACTGACGGGGGCATGGCCCCACATACCCAACAGTTGGAGGAGTTGTGGAAGTTCACGTAAGAATGTGCCCACGAGATGAAGACGTTGTCCTGTGCAGGAACACTGGTCAGGTTCAGGATTGCGTTGAAGAGGCCGAGCAGCAGGAGTCGTTTACCCAGCTCCATCCTGTAGAGGGCTCTTCTGGGACCTCGTTTTCTTCTTCCTCCTCAGAATGATCTTAATCTCCCGTGGGTCTGTGGGGTCCTTCTGGGTGGTCCACTCAGCGTCTTCTGGGTCAGCGTGGTATGCCTTCTTCGCTCTGGTGTGATGGATCAAGGGACAATACCTGCAACTTTAACTGCAGTAGGGGTAGTTAGAATAACATAAGGGCCCTTTCACCAAAGGGCTAGCAAATCATGTTTTTAATCTTTGACCCATACTTGGTCACCAAGTGTAAACTCATGAATCTGTTCCCCCTGGGGAACAGCACCCTTTTTTGTACAAACTTAGTTACCCGATTTATTACCTTACCCAGTTTTATCTGCTGTGAAATCCTATCCCCCCTCACCTGAGGCAAATTTGTTGACACCTGTTTTATTATGGGAGGAGGCCTCCCATACACAATTTCATGCGGAGAATAGCCTTGGGACTGTGGGGTCATCCTGAGTCTGAGCAGAGCCATTGGAAGCAAGTCCACTCAGGAGCAGTCAGTCTCTCTGATCCACTTGGAGAGTCCCTTTAAGTGTCCATTTGGTTCATTCCACCATCTCAGAACTCTGGGCCTATATGCAGTGTGCAGTTTAAAGTTTTGCTTACTTGTTATACTAAATCAGCTACAAAAGCCAGGCCATTGCCTGATCCAATGCTGGTAGGAAATCTAAATCTAGGAACCATTTCCCTAATCAGGCACCGGGATACTTTTGATTTTCTTTCAGTCCAGGTAGGAAAAGCTTTTACCCATCTCAAGAATGCACATACCATGACCAGCAGGTAACGGTAGTGTCGGTGAGGTTTTATTTCAGTCAAGTCCACTCCCAGGTGTTCAAGGGGTAGTGTGCCTTTCAGTTGAATACCCGGAGGTTTTTGTCTGAATATCCAAGAGGCAGCATTAACCTGTGAGCAGTCAGCATGGCCTAGGTGGGTCGCTTGGTGTGTTTGGCTTACCAGAGTGTGTGCCAGCTCCTCCGGTACCAATAATTTGCCACTTGGCAATTCCCACCATCTCTTTTTAGTCTTGATGGCCCCTTCCACTTTGGAATACCTCAGAGCTGTTGTCCCTGTTTTATCAGACGAGTGCCATCAGTATATAGGACCCAATTAGAGTCTGGAACCTTGAGTCTTTTTTTAAAACAAACCCCAGATACCTTACTTCTTCTTTGTAGATCTGTGCCTTCTTCTTCGACACCCGGTAACCTGTTTTTATCAACAGCTGGAGCAGTGCATTTGTCCCTTTCTAGCATTTTTCCTTGGTCTCAGGCAGCCAGCAGCAGGTCATCCCCCTATTGTAGGAGCTGACATCCATACTCTTCCGGATGGAATGAGTCCAGATCAGAAGCCAGGGCTTCCCCAAAGATGGCTGGGAAGTTTTTAAACCCTTGTGGGGGAGTCCAGATGAGCTGTTGTTTGGTGCTCCCCACTGGATCTTCTCATTCAAAGGCAAAGATGGGCTGTGACGCTGGGGCGAGGCGTATGCAGAAGGCATCCTTGAGATCTAGGCAAGTGTAAACTTTAGTCCTCGGTGGGAGGAGGCTAAGCAAGGTATAGGGGTTTGGAACAGTGGGGTGTAAAGTCACAGTAGCCTGGTTGACTAGCCTGAGATCTTGTACAGGCCTATAGTCCTGTCCTCCTTCCCTTTTGACTGGCAGGATCAGTGTATTCCAAGGCTACTGGCACTCTACTAGAATGCCTGTTTGTTTCAATCTATTGATGTGGGGCAATATGCCGGTTTAGGCTCCATCCATAGCGGGTACCGGCGCCCTCTAACCGGGATGGTGCCTGGTTTGAGTTTCATTATCACTGGGGCGTGATGTTTAGCCAGCCTGGGGGGAGGGGTGGTTGTCTTCCACCCAGACCTCAGGGAATAATTGAGTTAGCTCTCTCATGCTCTCCTGGCCCACCCGGTTCTGCCTTCAGAGGCTCATGCAACCTCCACTCATCTTGGGTTGGTATTGAGAGAGAGGGCAAATAAGTGATAGAGTCCGTCCAGAAGGTGGGCCTCTCCTCAGGGGAGAAAGTCACTTGTGCTCCTAGTTTGGAGAGCAAGTCTCTTCCCAACAGGGGTACTGGGCACTCAGGAATGTAGAGGAATTCATCAATCACTTGGTGCCCACCCCCCATCTGACATTTTCTGGGCTGGCAAAACGATTTAATCATCTCTCCTCCCAATACCCCAGTTACAGCGGTAGTCTTTTTGGACAGTGGTGCCACAGGTTTTGTTACTACCGACAGTTCTGCTCCTGTATCTACCATGAAGTCAATGTTTTGGTCCCCCACTTTTACGGTTACCATGGGCTCTCAGGGACCTGATATCTCTGAGCCCTGGCAGCCCTAGTTAATTTTCAGGTCAGCAAGCCCCACAACTGCGGGAGCTTCCTCTTTCTTCCTTGCCTTAGGGCATTTATTCTTCTAGTGGCCAAAAGCTCGGCGCCAGGCACACTGGTTTGGCTGTAACGGGCCCAGGGCCTCCCTTGGGACAGGCTGAAGGACTGTCCTGTCCCTGGGGCAGATGAGGTTTTCTGGAGGGCCCGAGGTAGACTTTTCCAGAGCAGCAGCTTGCACTATAGGTCTCTTGTCTGTTCTCTTTCGTTCTCTCCAGCTCTCTGGCAGAGCGCGGTCTCTGCTTAATTCCAACGTCTCCCTCCCCCTCTTGTCAGTACTCACCGGGAGAGGCGGGTATAGCTTGGGCGGTTCGGGTGGAGCGGGATCCTGGAAGTGTTGGCCAGAGGCTTCTGTCACCGGGATCGGAGCCTGCCCAAATGGCGGCTCTATGAACTCCGGGAAAGCTGGCGGAGGAGCAGCGGCTGTTGCAGAAACTTCACCTGGCCCTGGATCGGGCATTAAGGAGGCCTCCGGTCTGGTGAAGCACTGGGAGGCAGGCGCATCATTATCCAGCATGGGGGAGGGGTCAGGTCATCCCCGTCCAAATCCTGTAGATTTTCTTTTTTATCATCAGTCAATTTTTGTGCCGTTAATATTTTTCCCTTTCCCTTCTGGATACAGAACCTTGTCCAAGTAGGAGGGTCTCAAGCTAACACTAGCCATGCATGAGTCAATAGATGGATATTGATCCAGGTGTCCTGGCTCTCTTGTGACTACTGTGTAGATTGCTTCTACTATTTTTAAGTTCACGGTGTTCTCTGGTGGCCATCTTGCTCCCATAGGGGCCCATTCGACCTCACAGAGTATGTGGAGGCAGTTAGGCTTTATCTTTACCCCATAGTCTCCTCTTAATCTCTTTTTTAAAATTTTTACTCCAATACAGTTGCCTTAGATTCACTTCACCCCATCTTGTTTACCTTCTCGGACCTTCTTCTACATTTCTTTTTCGTTCTGTCTACGAAGTTCTCAGTACCCTATGTACTTCTGATATTTTCACTCAGTAACACTTAAATTGCCATTTTGCCTCCTTCCTAATTGGGGTGAGAAGAGCCTTACCTGTCATTTCCCAGAGGGAGAAGGGGGATCAGCGTGTCTTCACCTGCTGGTCAGCACAGCTGAACCAGAACATCACATGGTCCGAGACTGTTTTTCCCTTAAAGTCCATTCTGCCTTGGTGGGCTTGATCAGGTGCGGATGAAAACACAGATGGGTTAAATATCTCATGTCCCAGGCCATCTCTGGAAAAGCCAATTCATACTCACTTCTGTTTCCCCCTCCTTCTAGCCTAACAATTCCGGGGGGGGGTGGGGGTGTCAAGAATTTCACAGCAGACGGAACACCTCCTGGGGGAGGGCAGAATACAAGCATACTAGGACCAGTTTCTTATCTTAAAAATCCCCTGGCGATCGCTTGGTAATAATTTTTCCTGAGACGGCGTGGACACACCTCCTAAATGTCCTTCACAAATTTCCTTCCTAAACCCTAGCACGCTCGTCGACCTGTGTACCAAGCAATCGCCACCTGCCTACTCCAGGCTCCTGTGGGTCCCCGCTCCTTCTGGTCCCTCCCAGGGGGGTGATCAGGCCCCCTCTTCCACCCTGCTGGGTGGGCTCCTCCTCACCTGAGCGCTCAGTTCCCCTGCTGCCGTCCACTACCTGCCAAAGCGAAGAAACCGGGCTTTGAAAGGCTGGATTCTTCCAGAGGGGCGAGGCGCCTTCCCCCCTCTAGGAGATTCAAGCCACAAAGCCTCGGGGTGGCCTCAAATGAGACCTGTCTCCTCAAAGTGAAGAGTTTCCCGGCCCATGCACCAAATGTTATTATAGCCACGCTTTCCGGGAAACAGACTCACTCAGAAGGACAATGCAGATAGTGGAGTGCAGTTTATTACACCGGCGGGCCCAAGGCAGAGTCTCCTCTTAGCCAAGGGCCCCGACCAGCATTTGTGAAAATCTTTTATACCCCATGTGTCCAAACCCACTACCCCAATTCCCTTGAGACTTACATAAACAAAGGAAGGGTAAATACAACTACAATAACCCCATCATTCACGTGTTATGTGTTCAAACAGTCAATAATCAATAAGCCCGCAGTTACATTCCAAATAGTTAATAACTGATAAGCCTGTGCTTACATTCTGATAGTGTCCGGAGGCAGGGGTGATTAGTGTCTGTTCTTCAAGATTCCCCTGCCCAGAGGGGGGTCTTATCCTTCCATTGTCATTCCCACAGGTGCTAAGCACAGAGTTCAGAGTCCACTAGAGAGGTGGCCGCGCACGATCAGCACAGACAGGCCTGAGATGGAGTCCAGGCCCTATGAATTCCTTCTTCACTTTTTTTTCTGTATCCTAATTTTACATATATTTAAATTCTATATATTGTCATTGTTACAATCAATCAGTAGCCATCTAGGTTTCCCTCCACATTTATTCTTTCTATAGTTTTCCACAAATTTCTCACTTTAAAAAAATCAAGATTTCCCTTCTATTTAAAAATTTTCCTTTAATGTTACCTTTAATGAAAATCACTATTGACAAATTTTCTCAATGTTTTATTTTAACACATCCTCATTTTATGTTTATTTTCAAAAAACGTTTTAACTGGATAGAGAATTCCGGGTGAGGTGTTATTTCCCCAGGATTGTAAATACACCCTTCAATTGTCTCCCACCTTCCATCGTCTTGTGGAAAAGTCAGCTGTCTGTCTCCCTGTTTACAATTTTCCCTTCGCTTTCGTTTCTGACATCTGGGCTGCAGGGTGCTCACGTCTGGTTTCCTTTGTGCTCACTTGCTTCATTCTTGTAGATTTTCACAAATACATGGCTTGATATCTTCCATTGGCTTGAGAATTTCTTGACCAGCATTTCTTCAAATCTCTCTCTTGTTCTTTCCGCTCTCCTTTGCATGTTATAGCTTCTCACTAAGTCTTGCGTGCTTTATGCTCTTATTGATTTTTTCCTGCCAGCCTATCTGCCAGCTCACTGGCCTCTATCCTGTGCTCTGAGACGTCACTAAATCCACATTCCAAGTGTTGTCCCTCGGCCTCCAAGTCATGCTGACTCTTTGCAACCCCATGGACTGCAGCTCACCAGGCTTCCCTGTCCTCCACCATCTTCCTGAGTTTGCTCAGATTCACGTCTATTGAGTCACTGATGCTATCTAACCATCTCACCCTGTCACCCCCTTCTCCTTTTGCCTTCAGTCTTTCCCAGCATCAGGGTCTCAACCTTTCAAGTGTTTAATTTCAGTCAATGTAGATTTTAGTTCTAGAATTTCTACAAATTAAAAATATGATTCCAGTTCTCCTATTAAATTGTCCATCCTGTCTTATTTCTGTGTATATGTTAGTAAACTGTTAATTTAAAAGCTAAAAGCTGGTCTAGAAGGAATGAAAATAGTTAACTAAAATCCATATCTGATAATCCAGCATCTGATAATCCAACATCTGATTCTGCTTACACTGTCTTTTTGTCTTGTTGTGTTTGGCCACTTAGTCCTTGGTATGGTTGGAAATTTTGAGTGTATTTTGGATGCAATGCATGGAAACAGAGGTCTTGGATGATGTATTTTCCTCCAAAGACCATATTTGGTTCACTTCTAGGGGGACGTAGCCCTGAGTCAAGGAATCTAAACTCTCAAGAAGTTTAAAAATCATAAAGGGAAAGCCACAAACCAGTTAGCTTGTAACATCTGAAACAGAAGTGTTAGGACAGACAGATTATTTGAAATTAGCATGACAAATATCCTCTAAAAATAAGGGAAGACATTAGCAAAAGTAAAAAAGAAAAATATCCTGAAAAAGGAAGAAAGTAGAAATAGTAGGTACACAATAGTTGAAAGAACAAACTATTTTGAAGGCATAATAAAGCTATTCTTATAAGATTTCAAAAGACTTGCCAACAAAACCCACAACGAAAATATTTTTGGAGGAAACCTCAAAATAAAAAGAAACAAACCCAGAAAAACTGTAAGAGATTTGAGAAGAAACAGAGAAAGTTTAAAACTATACCTTTATATAAAGTTTATTGTTGTCATTGTCTTAAGAAAAAATTAAGACCAAAGAAAAGAAACAAGCTTGAGCCCAGAACTAGAACTCTCCACAGTGTCAACAGATGAGGGGCCAAGACGCGGAGACCAGGGGCTCTGAGGGGCCACCAAACCCTCCTCTGGTCAGGCGAGCATATTCTGCCAACCTGAATAAAGGCAAAAATAAGAAAAATGAATGAGAAAAGCAAATTGAAATTTAAGAGACGACAGGAAATGTCCAAATAGTCAGTGACCTCTGGAAACCTGAGTGGGCGGACAGGGCTGTGCCCAGCCTCCAGGCTTTCTGGTCGCCCCTCCTCTTGGTTCCCGTCACCTTGCTGACCGCTTGCTTCTCCTGGTCCCCAGCCTCTCCAAGGTGCCCCTTGTGATGACCTTGGCACCTCTCCCTGGGGCTGCAGACATGAATGTCTCTGACATCCTCTCTGGGTGCCCCTCTGGCACATCCACTACACATGTGCACCCACAGCCCTCCCTGCTCCCGGAAACCAGCCCCCACCTCCTCCTGGGCCTCCGGATGAAACCCCAGGCTGGTCCTGGCCACCCCCTCACGCCCCGCCCATTGGCAGATGCTCTCAGCTCTCCTGCAGCCCACCCAGGACCCAGGCACTCCCACCCCAGCCCCAGAGGCTGCCCTGGGCACTGGCCACCCTCCTGGTGGGTCTTGTTCTTATGGTCCCCATAGTGTGTCCATCATGGGGAGCCAAAGGACCCCTAGAACCAGGCCCAGCCACCCCTTAGCAGCCCCCGCGTGCCCACACTTCAGCCTCCCAGTAGTACTAGAGTCCCCAAAGCACCCAGAACGCAGGTCACTGGTTGCCCACCTCAGCTTCCTCCAGCCAAACCCACTGGTCCTGCCCTGGGACAGGGGTTCTCTGCCCGAGAAGCCCAGAGGTCAGGTCCCACAGGCCTTTGGTTTCTGCTTGGAGGCTGCACTGTGGACACACCCCGTCCCCTGGGCCCTGGCGCTCAGAGCCGCAGTGTGGACGCCGCACGCAGACGTGTTCGTGCCTTCCCAGCCTCACCGGGTGCTGCACCGCGGGCCCAGAGCCGGGTGACCCCACTTGCAGGGTCCAGCGCCCCAGGGCAGTCGTGACGGAGAAGACTCCCTACATCCCACCCCTGGGGCAGTCATGCCGTTATGTTGTGGGGCCCCTTCCAGATATGTCCTTGTGTCTGATGCCTTGTTTTGGGGTCTGCGTGGGGGGTGGGACACAATACCTGCTTTCCTTCTCTGACCCATATGGGCCTCTGCAAGCACACGAGATGCAACCTGTGCCTACTGCGTCCCCTGGAGGACTGACCTTCTTGAGGGTGGGGACATTATCTTACTGCTGGGTGCCCAGAGCCTGGAAGAGGGCTTCCCAAGCAGGTGCCCCCAAAATTTTTGAGAACGAGAAAAAAAAAGAAAGAAAGACTATGGATTGAGTGAGCGAGGGCAGCCGCTCCGTGCAGGGAGGGGAGGAGCCTGCCTGGATGGACGTGGGGGAGGGGCCTGGCATGCCCCCAGCCCCAGGGGTGGGGAGAACTGGGAGGGGGTGCTTCCATCACTGCCCTACTGTGACCCCAGCACACGTGCCCCAGCTGGATCTCAGCTCAAGAGGACAGGTACTGCGGACAGTGGCCCCTGGTCTCCAAGTCCAGGCACCCTGGTCAGGCGTCCAGCTCTGTCCTTCCATCCAGGCCCCTCATATGAAAGTAACACTGGGCCTTGTACAAGACCCTGGTTCTTGCTTCAGCTTATGAAACACCTTCTCCCCGGGTAATACCACGGCAGGCCATGAGTGAGGTTTTCAATTCCAGCTTCAAGAGGAAGTTAAATTAGTCCTAAATCACAGCATGTAAGTTTGTAATAAACTGGATGCCATCTTCTGCTGCCAATTAAAAGAAACTTTTGGAAGCATTCCTTTGAATTATGTGAATCTCTGTGCTCGTTATGCCCTTCAGAGCCTTCAAGTCATGAACAAAAGTATGAACTTCAAAAATAATTAATGCAATTTAAAACAATAAATAAACTTCAAAGCCCTGCAAAACAACAAAACTTCATCAAAGCAGAGAAAACAAATCTGTTTCCAATTGGGATCTGAAACCCGACCAGCGGCCCAGGGTCTAATCTTAAGGGGAGGCTTGCGAAACACTTTGGAAGGAGGCCACCCCTGCCCTCCCTGCCTCCACAGTCACGACACGGCTCCATGCCCAGGAGGACGAGAAGGATGGCTGTCTACTCTGTTCCAAGAAGAGAAATTCCCACTGCTCAGAGCAGAGGCTGCCCAGCACCCAGCAAGACGCTGCCCAAATGGCCACTTTAGGCAACGTCGCTTCCTTCTCCAGGTCCGGCCCTTTCCAGCAGCATGACCTCAGGGCCTGCCTGCTGACCTCGGGCCTCCCTGGGATGCCTGGGAAATGAAAACCAGACGAGTATAGTAAATCTGCTACAAAAGAGTGAGCTCCCTTCCAAGAGCACATTAGTAAGTCCAATGTGTTGGTAAGTCCAGCAAAGTTAGCCCAGGGACCCAACGAACACAATCGGCTATATGGTACTATACTGTAGTAGATTTGGAAGACTTTCCACACAAATAATACATAAAAAACAAGCACGAAAAAATAACAAAAAGGTTTTTAATCTTACAGCACAGCACTTTGAGGAGTCGTCCAGGACAACAGCGGGCACCCAGGGGCTGACATCCATGAATAGGCGAGAAGGGTCACTGACTGGGCGGGGGGTGGACAGCAGAGCTGAAGGGTCATCAGCAGTGGGGACAGAGGGCCAGACGCAGCGGCACTCAAGCTGAAATCGAAGGCATAGGTTTCGGTTCCTTGCTGTGTTTGACTTTATCTACCGTCTTGAAAGAATCCAGTGATGTCTGTTAGTAGCGCTTTTTTCCTCATCATAAACGACACCCTAGCACTGGATTGCCTTCTGAGTGGCTGCTATAGTCTTCCTGTGCTCCTCCACATTCAGGTCCCATGCCTTAAAAGCCAGGAGGGCCTCCTCAAATTCCTTGCCATTTCCTGTGTCCTGAATCTCTTTGGTTCTTCAGTTACTTCTGGAGAACTGAACCAGTTGCTTCTGGACATCCTGGGCTTGAGATGAGGGTTCTGCTCTACTGTACTCTCCTGTTCACTCGCTCAGTCGTGTCCGACTCTGCGACCCCATGGACTGCAGCACGCCAGCTTCCTCTGTCCTCCACCATCTCCTGGAGTTTGTTCAGATTCACTTCCATTGAGTTGGTGATGCCATCCAACCATTTCGTCTTCTGTCATCCCCTTCTCCTCCTGCCTTCCATCTTTCCCAACATCGGGGTCTTTTTCAATGAGTCAGCGCTTTGCATCAGGTGGCCAAAGCATTGGAGCCTCAGCTTCAGCATCAGTCTTTCCAATGAATATTCAAGACTGATTTCCTTTAGGATTGACTGGTTTGATCTCTTTGCAGTCCAAGGGACTCTCAAGAGTCTTCTCCAGCACCATTATTCGAAAGCATCAACTCTTTGGTGCTCAGCCTTCTTTACGGTCCAACTTAACCATACAGTTTCTGTATACAGACTGTAAAGTACACAAAATCACAACTATCTGTAGATGGTGCACGCACGTGACAGTGAACTCCAGACAAGTGAACTAACTTATGTGATTGGACACACCAATACACATTTGCATCTTTTAAATTTCACAACTTGAAGGTTCATATGTAGAGGACTTACTGTATTCACTAAAAGTTAGTCTGTCAAAAAGATGAGCTCTGTGTTAAAATGTGCAGAGGTGGGCTTCCTTGATGGTCTAGTGATTAAAGAATCTGCCTGCTAAAACAGGGGACACGGGTTTGACTCCTGGTCCAAGGAGATGCCGCATGCGTGGAGCAGCTAAACCCATGCTCCACAACTACAGAGCCTGTGCCCAACAAGAAAAGTCACTGTGATGAGAAGCCCTCAGACTGCAACAAGGAGGACCCCTGCTCACCACAGTTAGAGACAGCCCACAGCAGCACTTAAGGCCCAGCATAGCCAAAACTGAAATATAAATACATAAACATGTCTTAAAAATTGGTACAGCCTTTAAAAAATAAACAAAATAAGATGCACAGAGGTTGACAGGAGGTGTTCATCACAAAGACCTACTGTATGAGAATTCGCCATTGGCTTCATGAGATGCCCACTACTCCCGAAAGCATGCAAGGTCCTTCAAAACGTATCCGTCAATGCTGGGTCTCATTTCAGGACTCCAGGGTCCGAAAGGGTGGAAGCCATCCTAGTGAAAGCTCTCAGCTGCTTTCCTTCCTCCGCCCTGAGTCCTGGGCCTCCGACCCAAACACCCTGAAGAGTCCTGGGCGGCAGGGGCCAGGGAAAAACACAGGCTTTCTCAGGAATCTGTTCTTAAGTTTAAGCTCCAGCTAGGAACTCACTATCAACATCTCCACGACATCACCATGTTGAGTCAATCAAGGGGAAGACAGAGTCACCGGCCCATGTGGCGCTTCTCTGTGGACTGAGCAGATAGCATGTATGGAGTGACTGTGGCCCTGGACGGTCCATTTCAACCTGTGTTCCTTTGACCTCCTTTGGGCCCGTGTTTCTCTGCCGGCTCCCAGCTCAGGAAAGAGCCTCCTTGGCCACTAGAGCTGCAGGACGGCCTCCCCGTGTCTCCCGGGAGAGGAGGAGACGGCCACACTCCCTGTCACCTCCCCGCTCGCCTGGCTGGCGCTGGGTCACCTGCAGGCCCGCCCTCCCTGCCCCTGCCCCGTTCTCCTGCATAAATGTTGGCAGGCCCGAGCCTGCTCTCTGCCGCCCGTCCGCTGTGGCCGGGAGCTTGTGTGAGGCTGGGACCTCCCGCAGGCCCAGCCCTGGCAGCTCACTGCTCCCCCGAGGCATCTGCCGGGTCCCTGCCACGTGCAGGGCGCTCGGCCTGTGTGGGGGCCTGGGGGAGGTGGCTCCTGTTGTGCCATTCTGGAAGCCTAGAGGGGAAGGAAAGGGAGACTGAAGGCTGCTCAGTCGTGTCTGACTCTTTGTGACCCGGGGACCATACAGTCCATGGAATTCTCCAGGCCAGAATACTGGAGTGGGTAGCCTTTCCTTCTCCAGGGGATCTTCCCAGCCCAAGGGTTGAACCCAGGTCTCCGCACTGCAGGCAGATTCTTTACCAGCTGAGCCACCAGGGAAGCCCAGAAAGGAGGGAAGTAAGATGCAAATAGGAGAGAGAGAAGGGCGGGGCTCCTGGGCGGCACCCCGAGGGAGGAAGAGGACCACCCCCTCCAACCATCACTGCCTGGCCCCTGCAGAGCCTCTCGTCCTCCCTGAGTCCTCCCTCCCATCCCAGAGCCTCTCTCGATGATCTGGGGCCTGAGAGGCTACACCCGAGACCCAGCAGAACCAAAGGTAAAATATAACGTGAGACCATGGAGGACTCGGGGCCCCTCCCCAGCCGTGTTCACCTTCTCACGTGAGACCACGCACAGCCAGGCTCCCCTTCCCACCATGTGTACTGTCTCAGATGAGGCCACTCAGGGTCAGCTGCATGAACCCTTCCCTGCCAGACCATGAGCCATGAGCAGATGTCCAGCTGGCCTCCTCTGAAGCCCTTTCTCCTCACACTAAAAGCTGCAGACTCATTGCCTGGATGGCTCTCTCCACTCAGATCCATGCCAACCAAGCCACCAGGATAAATACAGACCTTCAAGCAGCTGTATTAAAGAAGTCAGAAAGAAATAGACGATACTAATGCTAACCAAAATCACTGCAGATGGTGATTGCAGCCATGAAATTAAAAGACGCTTGCTCCTTGGAAGGAAAGTTATGACCAACCTAGACAGCATATTAAAAAGCAGAGACATTACTTTGCCAAGAAAGGTCTGTCTAGTCAAGGCTATGGTTTTTCCAGGGGTTATGTATGGATGTGAGAGTTGTACTATAAAGAAAGCTGAGCACTGAAGAATTGATGCTTTTGAACTGTGGTGTTGGAGAAGACTCTTGAGAGTCCCTTGGACTGCGAGGAGATCCAACCAGTCCATCCTAAAGTAGATCAGTCCTGGGTGTTCATTGGCAGGACTGATGCTGAGGCTGAAACTCCAATGCTTTGGCCACCTCATGCAAAGAGCTGACTCATTGGAAAAGACCCTGATGCTGGGAGGGATTGGGGGCAGAAGGAGAAGGGGATGACAGAGGATGAGATGGCTGGATGGCATCACCGACTCGATGGACATGAGTTTGAGTAAACTCTGGGAGTTGGTGATGGACAGGGAAGCCTGGCGTGCTGCGATTAATGGGGTCGCAAAGGGTCGGACACGACTGAGCGACTGAACTGGACTGAATGTTGACAGTACATGTTATTTAACCCCAGGCGCCCTCTGCCTATAACAACACTTAACATTGTTGCTGAGACGCCCTGCGTCCAGGCCTGGCGCTTTCACACTCGCAGTGCCTATCTCCACAGGGGTGGCTCCAGGTGCCCGCAGGCCTCCAGGCGGCCGCTGCACACCCACCCGGGCCCCCGAGTCAGCTTCATGCTGCACTGGGTCTACACGGTCAGCAGGGGAGACTGTGTCAGACCAGTGCCTTGTGGGACCTGGGTCGGGGGGCATTCGGGGCCCAGGGCAGGGCAGGGGCCATGTGGTCAGGACTGGTGAGGACCCAGACTCTCTGCCCAGGGACTCAGAACCCCATGTGGGTGGTAGATGCCCAGCTCAGAGGGCAGACACTGTCCTGGGCTTGGGGAGACCCCTTCCTCTGCCCCTGGGAACACCCATCACACCCAGGCCACAGGCTAGCCTCCTGGGGACCCCCTCACACCTTGTCCAGCCTCAGGACACTTTCCCTCTGGCCCCGTGCCTTGTTCATTGAAAAGAAGGATTGATCTCCAGGGGCTCCCTGGGAAGTCTCAAGGCGACTGAGCCCCCCCCATCCCGCCCTTTGACCTGCTACAGTGTGAGGGGGGAGGAGGTGAGGGCCGATGGCAAGGATGGAGCAGGCCCGGAGGGTGGGGTGGGGTTGGACTCGGCCCCCAGGTAACAGGGGACCTGCCCTCCAGCTTCTCCACAGGAGGGCAGGTGGTGAGCCGGTGGGTCTGAGTGACCAGGGCCCCAGGCGGGGGGCAGGGGTCCCCGTCCTGATCACTGGGGAGGATTGCCCTCAGCACGTCCTCTCGGTCACAGCTTGACCCCCAGAGGACTGAGTTCACACGACAGGCAACCTCCCTGAATCTGGAGAGACAGGGGTCGCAGACCAGGGGGTCCTCCAGTGGAGGACAGATTTCCCCAAAACTTCGTGGCCTTACCTTCAGGAACCCCACCAGGTTCTCAAGCTGAAGATCCAAAACCATCCCCTCTGGATGCTGAAGAACAGTGACAAGACAGCCCAGAGAGCCAGTCTCCATGGAAGATGAAGTTTGATCACAAGGTTATGGGTGCCCCCCACTGACCATCACATATGTCAGGAGCCCACTGTGACCCAGGGGTCGTAGCTGAGAGAGCTGCAAGATGCAGACTCCACACAAGGAAGGGCTCTGGGGACCCCAATGACCAGGGGAGACGGATGTCAGGACCCGGGAGGGGCTGCAGCCAGAGAACCATGAGTCTTGCAGGAAAGGCCCGTCCACCTTGCTTCCCATGACCCCGCACAGCAGGTCTGTCTCCCAGCAACTTAGTACAAGGCGGGCAAAGGCCAAGGGAAATGGCCAGGAGAGCAAGTGAGCCATCAGAGCAAGACCCAGCAAGATACGGCAGAGACTTGGGGACCTTGAGAAGAGGGATTTAGAACACCTATGATGACCCAGTAAGGCCCGTGAGAAAACAGACAAGATCACTGCACATGGGTAATGTCAGCAGAGACAAAACTCTCAGAAAGATCCCAAGGAATCGGCCGCTAGAGAAACGAAGACAGCCACTGTCGACAGGCTCAGCAGGAGTCTGCCATGGCGAAGGCAGAGTCCATGAGCTAAGGTGGGCTGACATCATAGAGAAAGAAGGGCGGGACACCCGGGGGTCAGGAACCACAGGACAGTCCAGAGGCACAGCAAGTGTGCCCCTGGGGCCCCAGGAAGACAGGGGAGAGCCGGGAGGGAGGAGAATGTGACATAACAACCGCTGGAACTTTCTGGAAGTAACGACAGGTGCCACACCACAGGGGTGGGAAGCGCCTCAGGGAGCAGCAAACGCAGTAAATCCCCCAAATCCACTTGCAGACACATCCTACATGAACTGGAGGAGACAGAATTCACAGGGACACACGGTGAATGGAAGCGGGGGGACGCTTGCCTCTGCAGGGGCGCAGGCTTCTCTGTGAGACAGTGAAACAGGAGGGGAAGGGAACCGTACCTGGTTGTCTTCCTCTAAAACACGCAGCCCAAATCTGATGCCCAAACACTCAGACCAGTTGTACTGGAGGGACGGCTATGAAACACCTGGCCTGTCTCCCTCAAAGTGGGCCACGCCTGAGACACTGTCGCGGCCGAGAGCACCAGTGCTGGGTTGTCCTGGACAAGGTCCTGGGACGTTCGGTAAACAGTAAGGCAGCCTGAAAAACTGTGGACTTTGGAGAAAAATAACACGCAATGTGGCCGGTAGACAAACATCCCGCACTAACCCACGCGAGAGGATAACTCAGGGAAACAGTGCCTGTGTCTAGGGGTTCTCGGTGCCACCTCAGCAGCATCCCTGTAACTTCAGAACTATTCTGAAAGTAAGTTTCTTTTAAAAAATATAGAGTGAGTGAAAAAGCGGTGGAATATTTTGACAGAGAAATGAGCATGCTCAAAAAGAACCACATGGAAACTCTACACGTGAAAATACAGTACAAAAAAGAGGTGAAAATGTTTTTAAGAAAACACTCCTCCCCTCAAGGCAATCTGAGAGTGGTGAGGGGTGTGGGGGAAGAGGGCTGAAGGGGGCCTCTGGGTGGGCACTAGGTTGGGGAGGGGGGCAGGGACTAGGGCCCTGGTCCAGCCGTATGAGGGCACCCCCATCTGGAAATAATCAGGTTAGCCCCTCCTCGGCTGGTGTCCAGCCGGGCCCCACATTTTCTGTGCAACCCCCAGACCTGCTGGCCCGCAGGGACCAGAGAGCTCCCTGCCCCAGACATCACCTGCCTCCTTGAGTCAGGGTTTCTGTGGTTCCCGGGTCACCTCTGGGGAAGCAGCCGCTTGGCCCCTCAGCCCAGGACATGAGCATCCCTTGTGGAGGTTCCGCAGGGCCAGCTGGCCGGCCACGTCCTGGGCAGAGGCCCATGCCCTGATGACCTCGCAGGCTTCCCTGGTCCCAGCCTCCCGTCCTCAGCTGCCCATAGCCTGTGGTACCTGTTCCAGACAGGACTAAGGCGGGGTACCCAGACGGCACAGCTCCTGGATTGGCCAGTGGGGATGCAGTGTGAGCTCGTGGGGCACCTTCCACAGCCCAGATGCGGGCCCCTGGTGACGGTACCGTCCCCCCTCCTGAGTGTCAGGGGCAAGCAGAGACCCCTGGTTCCAGGTGCATGAGAGTCTCAGTCAGAGGGCAGAAACCCTCCCACCCGCACCCCCCCCCCACCCCGCAGCTTGTGGTAAATTCCATTGCCCTTGGGCGGCACAGATGCTTCAAGACCAGCCCTGCCCAGGCCAGGCTCCAGACCCTGCTGCCCCAAGCTTCCCCAGACAGGAGGACCAAGCCCCTTGCCAGCTGAGCCTGGATGCAGACAGAGGTGTCCAGGGCTCGGCCTGGAGCCAGTTGCACCCTGCGATCTGGGAGGAACCTTCTCCACGTCCCACCCACAGCCTGTGCTCCTGGCACAGAGCATGTGTCTGTGTGTACACAGGTGTGCGTGTGCATGCTACGTCTCTGTATCTGTGTCCGTGTCTCTCAGTGTCTGCTCTGTGTGTGTGTCTGTGTGTATCTATACAGATGTGTTTACGTCTCTGTGTATCTGTGTTTCTGTGCATGTCTCTGTCTATATGTGTGTGTGTCTGTCTCTGTGTATCTGTGTGTGTGTCTGTGTGTGTGTCTGTATGCATGTGTGTGTGTATGTCTATGTGTGTGTGTATCTGTGTGTGTATGTGTGCCTGTCTATATGTATGCGTGTGTATGAGTGTGTCTATCTCTGTGTATCTCTGTGTTTGTCTATATGTATGTGTGTCTGTGTGTGTCTATGTTTCATGTATCTGTGTGTGTGTATATGCGTGTGTGTCTGTTTGTCCATATGTATGTGTGTGTGTGTCTGTGTGTGTCTACATCTCTGTATATCTGTGTTTCTGTGTGTGTCTGCATGTGTGCGTGAAGGTGGGACTCAGGCTCACAAGGTCCCTCTGGGCTGTGATAAAGACTCAGACCCTGCCTGTGGGTGCCTGGTCTGACAGCTGTCCAGCCCCATGCCCCCTGGGACAGGCTGCTGGGAAACGGCTCCTGCCTTTGGCGCTGGCGGGAGTCAAGCTGCGTGAGTGCCCTATGCGCAGGGCCCACCCCCGGCCCCACGCTGACTGCTGTAAGGACCTTTCCCCGCCCCTCAGGCTGCTTTCCTGGCTTTCCCCCAGAGAGCTGGATTATGTGAGTAATAAAGCTTTTCACATCCTCTTTGCACGTGTGTGGCAGGGCGGTGGGGAGGGAGGTCACCAGTCTCGACCAAACCAAGGTCCAGGCGGGCATCTGCCCTGTTTCTGCAGCGTGGGCACCACAGGGGCCATTGGTGGCCCTGATAACGGTGGGCATGGCCCGCAGCCCTGGGAGCCGGCCAGGGAACTGGCCCTGGTTTCAAACCCCAGATTGTGAAGACCGGGTGTTTTCCACTACAGAAACCTCTCCTGGCCACTCCTGACTGTGTGATCCCAGAAAAGCCACTCAGCCTCTCTGGGCCCCATTGTTAGCAGCAAACCGGAGTGTTTGAAACAAAGAGGCCTGTGGTGACCTCAGGGTCATGAAGAGGAGGGCTGGAGAGGGCCTGGGCCCCCACGAGGCAGCCCACGATGGAGAGTGCCTTCAAGGTCACAGAACTCGGAGCCCAGGGCTTCAGGTCGGGTCCCTGCTGGTCGTGTCCTGGTTGCAGGAGGCCTGCCCTTGAAAGCTCAGGCAGAGGCCGGCCCAGGGTCAGTGCCCCGGAGTTGGTCTGGACTTTGTGAGCCCAACACCTGCCTTCAGGAAGAGGCAGCTGGGCCCTGGGATGGCTTGGGGTGGCCGGAGCTCGCAGGGCTGGCCACTGTGGAGGCCGCGCCTCGGCCCGGGCCCTGCCCTTCACCTCCCGTGCTGGCCTCTGGGTCCGCCCATGGTGAGGGCGCCCTGAGGATGGAGGCCCTGGCAACTCTCAGTCTGAATGAGGCGGAAAGGACACGTGGATGGAGGTCTACACGCAGAGCCTGGGGAGCTGACGGCTTCAGGGCAGCCGGCAAAGCCAGCAGAGAGAGGCACAGCCCAGATACCAGCCTCCCCGGGACTCAGGGGAGCCTGGGGGACCCTCACCAGGTCAACACAGGACGGAAGGGGGACCCCCGCCGGGTCGACACAGGCGGCACTCAGAGGCTGAGCCTTCCCGGATAGAGGGGCCCGTTCAGTTAGAAATGGCCTCGGGGGGCTTCCAAGGTGGTCCAGGGGCTGAGAGCCCCCTGCCAGCGCAGGGCACACGAGTTCAATCCTGGACTGGAAAGAGCCCATCCTCGGAGCATCGAAGCACGAGTGCCACAATCGCTGAGCCGGCGTTCCGGAGCCCGGGAGCGGCGAGTTCTGACCCCAGGGAACGTGGAGCCCGGGCTCCACCCGGGAAGCCGGGCACTGCCCCTAGAGGGGCGCCCCTGTCCCTCACAGCTGGAGCTCGCAGAGACCTGGGGCAGCCAAGACTGAAGAACTACAGCAGTGGGGGCCTCCTGGATCTGTCTGGACGAAGAGGCTGCGAACCATGTAATTGGAAACAGGAGGCCGTTTTCCTGGTGCAGTTTCCCTGACCTGCTGCTGCTCGGGGTGCCAGGCGGCCGGAAGGCTCACGGGGCGCGGGGCGCGGGGTAGGGGCCCTCGCACAGCCCAGCCCCCCCCCGCCCGGTCGCATCTGCCTGTGTTCGTGTCTCTGAGCGGCCATCTCCCCAGGAGGAGCAGGGTGGCCCAGCCCCTGGATCGGCCCGTGTGGATGCAGGGCCTGGGCTGACTCAGGTGGCCCCGAAGGCCCGGGCGATCTGTGGCCCGTCCATGCGCCCTGCTTCACGCAGGCTGGCTGTGAGTGGGCCAGATGCTGGACACAGCCACATGCCCTGCTGACAGGTTCAGGGGCGATGGGGCGTGTGAACCCCATGCCTGCTATGGTGTGGGGAGAGCATGGCCCCGACGCTGGGGGTAGGATCTCCACGCAGCATTTTTCATCTGATGTCCGGCAGGAGACGGACAACGCGGGCAAGTGAGGCCAGGCCCACCCTCCCACCCGTGCAGAAAAGAACGGGAGACAGCTCGGCGGGTGGGGACCGCCGACCTCCCCACCAAGGGCCGGAGCAGAGCCCACGAGGCTGGCGCTTCCACCCCACCTGAGTGCCACGAGCCCTGGTCACGCTGGGCTCGGCCACCAGCCACCGCGTCCCCTGAAACCACTTCCCGGTCTCCAGGCTCTGAGGAGCGTCCTGACCACAGGCTGCCTGGCCACGCCAGCAGTGCTCCGTGTGTCAAGTTGAGGAGAGCGTGGACGCCCCCCTTGCGGAGGCTGATGAGGGCGCGGAGGCTGATGAGGGCCCGGTGGCTGGGGTCAGTGGGAGCGTCCCTGGATGCCTCTGTCTCGGCTTCAGCAGCGACCATCCCCACCCCCAGACCCCCAGGTCTGTGCCCCAATCCCTGGCTTAGAGCTCGCGCTTTCCCGACAGCCTGAGCTCACACTCTGGTCCTGTGTGTGACCTGTGTTCACACAGTCACTTCTTTGCAAAACTTGTGAAAGAAAGATGCTCCAATTGTCGGTCAAGACTGCAACCTCCTTCCGCTCTGAGCTGGCCTCCAGGTGACCACCAGGGCCCCTGGCCAGCTCTCTAAGACCGTGGAGGTGGGGGCGGGGGCACCGGCCACCTGCTCAGGGGACCCGTTTAGCCTGGACACCTTCCTTCTGTACTGGACACAGCCCAGCCATCGTGGGATGGCCGGGAGTCCCAACTTGGACCAGCATTGTTACGAAAAGAAAACTCTGGGTCAAACAAAACATAGGTCATGCCTGGCGTGTCCATCCCTGGAGGCTTTGACACCTGCGTGCTGACTGGAGCTGCCCCCTTGACCCTAGGGCAGCCGTGGGCCGTGACCCCTGTCCCCGGGTGGCAGGTCACGTCACTCCAGGTCCCTGTGGGCCCATCTGGCCATCAACACTAGCACAGAGGCCTCATTCCTTGGGCACTGCTGCCCTCTGACTTTGCCCCCTTTGCGAGGACTCCTGCCTGGCTGGGTCGGAGGCCCCTTGGTCCCTGTGATGCTCAGGTGGCCTCTGAGAGGCATCGACTCTGGGAGAGCCTCTGCTAGGGGAACGCGGGGACTGGGGTTTCTGGGCTGAGCCCTAGAAACTCTCTCACCTGCCCAGGAGACCCCAAACTGCCTTCTGTTCCCCGCTCGACGTGGGTGAAGGATTGCAAGCTCCTGAGAACCCTACGCCCGCCTCTCCGGGAAGCCGACCAAATGGTTTTCCTGGAACCAGTTCCCCTCCCAGCCCTGCCTCCCATGGTCCCTGCTTTCTGGACCCACTCCGAGCCAGAGAAGGAATTTGTCCTTCCCAAGGGGACCTTGCAGTGGTCCCGGGCTGCCGCAGACATAGCTGCAGGGAGGCCCAGGAAGGCTGCAGGGAGTAGGGGGCACAGAACCAGTGTGGGGCCCGGCCCCGCACCCCCCAGCCAGAAAAGCTTAGTCTCACTGTACTCACAGATGGGGCTTCCAGGAGAGATGGCTCTCGAGGGAGACTTCTTGGATTTTGCTGGATAAATACAAGTTGCTGTGTTCCGGGCCCAGAGGAAATCCGGCTCCTGATCCCAGGGTGGTGAAGGTCCACTGGAGTGGGGTCCACTGTGAGGTTCGCTGTGAGGGTCCGCTGGAGTGGCGGCGCAGCCCCTCTCCCCAGGCTGTCTGAGGAGTGGACCAGCTGCCCCCGGGGCTGTAGTGAGCCTTTGTGGGACAATAGGTCACATGTCCACTCTGATCTGGCCTCCAGGTCACCGCCAGGGCCCCTGGCCGGCTCTGTAAGACCGTGGAGGTGGGGTGGGGGCACTGGCCATCTGCTCAGGGCCCCATTTAGCCTGGCACCTTCCTGTCATCCTGGGCACGGGCCAGCCGCCCCAGGACTGCAGGGAGCCCCCAGCCCCCAGGGCCTGCGTGCACAGGGCGCCTGCAGCGAGTGTGGCCACACCACGGTGACTGCACAGAAGTGAGTAGCCGCACGACGGGCACACGTCCAGCCCCAGGACGCAAGCCCAGAGGGGTCAGCAACGACAAGAGGAAGGAAAGGAGCCTCTTTCTCAAGATGAACCCAGGGAGCCCAGAGGAGCCGAGACTGTCGACCGCTGTTGCCCCCTCCCCCTGGGGCACACCTCCCTGGGGCCCAAGTCCAGCTCTGGCTCTTTCTGGCTGGCAGCCTCAGGTGGCTTATTTCATCTCAAAAGCCACGTCTTCCTCTGCGTGTGTGTTTAATATGTTACCCAGACCTCCATCCCCAGCTTCCTCATGCCCACCATACTAGGTTTCCCTGGAGCCGGGGAAAGGACAGAGACACGGGGGCCACCCTGGGCCGGAGTTTCTGGGGGTCTGCCCCCTCCCTGTGGGCCTGGGAGCCGGCTCTGAGGCGGGGGTAGACAGGCCCCAGGCTGAGAAGCTCAGTCCCTGTGGACAGACGCTCCCAATCTCGACAGCAGGTCAGTTGAGAGAGGAGGCTGGACTCTGCCGAGAAGAGGTTCAGACCACACGTCCCTCACTCTGAAGTCAAGGAGACTTTCCTGACTGCACAGGCATAGAAACGCTCTCTGGAAGTCAGGCGGAGGGTGTCACCTCAGAGTACATGGTAACCCACCCACGAGCCCCTTCACTGGAGCCCACCTTGGCTGAGAGACGAGGACACGTGGGAGGACCCTGAGATAAACCAAGTATGGACTCAGGACCAAGACGACTGGGCAGAGGAGGCGTGGAAGCGGACCCAAGGCCAGGCAGAGAAGGATGACTGGAAAAACCACAGCTTTCCCCAGACGGACCTTTGTTGGCAAGGTAATGTCTCTGCTTTTTAACATGCTGTCTAGATTGGTCATAACTTTCCTTCCAAGGAGTAAGCATCTTTTAATTTCATGGCTGCAGTCACCATCTGCAGTGATTTTGGAGCCCAAGAAAATAAAGTCAGCCACTGTTTCCCCATCTATTTGCCATGAAGTGATTGGACCAGATGCTATGATCTTTGCTTTCTGAATGTTGAGCTTTAAGCCAACTTTTTCAGTCTCCTCTTTCACTTTCATCAAGAGGTTCTTTAGTTCTTCTTCACTTTCTGCCGTAAGGGTGGTGTCATCTGCATATCTGAGGTTATTGATATTTCTCCCAGCAATCTTGATTCCAGCTTGTGCTTCATCCAGCCCAGCATTTCTCATGATGTACTCTGCACGTAAGTTAAATAAGCAGGGTGAAAATATACAGCCTTGAATTACTGCTTTCCCAGTTTGGAACCAGTCTGTTGTTTCATGTCCAGTTCTAACTGTTGCTTCTTGACCTGCATACAGATTTCTCAGGAGGCTGGTATGATGGTCTGGTATTCCCATCTCTTTAATACTTTTCCACAGTTTGTCATGATCCACACAGTCAAAGGTTTTAGCGTAGTCAATGAAGCAGAAGTAAACGTTTTTCTGGAATTCTTTTGCAACTGAATACATTTCTTTGCCCAGTGCCTACAAAAATAAACACTCAGTAAATAGAGAAGTAAGGTTTGAAGTCATAAATTATAACCAAGGTGATAGAGAAAGAAAATGTTACTTCAGAAATGATCATTCAGATGTTTGAGGCTAAAGTTCCAGTCATAAATAATTCAGAAAGGTTTCTAGTCGTAAATGGTAAATAGGTGTTAGGAAAAGGGTTCTAGTCACAAATCATAAGTTAAGGTGATAGTGGTTTCCTGTCAAAACATACTCAGATGATGGAGAAAAAAGATGTCCAGTCAAAAGGGCAGCACAGTTGATACAGGGAAAGTTTGCCAGTTATGAATAATAACTCAGATGATAAAGATTTCCTGTCAAAAGTGTTAACTCAGGTGATAGAGACCGAAGATCTCCAAGCATAAATGATAATGTGATCAAGACCAAAAGTTTTTCGGTAATAACAACTCAAGTGGTGGATAAGTTTCCATTCATGGTGATAACCCAAGTGCTAGAGAAAGCAGGTTTCTGTCATAAATGTGAAGGCAGGGGATAGACGAAAATGTTATTCAATCATGAATGAAAAATCTTGTGATGGAAAAGTTTTCCTGTTATAAATTAGGATGTAGACCTTGGCAAAGAAAGGTATTCAGTTGCAAATGATAATCCAGGTCATGAAAAAAAAGTTTCCTAATCACAAATGATTACTCAAATGATTAGAGAAAGAAGGATTTCCATTCATAGGTGATAACTCAGGTGATTAAAAAGAAGGTGCCCGTCATAAGCTAAAACTTAGAAGTTTTTTAGATGTAAGTGGTACCTCAGTAATACATAAGGAAGGCTTCCAGTCATAAGTAATAAGTCAAGTAATGGAGAACAAAGATTTCCTGTCATAAATCAGTTTATAAAAAAATAAGGTTTCTAGCCATAAATGATAACTCAAAATGTTTCCAGTCACTAATGAAAACTCAGCAGATAAGAAACGAAGTTTCCAGTCATAAATTTTACCTAAAAGAGATACTTACAAATAAGGAGTATCCAGTCACAAATAACAACCATGGTCACAGAAAAGTCTTTCCATCATAAATGATAATCAAGATATAGAAAAAGAATCCCTCTCATAAATGGAATTTTAAGGGGATGACAGAGGATGAGATGGTTGGATGGCATCACCGACTCGATGGACATGAGTTTGAGCAAGCTCCAGGAGTTGGTAATGGACAGGGAGGCCTGGCGTGCTGCAGTCCATGGGGTTGCAAACAGGTGGATACGACTGAGGGACTGAACCGAACTGAACTGAACTGATAAGGTCATAAAGAAGTTTCCCAGTATTACGTGATGACTCAGGAGACAAAGAGGCTTCATGTCATAGTGAAGAGTGAAGTGATAGAGAACGGAAAACCGCAGTCATGAAGGATAAAACACACTAGAGAAAGATGGTGATACAGAGGATTCCCAGTCACAAAGGATAAATCAGGTGACAGAAAAGAAAGTTTTCCAGCCATAAATGATAACTCAGGTGAGACAGAAAAATTCTGTCATAAATGATAATTCAGGAAATAGAGAAGTAGGATTTCCAGTCATAAATGGTAACCATCAATAGCATGAGACAGAAAAACTTTTCTACTTTTAATTGATCATGCAGGTGATAAAGAAAGATTCAAGTCATAAAAGATAAATCATGTGATAGAGTGTTTCTAGTTATAAATAATAACTCAAGTGATACAGAAAACTATCAAGTAAGAGAAAATGAAAGCTTTTCAATCAAAAATTGTAACTCAGGTGATAGGGAAAGAATACTTCCAGTTTTTGGCCATAATTCATAGGCTAGAAAAGAGGGTTTCGAGTCAAATGAGAACTTATAGAGAAAGGCTTCCAGTCATAAGCAATCATTCAGGTGATACAGAGAGAGGGTGTCTAGTCAAAAAAGAGAACTGAGATGATAGAGAAAAAAGTTTTCTAGTCATAAAAAAGGTGGAGAAAAAGGTTTCCAATAATTAATGATTCAGGTGACAAAGAAAAAGTGTTTCACTCATAAATGATTAGTCAGCTGAGAGAAGAAAGTTTCCCAGGCCTAAATGTCAGGTGATAAAGAAACAAGGTAGCTTGTCGTAAGTTATGGAGAAAGAAGATTGTTTGGTCATAAAGTGGTCACTCAGGAGAGAAAAAAAATTCAGTCATGAATGGTAACTAGTCAATACGGAAAGAAGGCTTCTAGTCATAAATGGTAACCAATATTATAAAAAGCCTTCCACCATAAACAATAGCAGGTCACAGAAAATGACTTTTTGTCACAAAGGTAACGGGTCACAGAGAAGGAAATGTTCTGACCTGGTGTGATGACTCAGGTGACAGGACAAAAGGTGTCCTGTGGCAAATGAGGGTTCGTGTGTCAGAGGAAGAAGGGAACGTCACAAATGACAACTCAGGCAGCAAAGTGAAGTTGCTGCTTAAAACTAGTAAAAGAGGAAATTTTGCAGCCGAGAATGGTAACTCAGGTGATGGTGAAAGATGGCTTCCAGCCATAAGTGACAACACCGGGGGTAGAAAGAGAAGATTCAGTCACAAATGCTAAGTTGGGAGTCGCATAAATACAGTTTCCAATCCTAAGTGGTAACTCCAGGGACTCAGGGCAAAGTTCCAGTCGCATGTGGTCACCCAGGTAACATAAAATGATTCCAGTCATAAAACCCAAGTTGGGTGATGCAGAAAGAAGTTTCCTGGTCATAAATCCTAACTCAGGTGGTCCAGACGGAAGCTCACCCATCACAGAGGCACATCGGGTGACGAAGGTTGTTTGCAGCCACAAACAGCCCAGGTGATACACAGAGAAAAGTTTCCTCCCCCTCTGAAGTGATGATTCTCTGGAAGAGAAAAAAGGTTTCATGTCGTGAATGACATTGGGATACAGGAAGAAGTTTTGCGGTCAGCAATAATGACTCAGGTGACTGGGGAGGAAGTCGTCTTGTCCTAACTTATGACTTAGGACAGAGGAGATAGGTTTCCAACAACAGAGCAGACCGTCCTCAGCAGGATGACTGGAGGACGAGGTGACAGGGATTTCAAGGATGATCCTCACAGTCACACTACAGAGAAAATGAGAAAGGTTTCCAACAAGTGCAAACTCAGATTACAGACAAAGAAGTTTTCAGGAGCAAAGGATAACTCATGTTAGAGAAAAAGAAGGCTTCCAGCCAGGATAGATAGGTCCAGACACACAGAAATAAGGTTTCCATCCATAAATGACAGTTTTGGGGAGAGAGAGAAGGTTCCAGCCCTGAATGACACACAGTGACAGACCACAAAAAGTTTCTAGTTCTGGATGGTAAGGAGTTTGAGTCATAAATCAGAACTCGGGGGATGGAAAACTCACCTCCCCATCCGAAAGGACACTACAGCCGTGGAGCGAGGCTGCCACAGTGACGGGGCCACCTCCCCGGAGCGGCCCCTTCGCTGGCGTGAAGAAGTTGCCAGGCGGGAACCACAGCCTCCGCAGAAGGGCCTCCAGGTTCGGGGGGTCGGGGGGGCAGAGCCGCGGTTGTCGGTTCACTCCTGGGGCGCTTCTGCCCCGCGTCGCCTCCGCACCGGGCAGAGGGGCTGTGGACGCAGAGACCGCAGCTCAGCACGTTTCCTCCGTGCCATGACCACGACGCTCACCCTTGCAGTCCCCATCACCTCGTCTTCTGGGTCATCCTGCCGGGGACGGTCTGCTCTGTCGGGCTGTGTCCTCAGCCTCTCTCGCAGGTGCCCCAGCCCACGGAGGGGTCGATCTGAGGCCTGTGCGCTGGACCGTGGGCTCAGCAGAGGCCAGGCAGGCAGCACCATGCCCCATGGTGTCCCAGGGTGGCGCTCTGCCCCCTCTCCCGCCTGCGCCCGCCTAGGAGCCTACCCCCGTGGGGGGACAGCATGCCCCCATCCTGAACCCAGGGCCCAGCCGAGGGCACCTCCGGCTTTCAGCCACGGCCCAGAAAGTGCCCACAAGGCTGGTGCCCGCCTCCGGCAGGGGACCTGGGTACGACCCCTCCTCCTACCAGGCCCAGCCCCCACCCCTGACCCAGAGAGAGCTGGCGCCTGAGGAGGCGGTCAGAACACCCATGCCCCCACCCCTGCCCGGCACACAGGCACTCAGACGTCCCCTGGGCCCAGAGGCTGGTGTGTGTGGGCGGGGCTTACAGGGCCGGGGCAGGGACCACGTGGCAGGCTGCCTCTGCGACCACTCTTCCCTCTGCCCCAGGCCCCTCCTGTCCATCCCGCAGAGCGGCGCTGCCCCCTGGTGTCCATGGGCGGCAGCGTCAGACACCCTCACACTCTGGGAAAGGGCCTGGGGGAAGGACCACCCTCAGATTCTGGTGCAGGCCTCGCCCTCCCGCCCCCACCACCTGCCCCCAGCCCTCTCGGCTGCCCCCTCACTGTCTGTCTGCCCCTCTGCACGGCCCGCCCTGGTTAGCCCCTCCTCCCCAGACCCTCTCTTCCCACTGGGGACACAGGGCTCCTCAGCAGTAACAGTGGAGCATGGAGCGCCCCCGCCCTGACCCCAGGGCCCACAGACCTCTCTTCTCACCCTATTTCAGAGTCTTGAGGAAGCCACAGAACCGGGCCCTGGCCCCCAAGGCCGTGCTCGCTCTAGCCCTGGACCTGACCGGAGCCAAGGCTGGCTGATGGTCCCAGGGGTGGAACCCGGGTCTCCCACTCCAGCCCAGCTCCGACCAGGCCTCCCCAGGCTGCATGGCCACGTGCAGGCAGCGCAGCTCCACACCACGGTGTGAGACAGGCTAAAGTTACCTCATCGTGTGAGTGACTTAAAACTCAAAGCATTTGAGAGTGTTAAGAAAATCAAAATGAGAAAATTTTGGAAAAAGATTTTTTTTGAAAAAGATTTTTAATACTTAAAAAGTTTTAAGACAAAAGGTAACATATTCTTTTAAAAATGTTTTATAAAACAGTGATATGAAATTTATTTTAGCATGAGATAAAAGCAAAACAAGGTTCTGTGGAATACACCCATTGTCGGCCAATTCATCTTACATCTGTTATTGGGAATCTTCGTTTAAGCCGTGACTGGCGTCCTGCGACAAACGACTCACCGGGAAACATCGCCGTGAGGCCGGCCACGCTGGTCACCAGTGAGGCAGGCCCCACGCCAGCTGTCCCTCCCCGACAAGCAGAGTGTACCTGCTACCAGGAAGAGCACTGGGCCTAAAATTTTTCTCTTGATTTCTGTAACACAGGAACAGGTTCTTATTCATCGCAGTCTCCAGAACGTGTGCACTAACCAGGACGAGCTTGCAGCAGGAAGCAAATGCTGCCTCGTCTTGAGCAACGTGTACTTTTTTTTTAATGCTATGATTACATTCTTCCTTAAGGCAATGTAGTTTGTTTTGTTTCTATAAAACTTACATTAATCATCTTTTTAAATAAAATGTCAGCATTTTGGGTCCAATCAACCAGAAGCAGGATAGAACCAGGACATCTAGACAGTTCTTTATAAAGAGACACTGAGCTCAGATGATCGTCCTTCAAAACAGAGAAAACAGGCTGTTTTGTCTTCGAGCATGCAGTTAAAGTACGTAAATGCAACACACTTCTTGAGCAACATCATGTAAGCACAACACGCTGCTTGAACCACACAGGCCTGCAAGTCTCAGCTGTGGCCTCATATATCCTGGGGCAGCTGCTGCGGTGAGGAAGCGATGGCGCCTTCCCGCGGTGTGCTCACCGAGGACAGACGGTGGCGGGGGCTGGGGGTGGGGGGGCGGGCCGGGTCACACGCACGACGAGAGCTTCTTTCTCTCCTCAAACTGCTTGTCCACGGCCAGAGACAGGGCCCGGAGAAAGCCCTCAATGGTGACAGTGGGGGCCTGGAAAATACACGGCACTGTGGCAGTCCTTGCCCTTGGGGTGGGGGTGGCCTGGTAGCACCCACCTCCAGGGCACAAGCACTCTGAGCAGGCAGGGAGGGCCTGGGCATGCGCTTTCCACACGCCAGTGAGGTGAGCAGACACACACCAGCCCTCCACTGCCCCCGGGCCTGTCACCAGCCCTCCACTGCCCCCGGGCCTGTCACTTCAGAAACACGAGAGGCAGCGGAAACCCCAGGGAGGCAGGCGGGACTCTCCTCGAGGCCAGCCCTGCAGGCAGAGTGGGCAGCAGGGGCCCAGGGCCCGGGCACTCACCTGGATGTACAGCGCATGAGCCAGAAAAGGGAGCTTTCTCAGGACACGGCCACTCAGGCCCTCGCTCTTCCTGTGAACATGACCACATGGCGTCAGCTCCACACGGACCGCGGTGCACTTCAGGACAAGTCCCGATCTCTCCCTAGAGCCCCTTGGAGGGTGGGCAGTCTCCCCCAGACCTCAGCTACTGCTCCAGGAGGGGCAGGATCCTGACACCACCCACGGCCTCGGCTGGGGGACCATGAGGTGGTTACAGGCCGGCTCACACCTCTGAATTCTTGCACAAGTCTGCACTGCTCCCCTCTGTCCCACCTTGACCACTGTAACCAACTCTCTCCAAAGCCCCGCCAGCGTGTCTGGCACCTGGTGTCTGCCACGCAGCCCACCCGAGGCCCTCACACAGCGCACACGGTCTCCCTGACCTCTCTCCAGTTTATCCAAATTCTAACTGTCTTCAGAGGCTCTGCTCTACTTCCCGGCTCGATCTCTGGGGCCACCTGAGCACTTGCCGGTGCTACCAGCCTGGGCTCGGGCAAGTGTGCCGGGCATTCTCACATGTTTCGTGGCTCTCAGTACCCAGGCAGTGGGATCAAACACTGTCCGTCCCACAGCACCAAGGCCAGTGCCCTGACTGTTTAACTGTTTACTCTGCTCATCAAAGAAAAAGCCTCCACCTTACTTTCCCGGCCATTTGTAAAAACTTAACAAATATTGCTTAAGAATCCACCGATGCTACAGACAGCCTTAATCTGAGAGCCTGTCCTCAGCTAGTGCAGTGCTTGGCTTGCTGTCCATGGGCACAGGTGGAGGGCAGCTGGCCTCACTCTCCCATTCAGGAGGCCAGGGTTGGGGAGGCCAGAGGGCATCTGCTGTGGGTGAGATGCCCTGGGATTCAGCCTCCGCCACCCGACCCATATCACCACCTCGGCTGCCACAAGCAATTACAACCCCTGTGACCAAAGAGAACGGGCTTCTCTAGGTTGTCAAAGCGAGGTCACCCTCAGAATGGGAGAAAATACTTGCAAACGAAGCAAATGACAAGGGATTAAGTCTCAAAAACATACAAGCAGCTCATGCAGCTCAATATCAAAAAAACAAACAGCCCAATCCCAAAATGAGTGGAAGATATAAACAGACATTTCTCCAAAGAAGACATACAGATGGCAAACACACATGGAAAGAGGCTCAACATCACTAATCATTAGGGAAATGCAAATCAAAACTATACCGGTCAGAACAGTAATCATCAAAACATCTACAAGCAATAAATGCTGGAAAGGGTGTGGAGAGAAGGGAACCCTCCTACACTACTGGTGGGAATGCAAACTGATACAGCCACTACGGAGAACAGCACGGAGCTTCCTTAAAACCCTAAGCACAGAACTACCACATGACCCAGCAACCCCACCCCTGGGCACATGTCTTGAGAAAACAAAAATTCAAAAAATATACTTATCCCTATGTTCATAGCAGCACTATGCACAATAGCCAAGACGCAGAAACAACCCAGATCTCCACTGACACGTGAATGGACAGAGACGACGTGGTGTACATACACAGTGGGATATTGCTCCACAGTGAAAAAGAATGAAATGATGCCATTTGCAACAACACGGATGGACCTGGAGATTATCATACTAAGTGAACCAAGACAGACAGAGACAAATATCATATGATATCACTTATACATGGAATCTAAAATATTATACAGATAAACTTACTTACAAAACTGAAACTGACTCAGACTTAGGACACAAATTTCTGGTTACCAGAGGGGCATGGGGGAGAGGGGTAAATTGAGAGACTGGGATTGACACGTTGCTGTTCAGTCGCTCAGTCGTGTCTGCCTCTCTGCGACCCCATGGGCTGCAGCACGCCAGGCTCCTCTGTCCTCCACCAACCCCCCAGAGTTTGCTCAAACTCATGTTCACTGAGTAGGTGATGCCATCCAACTATGTCATCCTCTGCCGCCCCCTTCTCTTCTGCTTTCAGTCTTTCCCAGGATCAGGGTCTTTTCCAATGAGTCGGCCCTTCAACTCTGGATAACATACAAGCTACTACATGTAAAATAGGTGACAGATAAGAATCTACTGTGGGGCATAGGGAACTCTACTCAGTACTCTGTGGTGACCTATAAAAAAGAATCTAAAGGAGAAGATACATGTATGTATAACTGAGTCACTTTGCTCTATAATATTTACTGCAAATCAACCATATTTCAAAAAAGTTTTTAAAAAAGAATAAGTGAGGTCTGTACACACCTTGAAATTTCACTCAGAAGGAGGCTCAACTTGGACACGTTGTTTTCGATGAAGCCAATCATCTCCAGCTCGCGGAGGGTCAGCAGCTGCTGGCGAGGGTATATGATCTGACACTGCAGGGACAGAGGATGGGGCAGCAAAAGCATCGGTCAGTGATTTCTCCCTGAGCTCGACCTGCAGACCCAACAAGTGCAGTGTTCAACGTAAGACGGTGGGTGCAGGCTGAGTGACACCTCTTTCTACACAGGAACCAGACACTGTAAGTTACGCCAGCAAATCAAGAACACACAAGAAAGCTAATGTGTTTTTAGGAAAGTGAGAAAAAACTCAAGGCACCCTCATTAGCTCTTCCAGGCAAGAGAGGTAGATCTTGAAGATGGCTGCTGCAGAGGGCGGCCCGATGTACTGCCTGATGTCAGCCCTGTCCACGAAGGCCACGTCGATCCTCTCTGTGATGTTGGACGTGGTCAGGATCACCACGTTGGAGTGCCTGTGGGCAGAGGGCGGGCCCAGTCAGCCTGGGCCACAGGGACCCAACCACCCCTGCCCTGACACACGCAGTGTGAGGACAGACCAGCACCAGGGCCCAGGCGTTCAGCCGGCTTCCCGTCCTGTGCCCACCCCCACGAGGTCTTCTGAGGCCCTGCTTCTTGGGCTCTGCCTGACTCTCACTCCTGCCAGGTCCTCCCGGCTGCAACAGCGCAGACCTCCCCGCTCTTGCTCTGCGAGCTCCCCGCCTATGGACAGCTCTCACGGGCCCCAGCTGGACTGCTTCCTGCCCCCTTCACCTTGGTGAAGCCCTCACTCTGCGCAGTGTCCTTGCGCCCCAACACTGACACTGCCCGCCTGGGCACGGCCACATCTGCCCGTCACACACTCTCACCACTCTGACAGCCGCGACGCTGAGCTGCATGATTCACCCTGAGGACTAGCGGCCCTCCCCTCCGGCTCCTACACTCCCCAGAGACCCCGCCATCCGGTCTGCTCACCTGTGGGAACAGCATGGAGTGGGCAGCGGCACCCTGGGGAGCACACCGCCTGGCCTGCTGGGCTTGAGTCCCGGAGACGAGGCAGGGCTGCCCCGGGCCCGCAGGCAGCACACAGACCACTGGCAGCTTTGTGGCTGCGGAGCACCTGGAGGGTTGCCCCCCACCGACCCCTGTATTCTGACCACAGAGTGGTGAGCAGAGCTGAGCCAGGTGAGGGAGGCACACGGGGCCCAGGAGTCTGGGCAGCAGCTGGCGAGCATGGAGTGTGCACAGGGTTCCCACACATGGCTGGGAGCCACGTGCCGGGATCAGGCTTTCCACCAACGGTCACCAGAGCGGGCCTTAATCTCGTGAGGCAAGGAAGGTGAGAGAGACTGCAGAGACAAGTCTCCACTTCTCCCGGGGTAATGGACGGGGTTCAGGGAGACCCCCTTTTCTGAGCAGTGGGTACCTTCTCCCCACACCAAATCTTTGCTGTGCATTTTTAACACTTCAATAACATAAAAAGTGCTTAATTTCTAAAAAGCTTATGTAGCACATGCTGCTTCAAACATACAGAAGACAGGGCCCATACCCAATGCCAGACGCATCCTGAGCTGGTAAAGCTGGGAGTAAGGCCGGGGGTGTGCGTGTGCAGTGGTACCTTTTAATCTGATCGATTTGGGTCAAGACGGCATTGACTACACGGATGGCATCCGAAGGCTCGGCGCCTGCCCTGCATGCGTTACGGGCAGCGGTCAGGCTTTCCACCTGTGGGCACAGAGTGGCGGGGTGGTCAGCTAAGTGGACGTGGGGCGGGGGGCATGTGAACACCGCACCGAGGGCTTGTGAGGACCCCTGGGGCTAGGACTGCAGGACACAGCCTGTGGAGGCTGGCCAAGCATGGGGCTGGTGGTGCCGGAAACATGAAAGGCCACCCAGTCCTGCGCTTCCTACAGTCACAGGTGTGAACACACCCACCTCATCGATCAGCACGAACACCAGAGCATCCTTGTCATCAATCAAGTCCTGAATCTTCTGGAACATCCTAGTCACCAGCTTGCCACTCTGGAAACAAAACACTCCTTATTATCAACGTGTACTCTTCAAGCTGCTTGCTGTACACGTGCGTCCACTGTCTCCATCTGGCTGAGCTCTGACCCTAGGTGGCCCCACAAGCCCACCGTCTCCTGACAGCCCCTCGGAAAACTCCCTGAATCAGAGAAGCCAGGTCTGCAGGGAACCCAGAGGCCCGCTGCCACACCCACACCTCGGCCCCCTTTTCCACCTTTCCCTCCCCAGCGGTCCTGGATGTGCTGGGTCTTGGGTGCAAGTCAGCCAGGCGCCCCTCCTACAGGACTCCTGTCCCCACCCACCATCTGCCAGGGGCACCATCCGATACGGGGCCTGCAGCAGAGCCTTCCAGAGCTGAGGGGCACCTGTGCCATCACCTGGCCTGAGTGCCTCAGTTCACAGCTGGCGAACAAGGCTCAAGCTGAGGGTGCGGTCCCATTGGAAGGTGACCCCTCCCTCCTCAGGTAACACTGAACATCCCGTGCCCCAGCCCAGGTCTGGAGGTGACAAGCAGAGGGTCCTCTCAGGCCTCAGGTGGTTTCCAGGTTATCACTAAGCTCTGGAACTTTCCTCTGACCATACAGTCGGTCAGAGGAAATGGGAATGTGAAATTCCCATTTCACCTATTTCTCTCCTAAAGCTTTTGGAGGAAAAAGATTGCCTAATCTACTGGACAAGTTTTCAACTATGTGGTGGACAATCCAGAGAACTGGGATTAGTATAAACACTTACCTCTGAAAACCACTTAGAAAAGAGGCTGTGGCTGTTAATTTCAATTAACTGGCCATATCGGTACCTAAGATGGTTTAGAAAAAAGAGAGAGAGAGCAATCATTACAAGTCAGTCCCACAACATCCCTGGCAGCAACCACCTCTGTCTCTATAATACAACACTGCTCAAGTGCCCAGCAGGCTGAGAATGACTACTCTGTTACTACTGACCCAGGATGAGGTAACTGCAAACTGCATACTAATAGTTATGAACAATCTAACAAGATGCGTCAACATCAATGGTTCTAGTTGGAGCAAACTAAGTGTCTCAGACTGAATGGTATCTTCATTTGACTTAAAACAAGAAAAAAATGGTGCTAAGATGGCAGAGTAGAAGGGTGTGCTTATCTGCTCCTGCGAGAACTCCAAAACTGCAACTCCCTGCTGAGCAACCACCAACAGAAGAATGTTGGACCTCACCAAAAAAAGACACCCTACATCTAAGGGCAAAGGAGAAGCCCCAGCAAGACAGCAGGAGGGCAAAGATCACATTTGGAATCAAACCCCATACCTTCCAGAGACACTCAGATGGCACAAGTAAAACCTTGTGTGCAACAGGACCCAGGAGAAAGAACAGTGACCCCACAAGAGACTGAGCCAGACTTGCCTGTGAGGGCAAGAGATGGGAATACCAGACCACCTGACCTGTCTCCTGAGAAACCAGTATGCAGGTCAAGAAGCAAGTTAGAACTGGATATGAAACAATGGACTGGTTCCAAATTGGGCAAGGAGTACGTCAAGGCTGTACATTGTCACCTTGCTTATTTAACTTATATGCCGAATATATCATGTGAAATACCAGACTGGATGAAGCACAAGCTGGAATCAAGATTGCAGGGAGAAGTATCAATAACCTCAGAGGGCAGATGACACCACCCTTATGGCAGAAAGTGAAGACGAACTAAAGAGCATCTTGATGAAAAGTGAAAAAGGAGAGTGAAAAAGTTGGCTTAAAACTCAACATTCAAAAAACTAAGATCATGGCATCAGGTCCCATCACTTCATGGCAAATAGATGGGGAAACAGTGGAAACAGCGACAGACTTTATTTCCTTGGGCTCCAAAATCGCTGAGGACAGTGACTGCAGCCGTGAAATTAAAAGACGCTTGCCCCTCAGAAGAAAAGCTATGATCAACCTAGACAGCATATTAAAAAGCAGAGACGTTATTTTGCCGACAAAGGTCCATCTAGTCAAACTATGGTTTTTCCAGTAGTCATGTATGGATGTGAGAGTTGGATCATAAAGAAAGCTGAGCACCAAAGAATTGATGCTTTTGAACTGTGGTCTTGGAGAAGGCTCTTAAAGAGTCCCTTGAACTGCAAGGAGATCAAACCAGTTGATCCTAAAGGAAATCAGTCCTGAATATTCATTGGAAGGACTGGTGCTAAAGCTGAAGCTCCAATACTTTGGCTACCTGATGTGAAGAACTGACTCACTAGAAAAGACCCTGATGCTGGGAAAGACTGAAGGCAGAAGGAGAAGGGGACAACAGAGGATGAGACGGTTGGATGGCATCATCAACTCAATGGACAGGAGTTTGAGCAAGCTCTGAGAGTTGGTGATGGAGGGAAGCCTGGTGTGCTGCAGCCCACGGGATCACAAAGAGTCAGACATGATTGGGTGACTGAACTGAACTGAAGAATACTTAATACTCTTTTGGTTGTTTAGTCACTCAGTCATGTCTGACTCTGCGACCCCATGGGCTGTAGCCCACCAGCTCCTCTGTTCATGGAATTTCCCAGGCAAGAATACTGGAGTGGGTTAGCATTTTCTTCTCCAATAGTTAATACAACTAGTTAAATACAATTAATTCTTAATACTGCTTTTAGTCTACTTGTAATTTATATTCCTATGTTCAAAAACCATTACCTGTATTAACATGGCAAATCAAAACATAAGCATCAAAAGTCTTTTGGACACAGTTGAACATTTTTTTCTCTTTCCACAAAACCCTAAGGAATGTGAGAATTTGTCTTCTAGCACAAAATCACTTCCCTTAAACCTGGAGCCCTGGAAAACTCAAAGGGAACCTGGAAACACGCTGTCTGAAATCCAGCACTAATACTCCATCCAACATGGAGTCAGTGAGGGCTCTGGATGCACTTAGTTCTGATCAAAATCAAACAGGAAAGGGCCAGCAGAGAAGCCAACTCCCAGATTTTTTTTACAGTTTCTTTCATGTTGAGAGTCCACAGAAGAAAAATAATTACTTTAAAAAGCATCACTGACTTTCCAGTTGAAAAACATCATTTAGTAATTTTGTTTACAAAAGAGGAGAAGGGGGAGATAGACAACCTAGTGAATATAGATTGGGTTGAATATTACACAAAATTAATCATAAAGCATTTTGATTATTAAGTAAAGTAGACTTTAGTTAATAAAGCAAAAAAGGCTTGCTAAGGCTTCCTCTTGCCACAAAATAAATACCAATTTCCAGATCTCTGTACTGGAAAACGTCACATTTCTTGTAATAACACCTTCACCTTCCGGCGTTTTCAGGAAACTGCCCTCAGAGATGATCAAACACAGATGTGTTTCACTATGTCAAGATAAAGGCCAAGATACTGAGCATAAAACAAAGGGCTGAAATAGAGCAACTTCCCTACTTTTAAGACAGTTTTGAAAAGAAAACAGATTTAAAAGTAAATCTCACAGGATTTCCTTTTCTGAAGCCATACTACGCTAAAAGGGTGATTTACCTTCTGCCTTAACCAACTAGAAAACTAGACAAAACAGTGAACCAATGTCTGTGAAGGGTGCCAGACAGCAGAATCAGGAACTGTAACCTGGGAGGCGGGCAAGGGGCAAGCGTGACAGCCCTGAGCTCCTGCCTGGAGTGACACTGGGGGGGACCCAAGAGGAGAGGCCAGGGTACTGAGCTGAAGAGACAGAGGCCAGAGTTCAAGGAGCCAAGGTGTCTGGAGGCTACAGAGCAGGGTTCCAGAGAGGAGAGAGACACGCAGGAATGAAGCCCGGCGACTGTCATGGGGCAGCAGTGTGTGAGGACGGAACCCAGTGCTAGAGCCCGGGAGTGCTCGAGACCCCAGGGCCGAGGGGCGAGGGTACTCGCTGCTCATTCAGGGGCTCAACTGAGACCCAGAAGGGCCCTCCTGAGGGCGAAGTCCAGGCCACACTGAGACCACTCTTGAAAAAGATTAAAAGCAGACCTCAAAAGGATCACACCAAACACAAGTACCCAAACCCCTGTCAGAATAAAATCCTGTGGTCATTAAAGACAAACAAGAGAATCCAGTCACTGCAAATCATTATGTCCACATTCAACAATTACGTGGCACGCCAAGAAGCAGGAAAATGTGACCCGTAACCAGACCCAAGTGATAATGAGGACGGAATTGGTAGACAGAGCTTACAAGCATAAATAGAGCTGAACAATCTTCAGACAAGAAAATCACTCTCAGAGATGGAAATTTCACTGAACAGAAGTAAAAGCAGATCAGATACTGCAGAAAACTATCCAAAATGAAACTCAGAAAATTTTTAAAACTTGAGAAAAGATGAAAGGGCACATGAGTGGCCTGCGGGACAGCATGAGATAGTCTAACGTGTAAATGAATGGACCCCCACAAATGGGGGCAGAGCAGGGGAATTAGTTGAAGAGGTAATGCCCAAATACTCTCCAAATGTAGTGAAACCATAAATCTCTAAATGGACTACACTCAAGAAGTGGCAGACAAACCCAGCACTAGCCTTGGACACTCCTCGCAGGAAGTGACAGGGCAGAAGACAGATTGTCAGCACAGACATCAAGCAACCATGGGACGGTCGACCGAACGCGAGCAGAGAGCGCTCCTCGAAGTGTACATGGGGCGGGCACCACAAGCAATCCCGTGCTGGTCACAGAGTGAGTCTCAGCACATTTAAGAGGACTGGACTCAGAGCGCAAGACTATGTGAGTACAGAAGGACTCATTAAATTACACTGAGACACCTACTATTCATGTAAGATGATTTAAAAATAGCAGCAGCTCCTCCCATCGTTACAGCTGAAAACAGAGCAAACCCACTTCAGCGGCTCTCCTCTCTCGAATTACCCAAGTTACCTGCTTGAGAGTCTGATGGTCAATTTCTGGGCTAAAGCTTTACACAGGGACGTTTTTCCAGTTCCTGGAGGACCTGTAACAAAATGCAAACAAGTATTTAAGTTACTGCTGTAACAGACTTCTTGAAACAGTAGCTGCATTATTCATAGGATATAACATAAGGAACAGGCTGTAACGCTATAAATGTTATTATCACAAGAATTGCTTAAGTTGCTGAGAAATCTGTTAACAGTGTAAATGCTAGAAAACATCCCCAGGAGCTTCTTGGCCTGTATCCACTCTGCTTTTCTTTCCATCTTCACTGAAACCCTCCCTGTCCCTACATGTCTTCTATGAAATCCGCTGATTATGAAAACCCACTTTTCAAAGGTCAAACAAACCTTTCCTGGTAACCATCGGGACCTCAGGCACTGGTGTTTGCTGTTCCTGAAGCCCGCGGCACCAGCATCTTTCACTCCAGCTCCACACACGTGGGCCTGAACCCCAAGCTACACAGGGAGAGCGGTGGGGCAACGCCTGGGCCCTGCGTGTCCCTCAGCACAGCGGCTGACAGGAGCTCTGAGGGCATGGATGTGGGAGCACGAACGTGTCCAACAGAAAACGATGACATTCAATTCTGATCCTCAGCAGTTTCCATAATTCACAAGTAAATCTATAACCAATTCTAATGGGAAATACTGTGTTGCACTAAGTAAAACACCTTGTGATTACCCTCTGACTCTAGTATGAAGAAAATTTGCCAAGACATTCTAAAGACACTGTTTTCATAAAACTGAACACAAGCCTACAATCTTCATTGTATAAAGAAGCTAATTACTCTTTTAATTATAGCTCTTATCTCACTATAATTTGGGCTTTCTCTCGGTTCTTTTTCTCTCCTGAGATAGTAACAATAACAACAACATAAAAACCCCCAGTATTCTCTTCCCAGAACTAGACAGTTCTGTGAAGTGTGGGCTTTTGCAGTTTATTATCCATCAAGAGAAACTCCAAGGATACTATGAAGAAATACAAGGCAATTGCTATCCTGAGAAACCCATAACCAGTGGGGAAACAAGGCAGATATTTGGAAAGCTGAATAATAGAATAAAAAGTCACAAGGAATGATCAGGTGACTGCCCTATGAAGGGTCAAGTAACCAAAGTGCAGAGAGTGTGCACATGACTGGCTTCACAGAGGACATACTGGGACAACTGGCTCCACTAGGAAAAAGGAGCTGTAACTTTCACAGGACAAAGGCAGGAAGAAAAGCCTGACTCCACGCAGTTTTATTTTGTCAAACGAAACCAAAATGCTTACCGTGAAGCAGCACCACCCGGTTCCAGGTGATGAGGTTGCTGTCGACATTCTTATCCGAAAACAGTAAAGTTGTCATCACATAGTCGAGGAGCTGTGTGAAGAAAGGAAAGACAGAAGTAAAGTCCTTGGCAGAGCAAAGGTTCAGCTGAACGTGTCCTGAATGAGCAGAGGGAAGGAGAGTCTTCAGAGCCTGCCAGGCACACTCAGGCTTTCACCTCAGAAGGTGTCTTAAAATCTAAGAGGACACGTGCTGGGTGTGACTGTTACAAGGATAAAAGTAAACTCAAAGATCACTTATTTACAATGCAAAGAACACACAAAACAACTGAGGGCTACACCCAGTCAGTGAGCTCGTTCCTCTGGGACACAGCAGTGGACAAGCTGTGTTTGCTAAAAGAACAAACAGCCGGGGCTCTGGGGTCCCCGTGGCTCCTAGGGGAGCCGGGGTGGGTGACGGGGGTAGTGAGGACGGACTTCTAGTGTCCTCCCCTCCCCCATCTGTGTGCAGAAGGACTCGTCCCCTTGAAGGGGGTTCAGACATGGTGGTACTCTCTCAGATCGCCCACCTGCTCTGCCCCTTGACACTGCCATCTCAGCCCACAGGTTCCTAAGGAGTGTGACCCAGTGCAAGTGGGTTCACTTCTGAAACCTCCCCCTTCTCCTGAGGGGAAGTCCCCAGAGTACAGCTCCACTCAGAGAAAGCCCAGAGGAGACGCCCAGGACAGAAGACAGACTCCCAGGGCATGGGGTGCTGGCTAGCAGCACTCCTAGAAGCCCATATGAGGTAAGAGGCGCTAGAGAGAACACAATAATGATTCACTTGAAATATGGAAGCCTTTCTGGAAAAAGCACAACTCACATGAGATTTGACTTCCACGTCATACACCAGGCTGTCCCAAAGCCCATGGAATTCAGCTGTGAGAACAAAACAAAACCAAATGTTAGGAAAGCAATCCTTGCACCTACTGGTTACGTCCACCCTGAGCCGCTGATAATCCTCAACTACTCCAGACGCAGCAAGCTACAATTCTGGTTACAGAGAAGCTAAACTTTCAAAGTCATTTGTAAGTTAAAGATTTTGAGTAAGTGGCAGTCACATGTGACTTTGGGTAGGTAATGAACCTTCTGTGGACCTACGCGTGGACCCAAGCACTGATCCTGAACTCACCACCCTCCCCACAGGCCAACACTCCGGCAGGGCCGAGTGGCAGGTGGAGTCTAGCTTTCAGGATATCAGGCCTAACCTGGATTAGACATGGCATTCAGCCTGCTAGATCCCATTAGCACAGAGAAGCACAGAGAAGGTAGGAGGAAGGAGTCATCTAGTAAGACCGACCAACTGGGCAGGAAAGAGCGACAGTGTAATAACCCTCAATTAGCACTCGCTTTGAGAGACCCATCCAAGTAGTCTCATATTGGAAATTTCTACTTTTCTCTCTTGTGATATACTTCTTATTTCCTAACAGATAAAATGCCGTAAAACTACATAACAGACACACAATATCTCGGAGGCTGAGGTGTGCCCTGTCCTCCACCCCTCCCCGTTCTAGGCGTGCGCCACCTACTGTCACTGTCACAGATACCTGCAGGCAGAACCCAGTGATTTGCCGCAACTATGTTTTCCGTCTCTTCCTCCAGGTTTTCACTGCTGGGGCCATCCTCATTCAGCTGGAAGATGTGAAGTGCAATATTGCACACGCTCAAATCAATAGGCTGTGATGAGAAAAAAATCAAATAAATCTACACAACACACTATCAAAACAGCAAATTCATGTTCTTGAGCTACGGGCTAACTGTTTCTTAGCTCTGAGAATTAAGTTACCTGTGGATCTTTAGCCTTTAACTCTGTGTCAACAATAGACACAGACTGCACATTTCTGGTCAGAAAAGGCTCGTCAAACTCAGACCAGGTGTAATCACCAAACACAATGTTATGCCTGTTGAGTAGCTTTCTAACACTCAGCTTTATATCCTCTTTTTTTGCAGTGCTAGGAACACAAAACACATAAAATCAGATCTGAGTTAAAAAAAAAAATCAACATCTTAAGAAAGAGTGATTAAAAACAAAACAGACCATAGTGGGGAAAATGCACCCATGGATAGCGCTGGCGGGAGGGCCTGCATGGCAGTGATCCTGTACCGACTAGGGGCTGACGGTAACTGCAGGCTGTGTGACCCAGGGAAGCTGCCCAAGGACTCTGCCCAGGCCCCTCAGAGGCAGGGGGTGAAGGCGGAGTCGGTGCCACCTGGGCTGCTGGTCACCAAGCTGGAACTGCTGCGTAGGTGCCAGCCCCACAGCTGGGAAACAGCAGCAAGTCAGGGGGGAATGAAATGCCCACAGCTGGGGGCCCCAGAGGAGTTTCCCGGGCTGGGGTCCACCCTCAGCCCCTACCCACCGCGCTCGCTGCTTCCCTGAGGGCCCAGGCCCTCCAGCGGCCCCTGCGACGGTGTCCGCGCCCCAGAGCCCCCGGCACCCGGAGACCCGCCGCCGCCAGCACCTCCGGGGCCCATCGTCCCGAGGGCCTGGCCGGGGAAAGGGGATGGTGGGCGAGGGTGAGGGTGACGGTGAGGGCGCAGGGGCGTTTCCCAAAACTCAGAGCCCCCGGGGCCGGCTTCGCCGGGGCTGGAGGCCGGGGTCTGGGCCGACCCTGTCAGGGCGGGTCTGCTCGGGGCGGGCTCGGGGCAGGGTCCCGTCAGGTCGGAAACGGCCAAGTTCGGGCCGAGGCAGGGCTCACCTGCCGCTCCGCTGGTGCACCTCCACGTGGACCGTGGGCGCCTCGGCCACGCAGGGCAACGCCTGCTTCAGATCTCCCACAGCTTCGTCCATGGCGGTGCCGCCGCTGGGAGCCGCGGGGACCGGGCCGCCGCGTCGCCGCCGCCGCCTCGCGCAGCGCCCCGCCACCTCAGCGGCCTGGGCCCTCAGGCTGCGCCCCGCGCGCTTCAAACCTGCCGCGCGCGGCGCACCGCCCCCTGACCCGGAAGCGCCGGCGCAAGCGGGCGGGTCACTTCCGGTCGCCGCAGCCGCTTCCGGCGCGGCCGGGCGAACTCCGCGGGCGAGGCGGGAGGCGGGCGGCGGGCCGGGGCCGGCGCGTGGCGGCCGCGCTCCAGGCGGGCTCGCTGCTGCCCTGGGCGCCGCCGCTATGGGCAAGAAGCACAAGAAGCACAAGACCGAATGGCGCTCGTCGTACGAGGGTGAGGCGGCGGCGCGCTTTGTGACGCCGGGCGGGCGTTCGCGGCGGCGCGGTCCCGGGCTCGAGGGCGGGGACGCTGGCGCGCTCACCGCGCCCCGAGGACGCGGCTCTCAGGCGTCAGCCCTGCTGTCGCCTCGCCCTGGAGAAAAGTGTGGAGCATCCCTGTTCTTCGGCCGTGTTTCCTGAGGTCTCTCCCCGCAGCGAGGGCAATGAAGTGGTTTTTAACAGACCTCCTGTTTCTAAGGGGGAGCTGAGAGTGAAAAGCGCGCTGTCCTGCTCCTGGTGTCAGGGATTACGCAACGGGGGGCTGCGGCAGGGCGGGAAGGGGGCGACCCGGGGCCAGAGCTAACGGGCCGGGATTGGGCCCCGGGGCCCCAGGCGTGGTCTGGATCCTCCGACAGTGGCCTGGAGACCCCTCTTTTGGCCGGTGGAGGATAACTGGGCGGGGAGGGGAAGGAGCCCTCTACTACCGTCCGTTGCACTCACCACCATCTTTCTCTGATGGTTCTGGCAGTGCCCTGCTGCTCGCCTCAGCTCGGCTTGTCCTCCCACCTTCCCGGACCTCAGTGACCTCCCGGTGTCCCCTCACCTTGGGCTGAGGTGCCGCCTTCTGGGTAGCAGTGTGCGCTGCTGAGCGGCCTCCATGAGTGCACGCGGTGAAAGCCGCCTCTGTGTCCACAGACTATGCAGACAAGCCCTTGGAGAAGCCCCTGAAGCTGGTCCTCAAAGTTGGAGGAAGCGAAGTGACAGAACTCTCAGGGTCCGGCCATGACTCCAGTTACTACGATGACAGGTCAGACCACGAGCGGGAGAGACACAAGGAGAAGAAGAAGAAGAAAAAGAAAAAGTCAGAGAAGGAGAAGCACCTTGACGATGAAGAAAGGAGGAAACGAAAGGTGAGCGGGGGGGTGGGGGTGCTGGTGGACGGAGCCAGTGCTTCCTGGGCTCGGGCGGGGGTGTCCTCTCTGTGGCAGAGGACATCCTGCAGAGTCAGGGCCTCCCGTTTCTCATCTCTTGCTGGGCCCCTGTGGAGGGCCTCTGGAAGGGTGGGGTCTGCGGTGAGAAGGGTTACCGGAAGAGGCTTTTCACTCTCAGCTCCCCCTTAGAAACAGGAGGTCTGTTAAAAACCACTTCATTGCCCTCGCTGCTTTGACCCTGCCTCGTAGGAGGAGAAGAAACGGAAACGGGAGAAGGAGCACTGTGACACAGAGGGCGAGGCCGACGACTTTGACCCGGGGAAGAAGGTGGAGGTGGAACCGCCCCCTGACCGGCCCATACGAGCGTGCCGGACGCAGCCAGGCGAGTGGCGGCATTCAGAGGCGTCCTGGAGCTGTGGGGCTTGTCGTGGGGAGCAGCGGTTGGCTTTCTGCCCTTGGGCTTGGGGAGACGCCTAGGACGGAAGGAGCCACACTCTCTGTTCCAGGGCCTCACAGAGTAGCTGGGCCAGCCTGAGTTTCTTGCTGCTTGCTTTGAGCTTCTAGAGCAGGGCTTGGCCCGCCGTGGCTCCTGGCCTCTCAGCCTGAGAGCCCCCAAGAAGGTCTTCAGAGATGGGAGGAGGCCAGCGCTGGCCATCAGTCGTTTGGGCCCTTACATCCCCGGGAGCTGTGCTGGCTTCAGCCGGGGAAACCTTCTGGAAAGCTCAGACCCCCACTGGTCTGTGTGGGCAGTTCCCGCAGGTTTCAGACTGTCAGGCGCCTCTGGGGGGAGGCACTCTGGCTCCGACTGGAGGTCTGACCACCACTAATTTGCTGAGGAGGGGGGAGACATTGTCTTGCGGTCATGGAGGTGGTGTTTGCTGGTTGCCCTGCTCCTGGGGAGCAGTAAGACGCAGGGCTGCTGGGCCTGCTGTGGGGCAGATGAGGTCGGCGCAGAGCAGCAGCTCAGCTGAACGTGGTTGTGGAATGCCTACGGTTGCTAGTATTCACTCGCCTCATTCATACCGCCTGTTGAGCACCCTCCCTGTGTGCCTGGAAAGCCTGTGATCAGGTGTTTCTTTGGACCTCTTCTGGTCTCTCTCAACAGTGTCACCCTGGTGGCCGGAGTGAGCCAGTTCCCCCAAGGATCCTGGTTCCTCGGTGGAGAAGAGCATTTAGAACCCCGGATCTGGGGCTCTGGGTGCAGCCTTGGGGACACAGCGGGGAAGACCGTATACATACGTACTCTTGTGGAGGGAAACCTAACTGACTTCTGTGTTCACGTTCGCTGAAAACAGTGTTTTTCACGCTGTGCGCCCAGAGGTGTAGTTAATAGAGTCCTCATAAGAACCCCCATTTTGTCCCCATTTTACTAGTGAGCAGAAGCACGACCAGAGAGTTCAAGTAAAATGCTATCAGGGCATTCATTGTCAACTTCTGTTCCAAGTCTTGGTTGCATCTTCTTACTTTGTCTGGAATGTCCTAGGCCCAGGAGGGGTGGGGGCTGGGGACAGGGTGACGCGTGACAGCCCATCTTGGTAGTCTCAGAGGGGTCTTGGGGGACCACTGCTGGGTCTCTGCCCCTTTCCCCAGCTGCGCTGGGTGGGGACCATGCATGGGTCTGCTCACCTTCTCGTCCGCTTCTCATGTGAGCCTGGGACACTGGAACAGGAGATAGATTGATAAGGATCACGAAATCAGCGTTTTCTTTACGGTGAAGTGTTAGCGAGACACTTTTGTTTAATTTACTCTTTCCCTTTTTAAATCGGCAGCTGAGAACGAAAGCACGCCTATCCAGCAGTTGCTGGAGCACTTCCTCCGCCAGCTGCAGAGGTAAAGGGCGCTTCAGAGGGGCTCCTGCTGGGGGCGTCTGGGCTCTTCTCTCTGTGTGCTCCTGCTTTCGCGGTGGGGGGCAGGGGGTGGGCATGCCTGTGGGAACAGGGCTCAGAGTTCCAGGAACCCCAAGTGGGCACCAGAGGTCAAATGCCATGGGTGGGGTAATGACAGGACCCAGGACAGTGGTTTTGGAGTTTTTAGCGTATCCAAAATACCACAGTCTGAAAGAGCATAAATTTTGTTAATTTTAAGAAGCAACCTTAAATTTTGGTTAATTGCATCAGATTTTTTACTGTGAGGTGTTTTGTTCAAACACTTAGATCTTAGGGTTTTTCCAGTTTAAATAAAGATGTTTGTGTTTTCAGAAAAGATCCTCATGGATTTTTTGCTTTTCCTGTCACGGATGCAATCGCTCCTGGGTACTCGATGATAATAAAACACCCAATGGACTTCGGCACAATGAAAGACAAGATCATAGCTAACGAGTACAAGTCAGTCACGGAGTTTAAGGTAGATCATTTCACCTCCTGAAGTCTTCACCAGGAAGCTCCGTGTGTATTCATGTATACAGACCCTTCACACAGCTTTGGTTGCTTGCATTTGCAAGCTTTGTGGGTGTTTCTGTGTTGGGTTGGTGTTTTGAAAATACAGAGGTCAGTTGTGACTTTCTCCCTGTTTTGGTCTAAAAGCTAGCCCGTGTCTTGCGTGCTAGTAGACATGTGTTTCTTAAGTTAGTATTTTGGCGTAAATGGACATGTTGGGTCAAGCAAAGGTGTGTTTGATTTGACCTGCAGTGTAATTTTTCTAATGTAGCTAACTGGGAGTTTAAATTTTTTAGGATCATGGTTTTTTTCTCTTGAGTACTCTTGCTGACTCTGTTTTCCAGCACTGGCTGTGAAAGGTGAAAGCTGCTCTTTGGCATTCAGCTTCAGGGGAACTTCAGAACAGATGTTTGACAGTGTTGACAATGATGCCATTTAGAAAAAGTCGTTGTATTTCTGTCTTAGGTTCTGTTCACTTTGGCCAAGCTTGGCTTTCCTATTTTTGTTTACTGGAGAACTCACTGAAAGTGTTGGCTGACCGGTGACTGAAGGGTGGGTGGGAGAAAAGGAAAGTTTTCCTGGGCAGTTCGGGCAGGTGGGCAGGTGGTTACCTGTATCTGTGTCCTGAAGTGCACCCGTCCACCTGTGGACCCAGTCTGGTCAGCCGCCCAGTGACAAAGCTGAGATGTGAAGAGCGTCACCCTGTCCCTGAGCCTGTCACAGTTGGGACCTGCGACACAGGGGCTTTATGGCCTCAGCCCAGCCCTGGGGACACTGGCCTGGTGAGGGAAGGACCGCAGATGGCGTGCGCTACCTCAGCTGTCATTGTCATCCTGAGGTCTAACTCACCTGTCAGGTGTGCCCTGAGTAGTTTGGCTAGGGTGACAGAATACTGACATTTCAAGGCATTTACCTTTAATGTAAGTTGTTCACTTATTTTAGGGGAAAGTGTTTTTCTGATGGTACTAGAGTAACCATCTATAGGCAGAATTTTAAATTCTGTGAAAAAACTTCAGAGATAGAGGGCATGCCCACCTCTCAGTTTATCCCTCTGCTTTGCTTAAAAGAACCTGTTGTTGGTTCTTGTTCCTGTTAATGTCCGAGTTCCTTCCAAGGAGAGGGAAGGGGGCAGATCAGGAAAGAAGTGGAGGAACCAGCATTTTACTCCCGTGAAGTGTGTGTGCTACGTTCAGAAAGGATTACACAGTTCGACAAGCTTCTCATTCAGGTATTTTTGTGCAAGTGAAGACTAATGAACAGTTATGAAAACTTCTCAAAGATTTTAAAAATGATTCTTGAATTCCTCAGCCATAAAAAAGAGCGAAATGTTATCACTTGCAGCAACATGGATGAAATTAGAGGTTATACTAAGGGAAGTGAGTCAGGCAAATGTTACATGGCATCACTTACAGAGATGACACAAACGAACTTGTCTACGTAACAGAAACAGATACAGGGAACAGAGTGGTGGCTGCCGAAAGGGTGGGGTTGGGGGAGCAAACTAAGAGTTTGGGATGAACAGATACAAACGGTTCCCTACAGGGACTTACTGTATGGAACAGGGAAGTGCACTCAGTATCTTACAATAAGCTGTAACAGAAATGAGCTGAAAACAATTTCCATAAATTAAAGGAGAGTTCTTTAAACGGGAGAGCCACATTTGCTTTCCAGTATGTTTGAGCGTCTTCCTTTGGCTTCTTTTGATAGGAATCTTGAGTCTTTTGTCATCTGTGTGGTGTTCCACACCTGGTGAATCGTCTCTTTTCTCTTCAGGCAGATTTCAAGCTGATGTGTGACAACGCGATGACGTACAACAGGCCGGACACTGTGTACTACAAGTTGGCCAAGAAGATCCTGCACGCCGGCTTCAAGATGATGAGCAAAGTAAGGGGCCTCCGGCGGCGAGCGCGGGGCTGCGGCTGAGTGCCGCCTCCTCCTGGCTCTCACGTCTGAACGGGAGCTCACAGCGAATGCCATGCTCCGTCCACGCACCCCTGGCCACGGCACGGGCCCTCTGCTCTAGGGAGCCCCCAGCCAGCTGCCCTTGTGAGCACGCCCCTCCTCCAGACACGCCCCCCCTCTGCACCCAGCCGGCTCGGGGCCGGAGTTCCAGATGCTTGGGTCTAGCTGCCTTGCGGCCTGCCTTGCGGGTTCCTCTTGTGTGGCTACCTCCCGGAGCGCAGCGCCCCACCCCCAGCCCCGGGGCCCCCTCTGTCCCGTGAGCCAGGCTGCATGCGCCACGTGTCTAGGACCAGTGCGGGCCTCACCAGCCTCGGGGGCCGTGCCCTGCCGCTCCCTGCCCCCGGAGGGTCAGCCGCCAGGCCGGGCGAGGCCGCGCCGCCCCTCCCCTCGCCTCGTCGGTGCCGTGGCTGGAGGGAGAGGTCGAGCCGCTGCTCTGTGCTTTCTGGTTCCAGGAGCGGCTCTTAGCTCTGAAGCGCAGCATGTCGTTTATGCAGGACATGGATTTCTCTCAGCAGGCGGCTCTTCTGGGCAACGAAGACACGGCTGCCGAGGAGCCTGTCCCCGAAGTCGTGCCCGTGCACGTAGAGACAGCCAAGAAGTCCAAGCGGCCGAGTAGAGAAGTCATCAGGTAGAGCCGCCAGCCTGCCTGGCTCTGCGGGCGCTGACGTCCTCGCTGCTGGCAGGGTCCGCGTCCCAGCCCAGCTTGCTCACGGCAGCTGGGATGGAGCCTGCAGCCCGTGTTCACACAGAAGCAACCCTCCTCCCTGCCTGGTCGAGAGTGCGGTGGCTGTGGTGGCGGTCACCATCCTGCTAGGACTGTCAGCAGGCCCTGGGGTCGGTCGTGAGGGGCGCAGTTCTCCACTCTGCGGCCGGCGCTCCCCATGTGCTGGCGCAGCAACGGGTCCTATAGGAAAGTCACGGCCACCCCAGCAGGTGTCGGGGGCACGGCCTGAGCCACCCTCGCGGGCCACGCTCTGTCCCGGGTGTGGCTTGCCAGGCCTGCTGCCCGGGCGCTGCTGTTACCACGTCCTGTGAATTCTTGTTGGCCCTTCACTCCTGAGGGTCCCCTCTCTGCAGGACTCGCGCTGGTGGCCGGAGCTCCCTGTCCCAGGCTCGGGGGCTCTGTTGTGGATGACAGCTCGGGTCAGAGTGGATAGGGGCCTGTCTTCAGGCTCCTGCTTCTGTAGTTAGGGGCTGGCTGTGAGGGGGCTTCCCAAAGGCTCAGGACCCCAGAGGGCTCGCCCCCGACTCCTTGGAGAGGTTCCACCACTGTTTCCAGAGACTTGCACGAGGGGACCACCTCCCTCGGGTGCTGGCAGCTGCCCCTCTTGCCTTTGCCGTCTCGGGGCGCTCTGGGGTCTGGGGGCTGCTCTCAGCCTGCGCTCACTGCCAGCGCCCCGACCCTGCATGGAATCACTGCCACTGTCGGTCCAGTGCTTGAGTGACGCTGTTGCCAGTGAGGCTCCTGTTGCCCGTAGAGCCACCGGAAGGAGGGGCCGAGACCCGAGGGGCCTGCTTGGCTGGTGTCCGCGCACCGTAGCCGGTGGAGGTTTAGGAGCAGAAGGAAGGGTGTGAAGCACGCCCTGTGCCCCCTGCCGTCGCCTGGCGTGCTGGCCGCCGGGAGGGCAGGTGTGACTCGTGCGTGTCCCCGCCTCACAGCTGTGTGTTCGAGCCGGAGGGGAATGCCTGCAGCCTGACGGACAGCACCGCGGAGGAGCATGTGCTGGCGCTGGTGGAGCACGCAGCCGACGAGGCCCGGGACAGGATCAGCCGGCTGGTGCCTGGCGGCAAGGTAGTGCCCTGGGGGCGGCCATGTCATCTGCCCGGTGCTGGCCTGTCGGCACGCCCGAGCGCTAGTGGACGTTGCCGGTGTCTGGCCGGAGCGCTGCCGTGTCCTGCTGCCATTGTCGCCAGAGGGGTTAGCGCCTGGTCCCCTCGGCTGCCACGGCTGGCAGACCATCTCCTGGGGGCGGGAGTGGCAGGTGGTGTGCAGGCCGCTGGCTGGCAGAGGGTTACACTCTGTTTCCAGGCCGGCGCCGAGCCCGCCCTGCCTCTCCACAGTGGCGCGTCCTTTCTGCGTTCTCGGTGTCTGCGCCTCTGCAGTCTCCATGGGTCTAACCAGGCGTGAGCCGGTCCCCACGAGGGCCCACCCTGCTCTGCACAACGCCTCTCTTGACACAGAGGCGTCTGGTAGGCATGTGGGAATCACGTGGGCGAGTGGCTTTAGGCTTCCTGGTGACTGTTAGCAAGGAAAGACCAAAGTTAGTTAACCCTGGTGTTTTGTTTGACCTGGTGTGTCTAACGTTTTATTTTCACACAGTGTGTGTGGAAACCTACTTGAACTTTCTATCTATACCAAGTTTGCAGAGGGTATGTTGGGTTTTACATAAAGAACCATGAAGTGGTCACAGTCGCAGTTGGGATGTGTCCGGTTATATAAGACACATCACGTCTTTTGTCTCCTGTTTCCTGCTGGTTTGCACGCGCCTGCTGTAAGGTGTGAGGTCCCCGTGTGGTCACATGCTGCGGTGGCTCCTCAGCCCCGGAGCCAGCGTTTCCACACTGAGCTCTGATTCCTCGCAGACCAGGGCGTCCATCCTGTCTGGGCGGGGGTGCACAGTGCTGGGATGGCCACCTCCGTCTGTGCAGCCTGCCCTGATTTCTCGTTCACCAAAGGCCGTGTGCTCACACTAAAACCTCCAGGTCTGCCCGCACCTGTGGGTCCTCTGCTCCTTGCGAGTTCGTGGCTGCAGCGAGGAACCTCCTGCCGTCGCCCGCGTCCCATCCCTGGGCTCCCCTGCACCATCGCATGGGGCTGCTCCTGGCCTGGGCCGCCCTGGCCTGTGAACGGCGCTGTTCCCGGGTGGAGCTTGGTTTAGACGGAGGCAGGCTCCGTGTGTGTGGAGGTGGGGCCTCTGGTCTCCTTGACCAGGCCCTGCCCCAGCTCTCATTGGTCAGGCTTCTGGCTCTTGGAAAAGGCTGTTTGGGGAGTGTTGTGTCCTCGAAGCTCCTGGTCACAAGGGTGCTAGGAGCCCAGCTCAGCAGCTCCTCCGTGGCACGCGTGTGCCCGGGGTCATGTGCTGACGGCACGGGGTGTGTCTGTGGTCTCTGGGGGACAGGGAGCTCTGTGGCCATTCAGGGTTTACTCGGGACAGGCTGTCCTCAGAGGCTGTGGTTCTCCTGGCCCCTCAAGGGAGCCCTGCTTCGGGGGAGCCGTGGGCAGGGGGTTGGGGGTGCGGGGGGCCTCAAGGCCACGGTGGTTGGGGGTGCGGGGGGGTTGGGGGCACAGGCACTCAGGCTGCTGTCTTGCAGATGGGCTACCTGAAGAAGAGCGGGGACGGCAGTCTGCTCTACAGCGTGGTCAACACGGCCGGGCTGGACACCGACGGTGCGTGCCCGCTCCCCCACCCTGTCCCGTTTGCTGACCGGCCCGCCTGAGGGCCTGCTGTTCCTTGCTGACGTGTAGATGAGGCATGTCCATTGCCCACGTGGCAGGATGCAAGTGTGGTCAGGAGTCCTCCGTGGGTGTGGAGGGCAGGTGCTGACCACTTTAATCGTCAGCTGGAGTGAATCGTAGTGTTCTCAATAAAAGAGAACAGGCAAGCTGGTCCTGCTGTGAACGCGAGATTGAGGCTCTGACGGGGACGTGGAGTCCTCTCAGGCCCCAGTCCCCATGGGAACCACCCGCAGGCCTCTTGGGAGGTGGAGGCGACCGTGTCTCGGAGGTGGGGCCTGTGGCATGGGGTTGGGGTTGTGTTGCCATGTGGTGGGCCGACCGCTGGCCTTCCACTGTGAAACTGCGGGCAGCCAAGGTTTGAGAGGGGCTGCCGGCTGTGTAGACCCAAATTCAGATGGTCCCGGGGGCCCCACGCTGCACTCCCACATGCCGCCGCTACTGCCTGCGGCTGGGGGCCGCCTGCTCACGGCTCTGGTCCCTTGCAGAGGAAGAGACCCACCCGGTGGACCTGAGTTCGTTGTCCAGCAAGCTACTGCCCGGCTTCACCACGCTGGGCTTCCGGGAGGAACGGAGGAGCCGAGGTGAGACCCCACCCCCCTCCACCCAGCGGCTGCTGTGTCAGGCCTGGCTCTGGGTCCCATCGTGCTCGGGGGTCCCGGGAGGTGCGGGAGCTGGAGCCCAGCGGGCAGGCCCCGCCTCCGCGTCTGCCAGGGTCAGGGCTCCTCCCTGCGCTCGGCGGCTCTCCGCATGGTGGTCCAGTGACGCCACTTAAACTTCCTCCAACAAACGATTCCTCCACTTGGGAGTCATGACACTGTAGGCAGTGGAGAGACCCACGCCTGGAGGTTCCTGAGAACACGGTGCTGGGTGCAGGGGGCACGTGGGCTCCACGTGGGGCTCTGGTTGGTCGGCCTCCGCGGGCCTCCGCGGTCCCCGGGAGACGTGGCCTGTGCGCGGCCCATGTGTCTGTGTGCCTCACCTCGGCCTCTGCACCCCCCCAGTCACCTTCCTCTCCAGCGCCAGCACTGCCCTCTCCACGCACAACAACTCCGTGTTTGGTGACTTGAAGGCTGACGAGGTGGAGCTGCTGTACTCGGCCTACGGAGACGAGACTGGCGTGCAGTGCGCACTGAGGTGGGTGGGGGCCAGTCAGCGTCTGTGGCGGGCAGGAGGGCGTGGGTTCCTGGCTGCAGGCCGTGGTTGTGTTCAGTAAAATGACTGTGGCCTCTGCCGGCGGCCTCGAAGCTCAGGTAACTGGACCAGGTTTTTAAGGGGATGATGGTCCAGGCCAGAGCCTGCTGTGACCCATCGTGCTCCAGGAAGAGCCAGGGTCACGGCCGTCCAGGGGTTCTCTATTACAGAACTGCAGAAATGGCGTCTCCCCATATTAGATGTTTGTCTTACTCCAAAAACAACGTGGAGTGTGTTTGAAGAACACACAGGAATCAGTTAGCCTCTAACACAGTAAACGAATAGCTGACCCCAGTGTTTGTGCGAAAACAGAATTAAAGGAGGAAAACCAAGAGGAAGGTGTGGTGGTGGAGGGTGGTGACCTCCAGGTGGTGACCTTGTGTCGCCCTGCCCCAGCGCGTGGCTCTGGGGTCCACTGCCCTTGGTCCAGGCAGCCGGACGCTGGGTGTGGAGTCAGGCCCACAGCCGTGTGAAGGCTTTGCCGTCAGGGCCCCTTCAGGCCTTGGCCTGGCTGTGTTGCTCGGGCTGTGGCTCTGCTCCCGGCTTCTGTTCTCAACTTGTGGCCTCTGTTTTAAACTCGTTAGTCTGGTTTGGGATTGTCTCACTTCCTTATGGTCCAAAATGACCCCAGAGGTGCTCCCAGCCCACCCAGTGCTTTCTCCTTAATCTCCTTGTGTTTCTGAGCCCAAAACAGACATGAGTGCTCTCATAAAAGTCAGCGTAAGGGACTTAGGTGTGCAGATGCCTCGTTCTTTGCTTTGCTTTGCCTTTACCTTTCTTGTTTTGGGGGTCGCTCTGAGTGTGGTCCAGCCCCCACCCACCCCATCTGGACCTCGGGGGTGGGCAGCCAGGGCAGGAGGGTGAGGAACGCAGGTCCCAGCCTGCTCTCGCGGCCCCTCCAGCCTGCAGGAGTTTGTGAAAGATGCCGGGAGCTACAGCAAGAAGCTGGTAGACGACCTTCTGGACCAGATCACAGGCGGGGACCACTCGCGGATGCTCTTCCGGCTGAGGCAGGTGGGCGCTGGGCTCACGTGTGAGGTCATGGGGCTGTTCTCCCCACGGGTTGACTTCAGTCATTACTTTCCAGGGAAGCCTTGGAAGGGTGCCCTCATCTGGCACCTGCTCTTCACCCCTCTTAGACCTGCCCGTCTTCCTCAACTGTCACCTTCCATTGTCCTGAAAAATGTCCTTTTACCTTAAAGGACAGATTTGCTGGCAGCAAACTTACTGAACTTTCTCTTTATCTGAAAGCTGTCTTCATTTTACCTTTGTTTTTGATACTCGTCTTCCTGGTGTGGATGCCTAGATTGACATTTTAACCTCTTTGTAGAGTGATGTCTGACTCGTCTTGTGTCTGAGAAAGTGTCTGCAGTCACTTTTATTTTTATTTTCCATTTGTAGTATGTATTTTTTGGTCAAGATCAGGATTGGTGAACTTTGGCCCGTTAACAATGTTTTTTTTACAGATTTTGAGTGTTTTAGAAAATAGAAATTGTGTGTGACCACAAAGCCTGAAATGTTTCCTCCCCAGCCATTTTGAGTTTCTTTTTGTATACAGTACTAGGGAAACGTTTTAATTTCATTCTTTCACATGTAACACTCCACTTTTTCCAGCACTACTTATGGAATAGACTCTCCTCTTGCACTGGAAGAATTAATATTGTTAAAGTGGTTATACTCTCCAAGGCAAGTCATAGGTATAGTGCAGTCACTATCAAAACATCAATGGCATTTTTAAAAAAATTAGAACAAATGATTTTAAAGTTTACGTGGAGGCACCGGAGACCCCAAGTAGCCGAAGCAGTCTTGAGAAAGCGCCGGGGGTCTCCCTCCTGCAGGTTTCAGCCTGTACTGCTGAGCTGCCGTCATCAGAGCCGTGTGGTGCCCGCACTGAACTAGGTGTGCAGACAAGGGGGCAGAATCGGGAGCCCAGAAGTAAACCCGGGAGCGCACGGCCAGCTTAGGACAGAGGAGGCGAGAACGGTCTTATCGCTTTACTGAATGTGAACTGTTCAGAGCGGCACAGCTTCAGACCCTTGTCGTTTAGTCTCTGTCGTGTCCGACTCTGCGACCCCATGGACTGCAGCCCGCTAGGCTCCTCTGTCGTCCACTGTCCCCTGGAGATTGCTCAGACTCAATTCTGTTGAGTCGGTGATGCCATCCAACCATCTCCTCTGCTGGTCTCAGCAGCCCCCCACCCCCCGCCCCTGGTCAGCCGTCCTCCAGGTGAAGCCCTGGGGGGCCAGTGTCTGACTGCCCACCTCTGTTCCCACCCCTGGGGCTGAGGATGCAGCCTGGGGGCTCTCACTCCTTCACGGCCATCTCGCCCCGGGTGGTCTCATGGGTGCCCAGCCCACCGGGGGTCTCAGCTGGCAGGCGCTGCGGCAGCCTCGCTCTGGCTACAGCCTGTGAGGCCCGCTCAGGTCACGGTGGGCCTGTCCCACCTCGTGGGTGAGTGAGATGGTAAGCGGGTGTGCTCCTGGGTGCATCTGCTGAGAGACTGGCTCCTGTCTGTGATTCTTTGTAGAGAAGAAGCGTTCCGATGAAGCCTCCAGATGAAGTGAAGGTGGGTTCCGTGGACAAGTTACAGACAGTAAAAACCAAGTGGTGCAGGTCCCCGTGAGGATGTTGTGTGTGGCCTTTGAGACAGCGCCGGTGAGAGGAGCTTCAGTCCCTTTACTGAGGAGGAAAGCGAGATGGTCTGACCTCAGCCTGCCCGTGGTGACCTGGCCTAAGGGTGTGGCGGGGCTCCTCCCGGGGTGGGCTCACTGGTGGGCGTGGGTGGCCAGCAGGAACGGCCCGGGGCCTCGCCAGCCCAAGGACACGGTCCTCCGTGGCCTCTGCCCCGTCTGCAGTGACCTGGAGCGTGTTTGGCCCCAGCTCTGAAACCACCCGTATGGGCAGGCACTGGGATGGGGCAGGGTGCGGGGGCCTGGGCTGTGGGGGTCACTCAGCCTCCATGACGGGGGCCTCACAAGGCAGAGGTCAGGTGCCTGTCAGATGGGGCCCTTTGAACGGAGAATTGGGGAGGGTGCTGTCCGAGGACATGCCTCCCCAGATGCACAGGGTGGCCTGGTGTCTGCTTGGTCTCTGCGCTGTGTGACACGTGTGGCCTTGGGCGCTGCCCTGCACGGCCCGCGAGGACCTGGGGCGGGCTGCAGCCGTCTGAGCAGGGACCCCACTCCCACCCCGACCCGGCCCCCCAGCAGGGCTTCCGTGGGTCAGCCCAGAGGAGGCGAGGACCTGGGGCGGGCTGCAGCTGCCGGAGCAAGGACCACCCCCGCGCCTGCCCTGGCCCCACAGCAGGGCCTCTCAGGCTCAGCCTAGAGGAGGCGAGGACCTGCCATGATGTCTGTTGAGTTCCTGAAAGACAGCCTGATCTCGAGTCCTGGGTGTCTCCCCAGAGTCTCCTCAGTGCCTGTGGGTCCCCAGGGACCTCCCCAGAGACCCCCCCCCCCCCCACGCCGCCACCACCTACAGGTCTCTCCACAGTCCCCCTAGCGCCCATGGGTGCCCGGGGACCAGTACCCTCCCGGCTGCCCCAGGTAGAATCTTCCTCTGGGGAGCCCAGGCCCTGTCGTCCATGGGCCGGGCTCCGCCTGTCTGTGGACTCCTCGCGTGTATGGGATGCAGCTGGCCCAGCCTCTGTGCCCTGGGTGGTGGGCAGCAGCTCGCTGCCTCTTCTCTGTCTCACGTGGCTTGTCTCCCGTAGGCTGGGGACCCTCTCGGGGACGGGGGCTCCACACTGGACTTCATGGCCATGAAGCCCTACTCAGATGTTTCCCTGGACATCTCCGTGCTTGGCTGTCTGGGTAGGTTGTGCCAGGCGCTGTGTTGTGCCTGCTGCTAGGAGGGTGTCTCGGCCCAGCCTATGGGCCCCAGAATGAAGACCCCCACCCACCCACCCCCCACCTGTCCCCAGGAACCCCCTCACCCCCTGTCCTCAGGACCCCCACCCCCTGTCTTTAGGAACCCCCACCCCCCATCCTCAGGACCCTCCACCCCCCTTTGTTAGGACCCCCAGTGGCTCCCAGTTGGGCTCGCCAGGCTTTCCTCTCTGACCTCCGGCCCCATCCCTGGGTCCCCTGGTCTGGTGGGCAGTGGGGAGCTCCTGCCGTGCTCGCCACCATCACGCTGTGTGCCCCAGCCCACCCCGACCCCCAGGAGGGCCCTCTGCCCTCCGCCCTGCGTGTGGGCCCGGCCCTTCAGACCTGCGGACACCTGGAGTCTGCAGTGGTCATGCTTGTGGCTTGTCCCAGCGGAAAGACAGACCGGGGTCCTCCAGGGAGGCGTGCTGGGGGAGGAGGTGCTGCGGGAACCAGCGTCAGTTTGCAGAGCTCTGTTCCCACAGAGTCCCTGGCAGCAAGCGTGACCCCTGGGCACCCTCTGTCGGGCACGTCCCCAGGCCCCAGGCGCACAGCAGGCAGGGGTCCGGCAGGAAGCTCACTGTGGGCCCGGTGGCCCCTCTCGCTCGGGTGCAGCCGAGGGCCGCCCTGCCTCCGACCGGCTCTCCCTCCGCCAAGGCTGCCGTCTCCCCCTCTTTCTCTCAGTAGTGGGGTTGTCACCAGCCCCGTTTGCTCTTTTCTGGGTCTGTTCTTAGGCTGCCTGTCTTTGCTGCGCCCGGGGCCGGGAGTTTTTCTTGAACGTGGGGAGTCTGACTGTAGTTTGTCCCGCGCTCACCTGGGCCTGATCCTGCCCGTCTCCCTCGGGGCATTTTTTCTCCGCTGGTTTCCAGCCGGGGCGGACATGGCCCTGCAGGTGCCGACTTATTGGCTCCCTAGCTTTTCCTGCATCTCCCCTCTCTCCTCCCTTCATGTGTGCTTTGCCTTCTGAGTGTGCAGTGAGTCCTGGTCGCCGCCTCTGTCCCGTTTGCGATGTCCCCTGGGGCTGTTCCTGCCTGCTCCAGTGCCGTCTGATGTGGGTGTTCTCACCTCCCCAGGGCGGGGAGCCGCTCGGTGCAGGGGAACGCGGCCCCACCGTTAGGGGCAGGGTCCCGCTGGCCCTTCGGGGGCGCGGCCTGTTGTTGGGCGCGCATCACTCCCCCCGCGAGGCGCCTCACGCAGCGCGGGCCCAGCAGGGCAGTGGTGGCCTGAGCCTGGCCCAGCCCCGTCGTCCGTGTCTGCAGGGAAGGTAAAGAAGGAGCTGGACCCCGAGGACGGGCACCTGAGCCTGGACGAGACGACGAAGCTCCTTCAGGACCTGCAGGAGGCGCAGGCGGAGCGCGGGGGCTCGCGGCCCTCGTCCAACCTCAGCTCACTGTCCAACGCCTCTGACCGGGACCAGCACCATCTGGGTGAGGCCCACCGCGCACCGGATGTGGGCGCCCCTGGGGGAGCCGGTAGGGCAGGAGCAGCAGGCTGGGCCGGGTCCAGGGGCGCTGCAGGCCCCCACAGGGACTCTGGTCGGGCAGCTGCACTGAAGGAGGGGTTTGGGTGGAACTCAGTCTTGTGAACCTGGGGGTTTGGCCTGAAGATGAAACTGGGTCCATGTCGGGAGGAGCCCCCGCCGGTCACGTCCAGGCCATGGACGCCACAGTGTCATTGAGGAGGGAACGTTGGCTTCTTCCTGCTTCTGGTCCTGAAGCAGCGAGGGCAGCACTGTGCACCTGCGGGGCCCTCAGTTGGCGAGGGGGTGGGGGGGGGCACGGGACCTCGGAGCCCTCAGATGGGGGGTCATGGGACAGACCTCAGGGTCCTTGGTGTTGGGGGGGAATGGGACAGACTACGCAGTCCTCGATGGGAGGGGCACACCGCCATCCTTGGTTGGGAGCCGCCATTGGCACGTGAGGGTGGGTGGGTGGTGGGTTTCGACCCCGCCAGGACGGGAGCGGACATCGTCTGCTGGCCCCTTGAGCATGCTGTTCATGTTCTCACGTTCCTGCGTCAGCTCCAGACACAAGCCTTGAACTTCCCTTTCTGCATGTCTTGACATTTGGGGGAGGGGAGCGGAGCTGCAGACGATTGACTGAAGCTGCCCAAGTAGAGGACCAGCATTTTGGTCCCGTTAACCTGGTGATAAAAGCCTGTGAAGAGGTTCCAGGTGACTCTGGGGTGGCTCCCAGCAATGAGGATCCCAAGGTCCTGGGGGACTCAGGGTGACGCTGGGGCTCCTCGGGGTCTGGGGGTGTCTGAGGAACCCGATGGGGTCCTGGGGGACTCAGGGTGACCCTGGGGCTCCTCGGGGTCTGGGGGTGTCTGAGGAACCCGATGGGGTCCTGGGGGACTCATGGTGACGCTGGGGCTCCTCGGGGTCTGCGGGTGTCTGAGGAACCTGATGGGGTCCTGGGGGACTCAGGGTGACCCTGGGGCTCCTCGGGGTCTGGGGGTGTCTGAGGAACCCGATGGGGTCCTGATGGACTCAGGGTGACGCTGGGGCTCCTCAGGGTCTGGAGGTGTCTGAAGACCCTGAGGCTCTGATGGACTCATGGTGACGCTGGGGCTCCTCAGGGTCTGGAGGTGTCTGAAGACCCTGAGGCTCTGATGGACTCAGGGTGACGCTGGGGCTCCTCAGGGTCTGGAGGTGTCTGAAGACCCTGAGGCTCTGATGGACTCATGGTGACGCTGGGGCTCCTCAGGGTCTGGAGATGTCTGAAGACCCTGAGGCTCTGATGGACTCAGGGTGACCCTGGGGCTCCTCAGGGTCTGGGGGTGTCTGAGGAACCCAATGGGGTCCTGGGGGACTCAGGGTGATGCTGGGGCTCCTCGGGGTCTGGGGGTGTCTGAGGAACCCGTTGGGGTCCTGGGGGACTCAGGGTGACGCTGGGGCTCCTCGGGGTCTGCGGGTGTCTGAGGAACCCGATGGGGTCCTGGGGGACTCAGGGTGATGCTGGGGCTCCTCGGGGTCTGGGGGTATCTGAGGAACCCGATGGGGTCCTGGTGGACTCATGGTGACGATGGGACTTCTTGGGGTCTGGGGGTGTCTGAAGACCCTGAGGTTCTGATGGACTCAGGGTGACGCAGGGGCTCCTCAGGGTCTGGGGGTGTCTGAAGACCCTCAGGCTCTGATGGACTTAGGGTGACCCTGGATCTCCTTGAGGTCTGGGCTGTCTGAGGATCCCAAGGTCCTGGGGGACTCAGGGTGACCCTGGGGCTCCTCGGTGTCTGGGGGTGTCCGAGGACCCCCAGCCCAGGAGCTGCCTTCCTGCAGGATTGACAGCCCTGCTGTGTGGAGGCTCGGCCACCCCCTCCCTGGGGCCCTTGGGTGGTCTCTGCCGTGAGTCCAGGGCTCTGGCTGAGCCGTGGGCTCAGTTGGCCGCAGCCCCAGGACACGTGTCCAGCCGGGCCTCCTGGGCGGAGTGGGGTTAAGCGCTGGGCTGATGTGTCCCCCTCCCGTCACTGCAGGGAGCCCTTCTCGCCTCAGCGTTGGGGAGCAGCAGGAGGCAGCCCACGACCCGTATGAGTTCCTGCAGTCTCCGGAGCCTGCGGCCTCCACAAAGGCCTAGCCTGCAGGCGGTCTTGGTGGTTTTGTGCTTCTCAGTTTTTATTTGCATGTACAGAGTTTTTGTCATGAGACAAAAACTTCATCTTGTCCCCTTCGGCCTGCGGGAGCAGCCCCGGGGAGCTGGTGAGTTGTCTGCGATCATGCCGGCTGCACTCGGATGCGGGGTGTCCATGGACAGCCCTGTGCATCCCGGAGTGGACATCACTGATAAAGGGTGTGTGAGCAGATTCTGTGAAGCCGGCGTGGTCTGTCTCTGGGCTGCTAGGTGGCGGGGACGTCCCTCTCGGTGCCCATGTAAACACACTGTTCAGTCTGCATCTTCGGGGAGCGGACGTGGGTGAGTCCTGTGTGTATCCCACCCCACCGAGCCCACGTCCCCACACTTCTGGGGCAGGTCATGGGGGGTGCCACGTGGGGAGCTCTGCTGGGCAGTGGGCCGTCTTGTGACTGCAGCTGTGGATCACGTGTCGGAAATCGCTTTGTTCTGGATGTGTTTACTGGATGTCTGTCTGTATCTGCAGATTGTAAATACAGATCTTAATAAAAAGAAACACAGTGTCGTTGGCATGCATTATTTACAACCCGGCCAGGTGTCCCCTGTTGAGTGACTTCAGTGAAGACCCTTCACTTCTCACTCAGCTTGATGGCCTGCCTTCTTCCTGGTGCTGTCTCCCCCGCCTCTGGCCCGGCTCTGGGCACCTGAGTGGTGTCCAGGGTCACATCCGCTCCCACACAACTCCCTGGTCTGTTTTCCTGCCTTGAAACAAGGTTGGATCCTCCGGAAGCTCCCTGGCCACTAGGTAGCCCTGGTGGCACCGCCTGTGGGTGACTGAGCTCACCATCCCCCAAAGTCCCATGAGTGAGGGGCTGAGGTCCGGGGTGCGCTGGCCGTGGCTGCACATACGTGTTTCTGGAGAAGCGTGTTGTGTGCAGGAGGCCGTGATGACAATCATCTTAACCAGAGAGCACTTCCCAGGACGTGTGAAGGCACACCTGCAGCCTGGCGGTGCCTGCTGTGAGCAGGAGCCATGGTGTCCGGGACCCCCGAGCCCGGCCCTGCAGAGGGGTAACACGTGGGCGCGGGCCGCTCTGCCGGCTGAGCTCCGTCTCAGTCTCCCGGGATCCCCGAGCCTAGCCCTTGAGGGGGAAAGTGTGGGATGCAGGCCTTGCGCTCTTCCTGCAGGGGTTAAGCTCTGCTTTTAGTCTCCAGAGATCAAAGCTCCAACGTCTCCGAGGCCTCTGCTGCCTGTGGGCTGGGTCATGGGGTCAGACCCTGCGTCTCGGGGTCAGGCCCTGGTTGGGTGCCTCATTTTCTGCCCTGGATCTCCCTGGCACCTGTGGGCTCTGGGCAGCACCATGGACAGCGGTCGGAGCCGCCTGCCTCCCTGGAAGTACCTTCTGGTGGAGGTTCCTGCTCAGGCCTACCGCTGGGCGGGCACTGTGTGCAGGGGCCCTGGAGGCAGGTACCAGCCTCCTCATCCCCTGGGGCTCCCGGCAGTGATCCCAGACTCTCGCATGCCTGTCCACCTGTGGTCAGCTGGGGTTTTGGAAGGAGCGTCCCCGTCACCCAGGGGGTGCTTTGCTCCAGGACAGTGCTGTTGGGCCAACAGCGTGTGAGGAAACAGAAGCCAGTGAGTGGGAGGTTGAGGCTGGGCAGCTGAGGGAGCAGAGTCGGCCTGACCAGCCCTGCCCTGCGGGAGGCCCCGAGGCCTGGAGGAGCCCCCTCCTCACCAGCCTCCCGCCCACCCCACTGCCTGCAACCCGCTGGCTCCTCCCTCATGCCTGTCCATCTGGACCAGGCCCAGAGGACCGGGGGGAGGCCAACCCCTGATCCCCACGGGCCTCAGGCAGCAGGGCTGGCACGCTGCCTGGAGGAAGCCAGCCTTCCTTCTGTCACTGACGGTGCCCGGAGCGGTGACTCCTCAGGGAGGCTGGAGGCCGCAGGAGGCCGCCTCTGTGGACAGAGGGGGACACATCCCCATCCACCTGCCTTCCCCTGGGGAGGATTGAGATCGGAATCCGCCACATCAGATCGGAGTCCTTGGACCCCACACTGAGGACCAGGCATTTCTTGAGCTTATAAGCCAAGACTGGGGCAAAGCGGATGGCGGGAGACCCCAAGACGGGAGCTGGCCATCCTCGTGGGGTAAGCCACCCACTCGCATGGTGTCCACATGCCTGCACTCCCCACTCACCATCTACTGTGGCCCTTCTGCGGCCAACAGGGGGTCAGCCGGGGGGACTGGTCAGGCCCAGACAGAGGTGCCCACAGCCCTGGACAGAGCCCGGCATCTCGGCTCCAGGGTCAAGCGTGAGGATGAGGTTGGGATTGGACACCTTGGCCACCTCCGGCCTGAAATTACTGAGGCAGTAGGTCAGGGGCAGAACCCCTGCCTTTTCACTGAAGGTTGAAGTTCTCCAGGCTCAGGGGCCAGTGGTGAGGGTCCCCCGGGGAACCCCTTGGCCCGCCCCTCCCCCGCTGCCGGTGATGCGTCCCCGGGGGCGGGGCCGCCTTTATGATGCGTCCGGGGCCACTGTTAGTGTTGCCAGGAGGCCAGTCTCTCATTTGGGCCTGGGCTGAGTGAGAGGCACCTGTGCGTCCCCAGCTCACCCAGGACCTGAGAACGGAGAGGAGGAGAGTGTGCCCGAGGAGAGAGTGCTCTGAGTGCTTGTTGTGGCTGCGCCTTCTGGCTGCGAGGGAGGTGGGTGCCTCACCCTCCGTCGGCTCTGCCCAGGCCCTCGAAGGGGGCCTCCTGGACATCCATCTGCAGAGAGTCCAGGGCCATCAGGACATGAGCAGACCTGGGTTCAGGAGTGGCCCAGGTCTGCGCTGCATTCAGAGCTCGTGGTGGTGCCCGGACGCCTCTTCCGGGGAGGACAGGAGCAGTGTGGATCGGGGAGGGGAAGGGGCCCTGTCCACACTGCCGACAGGCCGGGGGGAGACCTTGGATAGCCCTGCCGCCTGCCCCCCTGGTCACTACGGACAGCTTGGCAGAGGTGGCTCGCACCCGCGTATCTCAGTGGTGCTCGTGTTGGACGACGCCTCACAGGTCAACCCAGCACCAAACAGACCAGTGCCTCAGGGATGATGGAAAACCAGACGCAAGAACCAAAATAGAGCAGAAATGGGTCCCGGGCACTGTCACACCCCACACGGCCAGTGTACCAAGCCCGACCCAGCGGTCTGTCCCCTGGTGATGTCAGGATGTCCCGAGGGAGTGGCCCCAGGACAGGTGTGAAGGGCAGAGGCAGCTGTGGGGTGGGAGAGAGGGGCTAAGGGCCCAGGACCGGGAACTCGTCTAGGAGAGCCTGAGCCGTGAGGAACGAGCCCAGAAACCTGAGAAGGTTGCACCTGGGATGAGAGGTGTGTGTGTGTGCCCGTGTGTGTGATGTATCTGTGACGTGTGTGTGTCCTGTGTGTCCTGTGTGGTTTGTGTGTCCTGTGTGGTGTGTGTCCTGTGTGTCCTGTGTGGTTTGTGTGTCCTGTGTGGTGAGTGTGTCCTGTGTGGTTTGTGTGTCCTGTGTGGTGAGTGTGTCCTGTGTGGTGAGTGTGTCCTGTGTGGTGAGTGTGTCCTGTGTGGTTTGTGTGTCCTGTGTGGTGAGTGTGTCCTGTGTGGTGTGTGTGTCCTGTGTGGTGTGTGTCCTGTGTGGTGTGTGTGTCCTGTGTGGTGAATGTGGTGTGTGTCCTGTGTGGTGTGTGTCTTGTGTGGTGTGTGTGTCCTGTGTGGTGAGTGTGTCCTGTGTGGTGAGTGTGTCCTGTGTGGTTTGTGTGTCCTGTGTGGTGAGTGTGTCCTGTGTGGTGTGTGTGTCCTGTGTGGTGTGTGTCCTGTGTGGTGTGTGTGTCCTGTGTGGTGAATGTGGTGTGTGTCCTGTGTGGTGTGTGTCTTGTGTGGTGTGTGTGTCCTGTGTGGTGAGTGTGGTGTGTGTCCTGTGTGGTGAGTGTGGTGTGTGTCCTGTGTGGTGTGTGTGGTGTGTGTCCTGTGTGGTGTGTGTGTCCTGTGTGGTGAGTGTGGTGTGTGTCCTGTGTGTCCTGAGTGGTGAGTGTCCTGTGTGGTGTGTGTGGTGTGTGTGTCCTGTGTGGTGTGTGTCCTGTGTGGTGTGTGTCCAGTGTGGTGTGTGTCCTGTGTGGTGAGTGTCCTGTGTGTCCTGTGTGGTGAGTGTGGTGTGTGTCCTGTGTGGTGAGTGTGGTGTGTGTCCTGTGTGGTGTGTGTGTCCTGTGTGGTGTGTGTCCTGTGTGGTGTGTGTGTCCTGTGTGGTGTGTGTGTCCTGTGTGGTGAGTGTGGTGTGTGTCCTGTGTGGTGTGTGTGTCCTGTGTGGTGTGTGTCCTGTGTGGTGAGTGTGGTGTGTGTCCTGTGTGGTGTGTGTGTCCTGTGTGGTGAGTGTGGTGTGTGTCCTGTGTGTCCTGTGTGGTGAGTGTCCTGTGTGGTGTGTGTCCAGTGTGGTGTGTGTCCTGTGTGGTGAGTGTCCTGTGTGTCCTGTGTGGTGAGTGTGGTGTGTGTCCTGTGTGGTGAGTGTGGTGTGTGTCCTGTGTGGTGTGTGTGTCCTGTGTGGTGAGTGTGGTGTGTGTCCTGTGTGTCCTGTGTGGTGAGTGTCCTGTGTGGTGTGTGTGGTGTGTGGTGTGTGTGTCCTGTGTGGTGTGTGTCCTGTGTGGTGTGTGTCCAGTGTGGTGTGTGTCCTGTGTGGTGAGTGTCCTGTGTGTCCTGTGTGATGTGTGTGTCCTGTGTGGTGAGTGTGGTGTGTGTCCTGTGTGGTGAGTGTGTTGTGTGTCCTGTGTGGTGTGTGTCCTGTGTGTTGTGTGTGTTGTGTGTCCTGTGTGGTGAGTGTGTTGTGTGTCCTGTGTGGTGTGTGTCCTGTGTGGTGTGTGTGTCCTGTGTGGTGAGTGTGATGTGTGTCCTGTGTGGTGAGTGTGTTGTGTGTCCTGTGTGGTGTGTGTCCTGTGTGGTGTGTGTCCTGTGTAGTGAGTGTGGTGTGTGTCCTGTGTGGTGTGTGTGTCCTGTGTGGTGTGTGTCCTGTGTGGTGAGTGTGTTGTGTGTCCTGTGTGGTGTGTGTCCTGTGTGGTATGTGTCCTGTGTGGTGAGTGTGTTGTGTGTCCTGTGTGGTGTGTGTGTCCTGTGTGGTGAGTGTCCTGTGTGTCCTGTGTGGTGAGTGTGGTGTGTGTCCTGTGTGGTGAGTGTGGTGTGTGTCCTGTGTGGTGTGTGTGTCCTGTGTGGTGTGTGTCCTGTGTGGTGAGTGTGGTGTGTGTCCTGTGTGGTGTGTGTCCTGTGTGGTGAGTGTGTTGTGTGTCCTGTGTGGTGTGTGTGTCCTGTGTGGTGAGTGTGGTGTGTGTCCTGTGTGTCCTGTGTGGTGAGTGTCCCGTGTGGTGTGTGTCCAGTGTGGTGTGTGTCCTGTGTGGTGAGTGTCCTGTGTGTCCTGTGTGGTGAGTGTGGTGTGTGTCCTGTGTGGTGAGTGTGGTGTGTGTCCTGTGTGGTGTGTGTGTCCTGTGTGGTGAGTGTGGTGTGTGTCCTGTGTGGTGTGTGTCCTGTATGGTGAGTGTCCTGTGTGTCCTGTGTGGTGAGTGTGGTGTGTGTCCTGTGTGGTGAGTGTCCTGTGTGTCCTGTGTGGTGAGTGTCCTGTGTGGTGTGTGTGGTGTGTGGTGTGTGTGTCCTGTGTGGTGTGTGTCCTGTGTGGTGTGTGTCCAGTGTGGTGTGTGTCCTGTGTGGTGAGTGTCCTGTGTGTCCTGTGTGGTGAGTGTGGTGTGTGTCCTGTGTGGTGTGTGTGTCCTGTGTGGTGAGTGTGATGTGTGTCCTGTGTGGTGAGTGTGTTGTGTGTCCTGTGTGGTGTGTGTCCTGTGTGTTGTGTGTGTTGTGTGTCCTGTGTGGTGAGTGTGTTGTGTGTCCTGTGTGGTGTGTGTCCTGTGTGGTGTGTGTGTCCTGTGTGGTGAGTGTGATGTGTGTCCTGTGTGGTGAGTGTGTTGTGTGTCCTGTGTGGTGTGTGTCCTGTGTGGTGTGTGTGTCCTGTGTAGTGAGTGTGTTGTGTGGTGAGTGTGTTGTGTGTCCTGTGTGGTGTGTGTCCTGTGTGGTATGTGTCCTGTGTGGTGAGTGTGGTGTGTGTCCTGTGTGGTGTGTGTGTCCTGTGTGGTGTGCGTGGTGTGAGGTGTGTGTGGCGTGTGTTGTGTCCACGTGCAGCAGCACTGTGTCTCAGCATGGGTGAGACAAGAGATCCTGTCCCCACAGCAGCTGTTGGGCCCGCCGAGTTCCAGCTCCTCCTGCGGCGGGGGCGGTGATAGGGGGCGGTGATAGGGGACGGTGATGGGGGGGCGGTGATGGCGGCGGTGATGGGGGGGCGGTGATGGCGGCGGTGATGGCGGCGGTGGTGGCCGTGGACTGCCACCCGCCCCGGGTGCTTGGCTGAGCCTCCTCTTAGCGCGCCTGGCAGGCAGGGCGTGGAGTCGAGACCTGTGGAGGATGAGCCATGGCCAGTCAGGGTCGGAGTTGGACAGCAGGGCAGGGTGCCCGTGAGTGTCCCCGGAGGAGGGCGGGCACGGCCGTGGTGCACCGAGGCGGACGAGCTCTCCCAACCCCGGGGCCCTGACCCCCTCTTGCCCTGACCCCCAGGGCCCCTGCTCCCCGGAGGGTGCTGCCCAGGAGGGGCAGGGGCGAGAGGTCCAGCCCTCCCAGCCCGTCCGCCCTCCCCAGGTCCCCAGCATCAGAACCAGTGCAGGGACCCCCGATGTCCCAGCACAGAGCCGAGAGGAAGGTCTGCAGCCACAGCCGGCCAGGTCTGCCTGCGGGCACCCTGGGTCGGTGAGGGTGGCTGGGCTCCCCGCGTCCCAGCATGGCCAGCGCTGTGGGCTCCGGGTTTCACGCAGACACACTGCCTCCCCCCGCGGCCTGGATGTGAGGTGCCCGGTGTTTCGGGGTGCGTCTCGGATCTGAAAAGGTGAGCAGGTGCCCCTGCGTGCCCCGAGGCCTCTCCTTCTGTCCCTCCTGCGTGACAGCCTGGCTGCTCATCTCAGGACAGGAGACTCAGCACTTGAACTCAATAAGTGCCAGTTACATCGCGTCATAGGTGATGCCATTGTTTTCTTCTAGGACACTGAGGACTCTGTCCTCGGAGCTCCCATCTTCACCACTGTAGGTTATTTCTCTTTTCCCTGCTTGGTTCTTGGAATGTGAGTTAGGGCTGAAGTTTTCAATCTCCTTGCAATACACACATGCTTCCCTTTTTTCTTTGTTTCTTCTCTTACACCCTCTTCCTTTTCCTTGCCTGGAAACCCTAACAGACCAACGTCGTGTTGTGTCTCCAGCTTTGTGGTCTGTGAAGTTTAGTCTCATAACCATCACCTCCCCATACCTCTGTTCCAAGACCTGCAGGAATCCTTGATGCGACCTTCCGCGTGCCTACTGTGTGGTGTGAGATGTCAGCCCTTCCATTCCATGTTTCTATCTGGGAATCATGTTTCAGCTCCATGCCTGTCCCTCAGGGTTCTAATTCCCAGGTACCTCGGTCCTGTTGTACAAGTGTGCTGTTCGATTCACGGGAGCCCTGCAAACTCGGGGCCGCTGTGGCCTCTGTCTGCATGGCGTCTCATCCGAGGACCTGGGTGGACGGCCCGCAGAGGCAGCAGCTGAGCTCTGCCCTTAGGACGTCCCCCCGCCCGGGGGAGTCCCAGCTCACACAAGAGTCGGAATAGTTTTCAATGTTTCTGTCTCTCCCTAAAGTAGCCAGCTCCTGTCAGCTACACTTGCTGTGTGTTTCTTTCTGAAGAGACCGTGGAGGCTGTGCACAGAGTCTTCTAAACTCCCCCAAGTTCCACCTGTAGCAACTGTTAACAGTGTTGCCCTCCGACACCGCAAACACCCCATGGCCTCCCAGGACATATCCCTACCGTCCCTGGCGGACCTGCCCAGCAGACGGCCCGGTTCCCTCCCACCCCTGGAGGGCCCACCCCTGGGCCAGGACCCTGGCTGTGAGGCGCTCCTGCCCTGGGGAAAGGCAGGGTTTCTGGTGGGAGAAAGCTTCTGACTGCCCTGGCTCCAGCTGCCTTTTGCTTCTGCTCTGGGCTTTCCCAGGGATGTGGACCTCTTCTTCACGTGGGCCACCCACATCCGTGGATTTTCTGATGAGGTGCATGCGTTTGTAAAGTGACCAGCAGACCGTCACTGTAGGTGGCCTGCCAACCATGAGGGACTGGTAACTGCCCGCCCTGGGGTCCCGGCAGAGGTGAGGGTGCCCGGGGACCACACACACACTGAAACTGCTTGCTGAGCTGTGGACAGGCGCCCACGGCCCCCTGTGCCCCCTGCTGTCTTGCAGATGGCCTTCTGCACCAGGAGGTCGAGGCAGGTCCTCCCAGAAGCTGTGTCCAGTAGGAGCACGCAGGTGTTGCCGCCCCGCCTGTCCAGGGTGAATGGCTGGTCGCGGCCCTTGCATCCCTTCCAGATCGTGGCCTGGACCGTGTTCCTGATTCTGGCCTTCACGACCTTCGGGGTCTTCATCCCCCTTCTGCCATGCGACTGGAGATACATCACCTACAGTGTATCCTTTTCCGGGGGTGGGGGGGCAGCGCTGTGGTCTAAGTTGGGAGGGGCTTCCTGAGGGGCCTCCAGCGGGCCTAGCTCCACCCGCAGGGGTGGTCAGACCTGCCTGTGCTCCGGCTCCCATGGTTCAGCCATGGTTCACCCCCACCGTCCGCACCAGAAACCCCACAGCTGCCTGCCAGTGGCTGCTGGATTGGGGTCCCAGCTGCCAGTGCCCACCTGTGCTGGGAAGGGGGAGTGCACCCGGCTGGCAGCAGGGGCGAGAGGGTCCTGGGTGGGCAGAGACTCCAGGAGGGGAGGAGCTGCAGACAGGCTGCAGGCTGCCCTGACCCTGGCTACACAGCCAGTCTGTGCTGTCCAAGAGGAACGGCGTGTGTGTGCATGTGTGTGTTGTCTCTGTGTGTGTGTGTGTGTGTGTGTGCGTGCATCTGTGTGTGTGCTAGTATTCACTTTCTCCATCTGTCTGGATGCACTGGGTCTTAGTTGTGGCTCTCAGGATCTTTAGTTGCGGCATGTGGGCTCTACTTCCCTGACTGGAGCATGAACCTGGGCCCCTTGCATTGGGAGTGCAGAGTCTTACCCACTGGACCACCAGGGGAGCCCCAGGAATGGTGTGTTTTAATGAGGAAGGACTTGAGGTGCTCACATGCCCCCCTCAGTGTCAGGTGCATGGAGCCCCCCTCACCACACCTTCCCACTGAGGCGCTGATGTCTGTGACCCCCAGAGTGGCCTTGTTCTGGGCACAAGACATCTGATCCCTTGGGTGGGCGTCAGGGTGGTGTGGGGCTCTGCCAGGAACCCTGGCCCCCACCCCAAGGGTCCCTGCACATTAGAGCCAGTGGACAGGCTGTGTGTCAGTCACTTCAGTCGTGTCCAACTCTGCAATCCCATGGACTGTAGCCCAGCAGGCTCCTCTGTCCGTGGGATTCTCCAGGTGAGAACACTGGAGTGGGTTGCCATTTCCTTCTCTAAGGGATCTTCCCAACCACGTCTCTTAGGTCCCCTGCATTGGCAGGCGGGTTCTTTACCACTAGCGCCACCTGGGAAGCCCCGTGGACAGGCCGGGCTGCTGTGAAGTGGGGTGTTTGCGCCTGCGCCTTCACTCTGCAGTGAGCAAACGGGCTACGCTGCCCGCCCGCCAGGAGTCGGTGGCCAGGTGGCTGAGGTGGTGGGCAGCTGGGTGGGAGGAGGCAGGGCAGGAAGGGCCCTCGCAGGCTCACGAAGGTGCCCGAGCCCTGAGCTCAGCATCTTTCAGCTTTGAAAAAGCAGGGAGGGCAAAGTGACGGACCCCAAGTACCAGGTGCTGATTAAGACTGCTTGCGTCATGTCTCACACATGCTGAGTGTCTTTAAACCCCCTCCACATGATGAAGTGTCCCTGGAATGCCCACTCTGCATCTAACAAAGATGTCTGTTTCCACACCATTCTGTTTTTTCACCTTAAAAGTCCCTGGGAAGTTACCACGTGTTCCCCAATACCAAGGTTGGCATTTGCTGATTTCTAAAGTCCTTTTGCAGATGTGGGGCAGCACTGAGCCCCAAAGTCACCCTGCGCCCCCGCCCAGCCTCCATCAGCCAGAGAAACCAGGGCATCTGTGTGGGCATCTCTTCCCTCAGATGAGGCCTGTCTGTCCCTGCCCCTGAGTTAGCAGAGACTTCTTTGTGGTAAGACTTGCCATGATCAATTTCCTCAGTAGAAAAAGGGCTTTTCAGCTTCCTCTGTTTCCTCTTGTCTGTTTTGGCAAAAAGTTGTGCTTTTTAGGAAATTTGAGTATGTCGTCTGGATTGTCACATTTCTTGGAATAAAGCTATTTGCACTATTTTCTGTTATCCAGCCAGTGTCTGTAGGATCTGTAGTAATGTCACCAGTGATCCATCTTCCTAGGGTTTATCACTTTTATTGGTTATTCAGAGGATTTGCTTTTGGACTTATTGATTTTCCCTGTTTACTTTTTCTGAATTTCTGCTTTTATTGTTGCTATTTCCTTTCAATGTGCCAGCTTTAATTGCTCTTTTTCTACCTTCTTAATGTGGAAACTTCGGTCATTGGTTTTAGACCTTTTTTTCTTTTCATCATATCTGAAGCTGTAAGTTTACCTCTAGGTATGTGTGCACACAGACCCACAAACACACACACATACACAAGTATACATATAATGCACAAGTGACCCGCTGGCCACACGTATGGACACCCACAGTGTTACACACGCTGAGGCACAGATGAACAGGACGGAAGTGAGAGGCCTGAGATGTCTGGGGGGGCCGTGCCCCTGCAAAGCTTCCGGGACCCATCCCGGCTCTGCGGGCCTCAGGCATCTGCTGGCTTCAGATCTAGCCACCTCCATGTCCTCACAGCGTCTTGCGTGTTGAGTCCTGGGCTGCTTTTCTTGTAAGGACACCAGTCCCGTGAAGTCAGGACACATCACAAGGACCTCAGCCTAACTTGGTCATCTGCAAAGACCCCACTCACAGGTAAAATCATGACAGTTCCTGGGGCTGGGACTTGAGAGCCTCTCAGGGACACAGCTCCACCTCGCCTGTGTTCAGTCGCTCAGTTGTGTCCAACTCATTGTGACCCCATGGACTGCACACACAGGCTTCCCTGTCCTTCACTGTCTCCAGAGCTTGTTCAAACTTATGTCCATTGAGTCGGTGATGCCATCTAACCATCTCATCCTCTGACGTCCCTTTCTCCTCCTGCCTTTAACTTTTCCCAGCATCAGGGTCTTTTCCAGTGAGTCAGCTCTTTGCATAAGGTGGCCAAAGTATCAGAGCTTCAGCTTCAACATCAGTCCTTCCAATGAATATTCAGGACTGATTTCCTTTAGGATGGACTGGTTTGATCTCCTTGCTGTCCAAGGGACTCTCAAGAGTCTTCTGCAACACCATTTCGAAAGCATCAATTCTTTGGCACTCAGCTTTCTTTATAGTCCAACTCTCACATCCATACATGACCACTGGAAAAACCATAGCTTTGACTAGACGTACCTTTGTCAGCAGAATGTCGTCTCTGCTTTTTAATAAGCTATCTAGTTTTGTCATAGCTTTGTGCTGGGCTATAATCCAGTCTCTTTGTTCTCTTTTGACCCAAAACTTAGCTGAGCGTTGGCCCGGGGAGTCTTTGCAAGGGACACATGTGCCCTGTTCAGCAGCCCCCGTGAGTGCTCACCTGCTCTGTGCTGGCACGGAGCCCCAGGTGGGCCGTCCTTTCTCCCCCGCCCCTGTGGCCCCTGCCCCTGGGTGGCTCAGCACCCAGTCTCTGTGAGCCCCTCCTGCCTGTCCCAGGCCGAGGATGCAGGGTGGCCTTCCTGGCTGTCCAGAGCTCAGACTGCCCGCAGGACATGTTTTCTGGTGAAGTCTCCTGCTGCCCAGACCTGCCCTGTGGCAGTGAAGTCCCAGAAGGGCACTTGAGTGCCGCGCTCTGGCCACGGGGGGGCGCCGGTGCCCCTTGGCACCTGCAGGGACCCAGGAGCAGAGCTGACGGAGGTCCCAGGCCCAGGGTCAGGGCTGTGGAGCTTCCGGAAGTCGGGCAGCACCCCACAGGCCCCCTGGAGACGGGGGGGGGGGGGGGGGGGAGGGGTCAGCAAGTCGGACCCTGGCCGCCCTGCGAGTGCGGGAGGGGCGGGAGGGGCGGGGGTCCTCTGGGACCCAGGCCGTGAGGGGGTGCTCCAGTGTGGGCCCCGCCCCCAGCCCAGGACCAGCACAGCAGCCGGGGGCCAGGGCGGGTGTCCGGGCCGCGCCCAGGCTGTTTGTTTACTGACTGCAGATAGTTGCCAGGGGAGCCGCGTCCGCGTCCTGGAGCTCGGGTCCTGTTTGCTGGGAGTGAGACGCCAGGCCAGGCTCTCTGTATTATTAACCTGAACCTAAGACTCTGGGAGATAAAATTACATCTGAAAGTGAAAGCCAGCAGCTGGAGGGTGTGCCACCCACCTGCACCCGTCTGTTCTGGGGCTCAGTGCCACTCACCCTGTGTGTGACCAACGGGATTGGCCAGGCCATCTTGGGCAAGCATGGCCGACCCTGCCTGCCCCCCTGCAGACGGGCCCAGGTGTGTGCCTGCTGTGGACTCTCAGTGTCTGAGGGGCCCTGGCAGCGTGGCCCACTGCATCCAGGCAGCACGCTGTCCTGGGGTCCCTGGCACCTGCAGTTCTGGGAAGTCCACGGGGCTGCCTGTCGGCCATGGGTCAGGCGTCTCCATGTAAGGCCAAGGGTCTGAGTATGGGCGCCGTGCCACACTCCCTGCCTGGCAGTGGTCTCATGGGGAGAGAACACGTGGGCCACCCGCCTGCCGTCCTGCCCATAGTCCCGGCCCTGCCCGAAGGTGCCCGGTGGGGTCAAGCCCACTGCAGCCAGCTGAGCAGGGCCTCACCTGGGCAGCGAGCCACTTCCTGCCCCCGGCCCACCCCGCCGGCCCCTCCCGTCTGTGCTCTGGATGCGCTCCGGTTGCCCCGGGAACCACACAAACAGAGCGGCCTGCTGTGCTCCGGAAGTGGGTGCCGGGGGTCAGTGGGCACAGACGTGTGGTGCCACCAGTTGTGACACCGCAGGCTGGCCACGGAGCCCCGCCCACCGCCCCTCACCCTGCGCAGGGCGGGGCTCCGTCTGCTGGTCAGCACGGGCGGGGGGCGGTCCTCACCCCCCACCCAGCCCTGCGGGGGCCCCCCGGCTGCGCCACAGGGAAGGGCCCCAGTGGCTCCAAGGGATCCGGCAGCCCCGCCCCCGTGGGGTCCCTGGCCCAGCTGGTCCTCGGTCAGCCTCGCTTCCCACGTCCTCCAGGCCATGCGCCCGGCCAGCCCTGACCCGGGCACCAGCTCTGACCCAGGCACCAACCCTGGACCCGGGCACCAGCCCTGACCCGGGCACCAACCCTGGACCCGGGCACCAGCCCTGACCCGGGCACCAGCCCTCCGGTCAGCCCTGCCCTCTGGCCCAGCTCACTGTAGCCCTCATGGTGGTCCCCGTGTCCCCTAGCTGGCCCGGGCTTCCCTCACCCCATGCCTGGCACCCAGAGCCTGGGGTCTGCGCTGGAGGCTGGAGGACGGGGAGCCGAGCAGCTTCGGGCAAAGCGGCCCCCGCTGAGGCTGGCCACGCCCTGCGGGTGGTGGGTCCGAGGAGGCCCATGCAGGCCGTAAACGGGCGCCCGGAGCCCAGGGTCTCTGCCGAGCTGAGCGCCGCAGGGGCCGTGGGAGCCTGAACCCAACGGCAGTGCTGAGTGAGGAGGGCCCGGGAGGCTGGCCCTGCCCAGAGCCCACACATGGCAGTGCCCCGTAGACCCTGCTGGCGGGCAGGGAGTGGGCCAGAGGCCCTGCCCGCCACGCCCAGGCGGCCCTTGCAGAGCGGGCCTGTGCACCCCAACCCTCCCCGCAGGACCGTCCTGGGAAGCAGGGCAGGGCTGAGGGGAGCCAGAGCTGTGCTTCCTCCTGTTTGGTTTCCATGGGGACAGTGTGTTGGTCCCTGGAGAGATTGTGCAGAGGGTGGATCTGAGCGCGTGAGGTCACCCTGGGAGCTCCGGGCGGGGGATGCCGAGAGGGCTGGGGGGAATAGAGAGACAGACAGACAGACAGAGACAGACAGAGACAGACACAGAGAAACAGGGACAGACAATCACAGACGACAGTCGCGGGGCCAGTGGCCACAGAGGCTCACCGGCAGGTGTTTGAACCCTCCCACCCTCCTCGTTTTCCTGAGGACTCACGCTCAGCACGGCCCTGCTGCCCCAAGGACCCCCACCACCCCTTCCGGTACCAGCTTGGTGCCCACCGGCACGCACAGGCCTGGCCTGCTCCTCCAGGAGGCTCGGCAGGGGTCTCAGGGCCACAGCTGATCCTGCTCTGTCCTTGCAGGACAAAGGGTTCCGGGGTTGGCAGGGCACGCGGCTGCCAGAGGGGCAGGCCTGCTCCCTGCCGCCAGCCACGTATGGGCCCCCCAGCGGCTGAGGGCCCAACCACCCGCCTCCTGGACGGTCCCCCGGGTGGCTGAGGGCCCAACCACCCGCCTCCGGGACGGGCCCCGCAGCTGCCTGGGCCGAGTTGCTCCTTGACGCCCCCTGCAGGTGACCGGCGGGATATTCTTCTTCCACTTCTTAGCCCACCTGGTCGCCATTTCCATTGACCCGGCCGAAGCCAGCGTCCGCTTGAAGAACTACTCTCAGCCTATGCCGACCTTCGACCGGTCCAAACACCCGCACGTCATCCAGAACCAACACTGCCATCTCTGCGAGGTCCCCGTGTGCGTGTCTGGGGGGGACGGCCATGGCAGGGGCGCCGGGCTGTGTCCCGGGCCGGGCCGTACTCGGGCGCCCCTGCTCCCAGGCAGGTGCCTGGCCCAGACCCCTCTCAGAGAGGCGGGGTCCCGGGCACAGCCCCCCGCCCCATCCTGGGCTGAGGGCGTCCGTGGGCGGGCGGGAGCGACTGGAAGCAGGCCGGGGGAAGACGCCCACTGCATCGGGTGGACCCGCCCACTGCATCGGGTGGACCCTCTGAGCAGACGGGCTCTGCCCGGCCCCCCACCGCACAGCCTACTGACAGGCTGCCCCATCCACCCTCCCTCCCAGGAGTGCCAAAGCCAAGCATTGCAGCGCCTGCAACAAGTGTGTCTCAGGCTTTGACCATCACTGCAAATGGCTGAACAACTGCGTGGGAAGCAGAAATTACTGGTGAGGGTCCCCCCCCCTCCCCCAATGGCAGAGGGGCCCTGGTGGAGGGCAGCACCAGGGCAGGGCCCGCCTGCTCAGCGCCCCTCCTCCAGGGCACACCCCTTAGGGTGCCTGCTCCCTGCCCGCACGCCTGGAGGAGGGCCAAGGGGGGCAAGCTCACGGGCGCTGCAGGTCCTGACGCAGAGCAGGCTGAGTGGGGCTCCAGGAGGCAGGTGGGCCCAGGAGTCCCCACGTCCACAGGCAGGGTCAGCAGGACGGGGCCACCGGGGAACAGGGGGTCAGAGGCCTGGGGGCAGGTGTAAGGGACCTTCAGGAAAAGTGGGGAATCAACTAGACCCTGTTAAACAATCAGATCCTGTTTAACATTGAAAACGTTAAAGGTGTAACATCAGGAAGACTGAGGGAAGACACTTCAGTGAAACCACACTCTTGAGAGTTGCTGCCTAGGGTTTATTGTTTTGGAGGAAGAGATATTATTCTGGTCACAGGCTCTTGACAAGGGTTCTGGGGCCCAGCAGGGGCCCAGGGGGCTTGGCGGGGGTCCTGGGGCTCGGCAGGGACACACCGGAGCTGGCGGCCCCCCTCCTGGGCCGTCAGGCCTCCAGGCACTCAGCCAGCTCTGCCCGCAGGTGCTTCTTCAGCTCGGTGGCCTCTGCTTTGGCCGGTCTGCTCTGCATCATCGTCATCCTTCTGTACATCTTCTTGCAGTACTTCTTCAACCCCGCCGCCCTGCGCACCGACTCACGCTACCGGAGTGCGCACCCCCCCTGCCCCCCAGGCTGGCCGTCCGCCCACCGCCCGCCCACCCAGGGTGCCACACTGGGCAATCTGGGCCCAAGTACCTGTCCAGACCTAGTTGTGGGCTGAAGACATTTCAGCTGAAACTCGGCCTTCACTGGCCCACACACAACCCCTCCCTGCTTTTCCTCAGTTGGTTGTTGGAAACTGTGGTTGGGGTGCCCGGTCCCCTTGTCACAGAGGACTATGTCCTGGAAATGCCCCAAGGTGGTGGCTGTGGTCTTTCAGCTGTAGGGACAGTGGGGAGGCCAGCACAGTGGACGCCAGGGTCAGGCTCTGTGACCTGGGCACTTAGTTACCCTCTCCGAGCCTCACCTTCCAGATCCATAAAGGGAATCAATGCCCACTGCAGAGAGGAGGGGCTGCAAGGGCACTTAGGTTAGGCAGGGCAATGAGGAGGCGCCACCTGGGCAGGGAGGGGCTCATCTGGGAAGGGAGGGGCCACCTGCACAGGGAGGGGCTCGCTGGGTAGGCAGGGAGGGGCTCTCTCCAGCTGGTGTCCCCGCCCCCACTGCCAAGGCTGACCCTGGGATGCACCCGATGAGGCTCTGCCTCCACAGGTATCTCCAACAAGGACACGTGGCTGCTCTTCCTCCCGATCTCCCCTGTGAGGACCAGCAAAGGCGTCCTCCTGGCGCTCGGGCTGCTGGTGCTGCTGCTGGCGCTCATCAGCCTGCTGCTGCTCGGCCACCTGCTCTTCTTCCACCTCTACCTGAGTACGTGCTCCCCAGGCTCCCCTCTACTGAGCACGTGCTCCCCAGGCTCCCCTCTACCTGAGCACGTGCTCCCCAGGCTCCCCTCTACTGAGCACGTGCTCCCCAGGCTCCCCTCTACCTGAGCACGTGCTTCCCAGGCTCCCCTCTACTGAGCACGTGCTCCCCAGGCTCCCCTCTACTGAGCACGTGCTTCCCAGGCTCCCCTCTACCTGAGCACGTGCTCCCCAGGCTCCCCTCTACTGAGCACGTGCTCCCCAGGCTCCCCTCTACCTGAGCACGTGCTTCCCAGGCTCCCCTCTACCTGAGCACGTGCTCCCCAGGCTCCCCTCTACTGAGCACGTGCTTCCCAGGCTCCCCTCTACCTGAGCACGTGCTCCCCAGGCTCCCCTCTACTGAGCACGTGCTCCCCAGGCTCCCCTCTACCTGAGCACGTGCTTCCCAGGCTCCCCTCTACTGAGCACGTGCTCCCCAGGCTCCCCTCTACTGAGCACGTGCTCCCCAGGCTCCCCTCTACCTGAGCACGTGCTCCCCAGGCTCCCCTCTACCTGAGCACGTGCTCCCCAGGCTCCCCTCTACTGAGCACGTGCTCCCCAGGCTCCCCTCTACCTGAGCACGTGCTTCCCAGGTTGGCTGGCCTTCACCCCTGTGCTCACACAGGTCCCCAGCAGGCCGCCTCCTCCAGCAGTGAGTTCAGGGTAGAAAGGAACACCCCAGAGGGCAGAGGGCTGAGTTCTAGTCTGAGACCCGCCGAAACACAGAGGGGTTAGAAAGTGGGCGGTGACAGTGTTGAGAGAGATGAGAGGATGGAGTCTGTGAGGCAGGAACAGGGCATTTAGAGAAGCACCCGCCAGAATCCCTGATGATGAAGAACACTGAACTTGCCAATTGCGTCTGCAGCTCCTGGTGGTGGGGGGCGGGGAGGTGGCCAGGACGGGGCCCCGCAGACGGGGGCCTGAGGCGGAGCCACCAGGCCAGTTGACAGACGCGGCCGCCTGGCCCGGCTATGAGTCCTCATCGAGCCTGCGGGGGAGACGGCCTCAGGCGGAGGCGCGAGGAGGCGCTGGGCAGCCGCACGGAGGCTGTGAGGGTCTGACCGGGGACGCAGGCCTGTCCTGCCTCTCCTCCTCTGTGTGCTCTGGCCACGCCCGTGTCACACCAGGCGGGCTCCAGAGACGTGCAGAGCCTGCCGGCACCCATGTCTGGGGGCCTTTGTGCAGACCTGGGCAGAAGATTGGATGTCTTCACTAGAATGTCAACAAGGTCCAGTTCGTGTCCTCAGACTGCGACGGCCTCTGAGGCAGTGTGTGCAGTTAACGGAGAAAGAATTCAAGGCTCCAGAAGAAACAGCCCTTGTAGGAGCCCCCGGGGAGGGGGCGAGGTGGGGGAGGGGCTGAGCCGGGCCCCCCCTTGGGAGCAGACCCCCCCCCCCCGCCCACGGGGGCTGTGGGGGCGGCGGTCTTCCGTCTGCTCCTCAAGCTGCAAATAGGCTTCTGTGGGTGGCCTTTTCTCTTTCCAGAAATAATTATAAACCATCTGTTCCCATGTTTGTCAGTTTTCAGGGAAAGAAATGGAAAGTTAGCCCCCACCCCGCACCACCAGGGTGGAGACACAGGACCGGATCGTGTCTCCTTTTGTTAGTAGTGATCTTCTGTTGAGAAACATGTTAGAGACTCTTTAATAACCTGAGTCTGTCTGCCACGTGCTGGCCACTGTCTCACCTTAAAGACAGAGCTGAGCTCCACACTTGCCGCATCCACGCTGACTTTACGGGTCTGTGAGGCCCCCGGGACGGGGGCTGGTGGGCTCCACGGGTGCGGGCACCTGCTGGCTTCGGCCCGAAGGTCAGCCAGGCTTGGGGTGGCCTTCCGGCTGCTGCCCAGGCTCCCGGTCAGGAGCCACCTCCCAGCACTGCGGGCCGTGGACGGGTGGCTGGTGACTGTCTCTTGCCTGCTTTCTCCTTTCCAGTGGCCAAAAGGTTGAGCACGTTTGATTACATGACGCAGGGCCGCCAACAGCAGGACTCGAAACACCAGACAGGGCAGAGGGATGTGCGTTTACAAATAGAAGACCTGTCACAGGTACCGGCATCCCTGCTCCCCCATCTATCCGTCCAGGACTGGGTAGGGGGCCCAAGGTCACCTGGAGGCCGGGACCTCTGTGTTGGTGTGGCGGGGGTGGGGTGTGGCACATATATGCGAGTGTTTTGGGGGGGGGTGTATGTGATGCAGTGCACGTGTGGGGTTCTGTGTATGTGGCTCTTTGGCGAGTCCTGTGGGTGTGGGTGTTGTATCGTTTCTGAATTGACTCTCCACAAGATCAAGCCAGCAGGGCTGACACCTTTCTGACCCACCCATTTTTGCAGCTCCTCATCGAAGTTAACTTTTAGTCTTTAAAGGTCACCATTCAGAAAATGAAAATATAAGCCACAGAGAGAAACAATCATTTGCAAATCATATATATGTACCCAGAATATACATAGAACTTTCAAAATTCAGTTACAAGAACACTGATCAGGTTTTTAAAATGGGCAAAATATCTGCACACACTTCACCAACAGGGATCCCATGGGTGGCAGACAAACCCAGATGGTGAACATCAGCATCATTCCCCCTTAAGGAAACATAAGCTGAAACCACGATGAGACACCGCCACTTGGCCTCCAGAGTGGCCGTGACCAAAAAGCCCAACCCCCAGGGCTCGCACGTGGCTGGTGGCGTATGAAGCTACAGCACTTTGCAAAGAGTTGGCATTTTCTTAAAAAGTAAAATAAGTACATCTCACGTGACCCAGCCTTCTACTTCCTGTCTCTTACTAATGAGAAGCAGAGATGCACAGATGAGCAAGGGCGCAGGGAAGGGGCTCCCCTGTGAGACCCTCGTCCGGGACCCCGAGACCCCGAGGCAGCCCTGCTCCAAGTGAGCTGCAGATGACACGGGCGCTGTGTTGATAAGCTCAGGGTCGTCATTGTGTGACTGCTTTCCCCCCACAGCGTCTGCACAGCCCCCTGGGACCCTCCGAGCAGGGGTAAGTCGCCATTTCCTTAGAGCTGTTTTGTACGTCTGAAACAGCTACATTCTTCTCAACTGCCTTCCTTTTAAAAAATCACTCTTTTTTTCACAGAGTATCCTCCATACTCCTTGCTAATACTTTCATTATTTTTATTTGCTTCATATTTTGGTTTTTAAATCATCTTCTATTAATTTATTTAGTGAAGTAGGAGCCAAGGTTGTCTTATTACAGCGTAACTGGTGGTTGTCGTTAACTAAATGGTCCACTTTACCTCATCAAATCCAAAGGCACCTTCCTGATACCCCAAGTTTCCCTGGAAGCTGATCCGTCTGCTTCTTGATGATGGTCTGTCGTCTGCTGTGTGTCCTACAGGACACTGGGCTGTTTTCAGGACTGGACTTCATTTTTTGTTGTTCCCTCACTAAGTTGAGTCTGACTCTCAACCCCATGGACTGCAGCACGCCAGGCTGCTCTGTCCTGCACTGTCTCGCGGAGTCTGCTCAAACTCATGTGCATTGAGCTGGTGATGCTGTCTAACCACCTCATCCTCTGTTGCCCCCTTCTCCTTTTGCCTTCAATATTTCCCAGCATCAGGGTCTTTTCCAGTGAGTCAGTTCTCATCAGGTGGCCAAAGGATTGGAGCTTCAGCTTCAGCATCAGTCCTTCCAATGAATATTCAGGATTGACTTCCTTAAGGATTGACTGGTTTGATCTCCTTGCAGCCCAAGGGACTCTCAAGAGTCTTCTCCAATACTACAATTCAAAAGCATCATTTTTTCAGCACTCAGCCATCTATATGATCCAACTCTTACAACCGTACATGACTACTGGGAAAACCAGAGCTTTGACTATACAGACCTTTGTCAGCAAAGTGATGTCTTTGCTTTTTAATATGCTGTCTAGGTTTGTCGCAGCTTTCCTTCCAAGGAGCAAGTGTCTTTTAATTTCATGGCTGCAGTCACTGTCAATAGTGATTTTGGAGCCCAGAAAATAAAGTCTGTCACCCTTTCTACTTTTTCCCCTTCTATTTGCCATGAAGTGATGGGACCTGATGCCATGATCTTAGTTTTTTGAACTAAGCCATCCTTTTCACTGTCCCCTTTCACCCTCATCAAGAGGTTCTTTAATTCCTCTTCTTTCTGCCATTAGAGTGGTATTGTCTGCATATCTCTTATAAGTTAAACAGAGTGAGAATATACAGCCTTGATGTACTCCTTTCCCGATTTGGAACCACTCAGCTGTTCCATGTCCAGTTTCAACTGTTGCTTCTTGACTCTTGCACAGGTTTCTCAGGAGACAGGCAAGGTGGTCTGGTATTCCCAATCTCCCGAAGAATTTTCCACAGTTTGTCGTGATCCTCACAAAGGTTTAGCGTAGTCAATGAAGCAAAAGTAGATGTTTTTCTGGAATTCCCTTGCCTTCTCTATGATCCAATGAATGTTGGCAATTTGATCTCTAGTTCCTCTGCCTTTTCTAAATCCAACTCATACATCTGGAAGTTCTCAGTTCACGTATAGCTGAAGCCTAGCTTGAAGGATTTTGAGCATAACCTTACTAATATGTGAAATGAGTACAATTGTCCTATAGTTTGAACATTCTTTGACATTGCCCTTCTTTAGGACTGGAATGAAAACTGACCTTTTTGAATCCTGTGGCCCCTGCTGAGTTTTCCAAATTTGCTGACATATTGACATGCTGACTTTAACAGCACCATCTTTTAGGATTTTAAATAGTTCAGCTGGAATTCCATCACCTGCACGAGCTTTGTTCACAGTGATGCTTCCTGAGGGCCACTTCCTTTCACACTCCAGGGTGTCTGACTCTAGGTGAGGAGGTCATGAGGACATTTTGTACATAGTTCCGTGTATCCTTGCCACTTCTTAATCTCTTCTGCCTCTATTAGGTCCGCACCATTTCTGTCCTCATTCCTTTGATAGCTCCAATTTTCTTGAAGAGATCTCTAGTCTTTCCCATTCTATTGTTTTCCTCTGTTTCTTTGCATTGGTCATAGAAGAAGGCTTTCTTATCTCTCCTTGCTGTTTTCTGGAACTCTGCATTCAGTTGGGTATATCTTTCCCTTTCTCCCTTGCTTTTTGATTCTCTTCTTTGCTCAGCTATTTGTAAAGTCTCCTCAGACAACCACTTTGCCTTCTTGCATTTCTTTTTCTTTGGGATGGTTTTGGTCACTGCCACCTGTACAATGTTATTAACCTCTGTCCATAGTTCTTCAGGCAGTCTGCCTATCAGATCTAATCCCTTGAGTCTATTAATCATAAGAGATTTGGTTTAGGTCATACCTGAATGGCCTAGTGATTTTCCCTACTTTCTTCAATTTAAATCTGAATTTTACAAAAGGAGCTGATGATATGAGCCAGAGTCAGCTCTAGCTCATGTTTTTGCTGACTATATAGAGCTTCTCCATCTTCAGCTGCAAAGAATATAGTCTATCTAATTTCGGTATTGATCATCTGGTGATGTCCATATCTAGAGTTATCTCTTGTGTTGTTGGAAGAGGGTGTTTGCTATGACCAGTGCGTTCTCTTCACAGAACTCTTGTTAGCCTTTGCCCTACTTCATCCTGTACTCCAAAGCCAAACTTGCCTGTTAGTGCAGGTATCTCTTGACTTCCTACTTTGCACTCCAATCCCTTATGAAGAAAAGGATGTCTTTTTTTAGGTGTTAGTTCTAGAAGGTCTTGTAGGTCATCATAGAACCGGTCAACTTCAGCTTCTTTGGCTTCAGTGGTTGGGGCATAGACTTGGATTAGTGTGATGTTGAATGGTTGGCCTTGGAAACAAACGGTGAGTCGTAGACACAGCCTGGGGGGATGCTGCTGGAGCAGGTCAGGCATCTGGGCTTCTGGAGACCTGGGAATATGCGCGAACCCTGGGCACTGCTGTGTCTCACGGGTGTTCAGTGGAAGCACTTTGTGGGACTTTACAGAGTGTGTCTCTAGCAGCAGTGATCAGACCGGTTTATTGGGCATGTTCCTTTTGGACTGTTAGCTACTGTGGGACTGTAACTGGACTGGATTATTGGGACTGACCAGCCAGAATGAAAACGTGCATGGGGATGACCACACACAGGCAGGTGTGCACTGTCTAATCTTGCAGGCGTGGCCTGTGCCCGTTCCCATTGCTACACAGACCGAGTGACCAAGAGGACACGGTCCCAGCGGCTCACCCCGCTGGACTGTGCACAAGCGGGTCAAGACTCCCGGGGCCGCGCCCCCCCGCGGATGCTGGGTCTGGAGCTTTGACCGGCCCGCCCTGTCCTCACGCCCCACCTTCAGGTCGGTAGCAGAGGCCGAGTCCCCTTCTTGTTCCTGTGATGACGCCACCCCCCGAGGGTGTCCAGGACGAGCGTCCCGGGTCCATCTCCCGGGGCCTCCGCAGGGAGGGGCCGTGCCGTGGCCCTTGTGCGCTTCTGCAGGCCCCTGCCCCACTGCTGCTCAGACTGGCACGTGCAGGGGCCGGGGTGCTCGGCGGGGAGAAGCCCCTCTTCTGGCGCCCCCGGGGCTGGCAGTCGTGGGCACGCGCAGCCCGGTGCGGGCCACTCGAGGCGTCCACGCGGCCTCCCGGCAGCCGCTCGGAGCCCTGCGGGGGAGGAGGGCCGTGTGTTGCACCCCAACCTCAGCCAGGCTCCCCCCGCCGCCCCCGCTAATTACACCCGCTCCCCACCCCCAACCGTCCTCACAGAGAGACGCCCGAGGAGCTCCCCCCCGCCACCGTCCTCACAGAGAGACGCCCGAGGAGCTCCCGCCCCCGCTAATTACACCCCCCACCCCCACCGTCCTCACAGAGAGTCGCCTGAGGAGCTCCCGCCCCGATAACTACACCCCCCCCCACCCCCACCGTCCTCACAGAGAGGAGGAGCTCCCGCCCGGCTAACTACACCCCCCCCACCCCCACCGTCCTCACAGAGAGTCGCCAGAGGAGCTCCCGCCCCGCTAACTACGCCCCCCCCCCCCCCCCACCGTCCTCACAGAGAGGAGGAGCTCCCGCCCCGCTAACTACACCCCCCCACCCCCACCGTCCTCACAGAGAGTCGCCCGAGGAGCTCCCGCCCCCTTCCCGGCACTCGAGTCTGTGTGACACCGCCACCGCCACCGTACAGCCAGAGGACACCCCGACGTCGCTGAAGGTGAGCCCCCAGCCTCCGGCATGAGCCGCCCCACAGGGCCAGAGCCCAGGGCTGGGCCCCAGGCCCTCCAAGAACCAGGGCAGAGCCGGGTTTGGAACCGCTGTGTGAGCTGAAGCCTTTATGTGGTACCTGGGGAGTGCCGCTCACGGAGGGGAGCAAGGAGGTGGGGACAGAAGAGAAAGTGAGGGACAGATGCTGCTGAACCGCGGGGGTATACTGAGTGTGATGTGTGAGTGTGAGTGGTGTGTGTGTGTGACGTGTGTTTTCTGTGGAGTGTGTGTGTGAGTGCGATGTATGTATTCTGTATGTGATGTGTGTGTTCTCTCTGTGTATGTTCTGTTTATGTGTGAGTGTGATGTGTGAGTGGTGTGTGTGTGTGATGTGATGTGTGTGTTTTGTGTGTGAGTGTGATGTGTTAGTGTGGTGTGTGAGTGTGATGTGAGTGGTGTGTGTGTGATGTGTGTGTATTCTGTGTGTATTGTGTGTGTGTGTTTGTGTGTGTATTCTTTCTCTGTGTTCTGTGTGTGTGAATGTGTGTTGTGTGTGTGTATGTGTGGTATGAGGGTGTAACGTGTGAGCATGCTCCATCATCTCCGTCATTCCCAGGATGGAGCCAGCGGGGCTGCCTCTCTTCAGCCCCCTGAGGTCAGGGGCTCCGGGGTCTCTGGTGGGTGAATGTGAGCAGGTTTGTGACTGTGCTGATTCCTGCAGGCGACTGGTGACTTCACTTTCTCTGCAGTGGAAGTTCATCTCACGAGCCCTGGAGGGCCTCAGCAAGGGGGCTGTTTGTAATGATGTAGAACTAGGAGGGGGGTTAGTACCCGCCTTTGGCTGCAGCAATGTTTCCCTTGTTTACACTTGTGCCAGCAGCTTCCACTCGAGGTCTGGAAGCACATTCATGGGAACCTATAATCCTGTCCCTGTGCCAGATTCAACCACTAAATGTGACATCCACTCCAAGGTGGGAGCAGGCAATCAGGGGTTATGCTTTGCTGTCATCGAAGCCAGGGTGACCCCAGGTTCCAGTGTGCCTGGGACAGTCCCATTGGACACCCGCTGCCAGCCCTGACCATGCAGCCACCACCCTGACGGACACTTGTCATTGACCATTGTGTTAAATCTCAGCAAAGGGTCTCCTGGATGCAGCTTTGATACATTTATTTGGTGGCAAACAGCAGAGAACGAGGCCATCTCTAAGATTCTAAGAGCTGAAAGCTTTGTCTCTCCTGCACAGGAGGACACATCATCTTTGGCATTCAGGAAAGTGAAATCCAAATTACCAATGTGCCGATGACTTGCAAGTGCAAAAATAGTAACGTCATGGGTTTGGGTCTCTTAAACTTTTCTATACTTAATTGTAAGTATTCCAAGGTTGAAACATGCTTTATTCCTTAAGAAAGGGATTTACCATTCTACTTAATTGATACAAATTACTAAACGATTCAAGAAGAAATAGAAAATTCAAATGGACATATAACAAGTAAAAACTGTGAACTAGTAATTTTAAATTCTCCACAAAGAAAATCCTAGACCCTAATGGCTTCATTGGTGAATTATACCTGATGTTTTAAGGGGAAAAAAAAAACCAAATCAATCATGCACAAACTTTCAGAAAATGGAAAAGAAAGAAATACCACACAGTTCATCCTACGAGGTGAGTACATAATCAGTTCAGTTCAGTCACTCAGTCGTGTCCAACTCTGCGACCCCATGGACTGCAGCATGCCAGGCTTTCCTGTCTATCACCAACTCCTGAAGCTTACTCAAACTCATGTCCATCGAGTTGGTGACGCCATCCAACCATCTCATCCTCTGTATATATATGAGTACCTAATACTAAAGCCAGATCCTTTTGCCAAAAAAGAATCTTATAAGCTGATGTCACCCATGAACACAGAGGCAAATATCATTAAGCAGACACGGGCACCCACACAGAACAGGGTCATACACTGTGACTAAGGAAGGAGGATTCCAGAAATGCAAGGTCGGCTTAACATCTGAAAATGTATTCATGTAATAAACATATTAATACAATAAAGTACAATAAATATGAGCGCACCCAATCAGAAAAAGCATTTGTTAACAACACATCTAGATATGATAAAACAATTTCACAACCTAGGGTCGGAACCCCCTAAATCTGATAAGGAACTCTGATGAAACTTGCCACTAACTCATACTTAATTCATACTGAATGCTTTTCCCTTAAGACTCGGACCAAGACAAAAATGTGCATTCCAAACTTCTGACATTTTACTAAAAAGTTCCAGCCAGTACAGTAAAGCAAGAAATAGAAGTTAAAGGCATATATATCTGAAAGTGAAACTATATTTATTTGCAGGTAACGTGATCCTAACAAACCTGCAGAAAAGTTAATAGAAATAATAAGATAATTTAGCATGGTGGTAAGATGCAAAATCAATATTAAAAACTGAATTATATTCCTGCATACTAGCAGTGAAAAATCTGAAAATAGTACTGAGAAAACTATTCCATTCACAGCAGCATCAAAAAATAATAAAACCACAAATACAAAATCCGTATATGTAAAGCTACAAACTATTGTTGAGAGAAATTAAACACAATCCAAATAAATGGATTTTAAACCAAGATGCCAAGGCAATTCAATGGGGAGAAATGCATTTTCAATAATGGTACTGGAACAGTCAGTTACCCACAAGGAAAAAAATGAACCTAATGTGCTATTTCATAGCAGATACAAAAATAACTCAAAATCAATCTTAGAGCTAAATTTCAAGGGTAACTACAATACTTTGGGAAGAAAGCAGAATAAAATCTTGTGATCTTGAGTTAGGAAAGTTTTCTTTAATGTGATACCAAAAGCACTATTCAATAAAAATATGAAAAAAAATGGACTTCATAAAATGAAAAATATTTGCTCTTTGGAAGTCACTGTTTCAAAAATAAAAATACTTTTGGCTGGAGTATTTCCAAACCATCTACTTGTTTCCAGAATATACAAGGAATTTTCAAAACTCAATTATAAGAAAAATGATCCAGGTTTTAAAATGGGAAAAGATTTGAACAAACTCTGCACCAAAAAGAAAAGAAAAGAAAAGGTGGCAAAAATAAGCACATGAAAAGATGGTCAACACCATTAGACAGGAGGGGAATGCAAATCAAAACCACAGGAAGACACCACCGCACAGGAGTCAGGGCTTCCCTGGCGGCTCAGTGGTAAAGAATCTGTCTGCAACACAGGAGATGCAGGTTCAATCCCTGTGTCAAGAATATCCCCTGGAGGAGGGCATGGCAACCCACTCCAGTACTCTTGCCTGGAGAATCCCACGAACAGAGGAGCCTGGTGGGCTACAGTCCATGGGGTGACAGGCAGACCCCACTGAGCACACACAAACTCATGCACACATGAATCAGAATGGCTAAAACTGAAAAGGCTAGCAATACCACGTGACGGTGAATCTGTAGAAGAACTGGGTGTCTAATACATTAAAACAAGGACTTAAAGTGACACCACCTGGGAAAGCTGTTTGGCAGTTTTCTTAAAACTTGACTATATTCGTGCTCACTAAGGAGAAATGAAGCCACCCCTGGGCACACAGCATGGTTGGGGAGGAAGGAAGCAGTCTCCTCGGTGAGAGCCTTCCCCTGCCCTCAGACATCCCTGCAACAGCATCACGTGAAGTCCACTAACAACAGACTTGAAGTTTCTAAAAAAATAGCCTCAATATCGACAATGTCTTCTTGTGCAATGTTACTGATTTTTATTTATTCTCACAGAAATCAGTTGCCAACCTGAGTTCATCTGTACAGAGGTAAGTTAAATAAAATAGTTCACTTAACGTTACTAACAATTATTCATATCTCAGTTTTACTTATCTTGCAAAAAGTACAATAATTCTTCTCAGACTTCTTTACAACTAACATCTGAACAAATACATGAAAGTAAGACAACGCTCATCTATTTTCTATGCCAGCTGGAGAACATGGGCAGTGTTGAGTCTGAATGTCTTCTGTACGGTCCCTAATAACATTTGGTTTCTGTGAAGCTCCTGAAAGTCAGGCCGGCTCATTCTGAGTCAGGTGATCAGTTAACACTTACACTTAGGGCTTCCATGCAGTCACCCTTGATTCTCGTGGGAGATTGGCTCCAGGAGCCCTTGCATTTAACAGAATCCACGGATGCTAAAGTCCCATAGTTGGCCATCCATATCCATGTGTTCTGGATCCAAGGGCTCAACCAAACATAGACCTTTCAGTCAAAGATTCGATGATACTTGGATATGAGACCCATGAATCCAGAGGGCCAACGGTATACTGAAAAACACACACAAATATGTTAATCAGCACAGTTCAAACCTCTGTTGTTTGAGAGTCAACCGCTCTTCTTTTTTGAAGGGACACGATTTGGTCCACACCAGTCTGCCCTCTGGCCCCCCAAAACCCACTGTCTTCTGTCACACAGAATAATTCACTGCATCACAACTTCCCTGAATTCAACCATCAGCTCTAAGTCCCAAAGCCCATCATCTCAGTGGTGCAGATCAGTGATGGCTGAGACTCCAGGCAGGATTCATCCTGGACCAAAGTCCTCTCCATCTGTGAACCCGTGAAACCAAACAAGCCATTTGCTTCCAAAATACACTGAGGGGCCCGTCATAGGCTAGACACACCCATTCGAGAAGGAAGAAATCGGTAGGAAGCAAAGGTCACCAGTCCCAAGCCAGTCTGAAACCCAGCAGAGCAGATGCCTTAGATTTCAAGTGTTGAAAACAACCCCCTTTAGCTTGGTCGTCTGTGGTATTGCCAGACCCACCAACTCCATGTCAGGAAGCCGGACCAGTTACCCATTTAAAGTGTGAGAATCAGTTGAGATTAGTTCCTCACTGCTGCTTCATTATTATATCGTAACGTAGGCTCGTGAACCAGTGTAAAAACAGTCGCACCCCCAACAGAAGCTCAAGGGTGACACCCAAGCAGCTATCAGCTCTCTTTCTACCCACATGTGAGACTTACAGGATTAAGATCAGATGACACACACTTGTCCGTCTGCCGTGCCATAGTTTACACCCCCAACTGTACATCCTGGATGGCTCTTGTGACCCTCCACGCAGACGTGATGGCTTCTCATTGGCAGTGTCGTCGTCCTCCACGGGCAGACCATGAGTTCGTCAGCCATCCCCCGACAGACTCTGAGGTTCTGGCCGGTGTGTCTTGTTCAGACAGTTTACCAGGAGTGTCTCCGTGCCCGTATTGTCAGGTGCGTGCGAGTGCTAAGTCGCTTCCATCATGTCTGACTCTTTGCTACCCTGTGGTCCGTAGCCTGCCAGGCTTCTCTGTCCATGGGATTCTCCAAGCGAGAATCCGGGAGTGGGTCGCCACGGCCTCCCCCAGGGGATCTTCCTGGTCCAGGGATCGAACCCACATCCCTCGCATTGCAGGTGGATCCTTTGCCGCTGAGCCGCCGAGGCAGCCCTGTTGTCAGGCGCAGCTGGCTTTACTTCGGTCGGACGTCCAAACGTCAAAGGGCTGCCTGTGCTAAATCGTCATAAGTCTTCACGATTACTTTCCCCAAAGCTAGAGTGACTCACACTTCCCCCAGCTCCCCCAGACGCTGCAGCACGAGAACAGTATCTTTGGTTTTATCCAAGTAAAACAAGTCATTGTTTCTATGTGCATTCCTCCTGATACTAGTGGGAATGTACATCATTTCATCTGTTTTGACCGTTCGACAATCTCTCTTGTGTGCATTGCATTAGGTTTTCAAATATTTTCCCCATTTTTATACTGGGGTATTTGTATATTATCCATTTTAAGAGCTCTTTGCCTATTGAAAATACTGATTAATTCTTTGTTCTGTGTGTCTAAAATATATTTCATCCAATCTGTCATTTAAAAAGGTTTCTTTATTGCGTCTTTTGCAATGTAGAGGTCACAAATTTTTCTGAAGCATAATGTGTCAAATTTTTATTTTGTTTTTTAAAAACCTTCTTTGCTCCTGACTTCTCCAAACATTGCTCCAATAGTCTTTGTGTAATATTCTTGTAGTTTTATTTGCTTTCTTTGCACTTTGATCCTCATGCCATCTTGGTTTTTGGATACAGTGAGAGAGGGAACAAGGTCAGTGGTCCTCATGACATAGATGGCCCGCTGTCCCCTCTCTGTCTGGACCCACCTGCTTCTGCCTCCATCAGCTCTTTCTACTGCAGCCTCTCCTTACTCCCTAGTAGACAAATTCCTCTCAAGCCTTTTTCATTTTTCAAAATTTTTGACAATTCTTGCACATTTGCTTTTCCATGTAAACTTTCAAGTGATTTTGTCCAGTTCCAAGTCACCTGCATTTGGGGTTGGCATTGCGCTGAATACACCTTCACTCATGGGGGACCAGACTCCTCCCAGTGTCGCTGCCCCAGGTGGGGGCACAGAGTCGTCTCCCCTGGAGCCGGGGGGCACTGGAGGGCTGTGGCCCTGGGGTCACTGCATCCCTGTCCCGCATGCAGAGGGGCAGAGAGGGCCCACAGACCCGCAGGAGCGGGGAGCTTAGAGAAAGACGGCACTCGGCAGCGTCCCAAAGGCTGAGCGTTCCTGAAGTTCTTGCTTAGTTTAACAGCTGGCCAGGAAATGCAGTTCACCGTGCAAGGGCTGTTCTCTTTCAAAACCCAATAATTTTTCTTCCTGTTTTTCTTCCTTAGAAATCTGATTGGCAATACTAGCATGTAAATCCACATCACTTTGCATTTCACTTCAAAATATCATTTAACCATGATCCTTTAAGTAAAATCTAACAACATTTTCTATTTTTTCCTTTTCTGGTAAGAAAGACAGAAACTTAACTGGAACCAGGATGGTAGACTTTCCCCTTAAAATTTTTTTTTTCACATCAACGTGTATTTATTATAGAAAATTTGGAAATACAAATTCCCAGTATAAAAGCAAAAACACACAGAGTTCCCTGCCCACTAATAACTATTGCTGGGACATTGATTTGTATCTTTTACATCTTTCTTTCCAGTACCTTTTCTGTGCATTTATATATATATATATATATATATAAAATGTTTTATTTTATAAAAGAATGACCATATACGATTCCTTAGGAGCCTCTTGTTTTACCTCACGTATTGTGAGGTTCTTTTTGTTAAAAGAAAATAACAAGACTTTTACGGGCACACTCACCCCCTTGGGCAGGCGTCACGTGCATCCTTACAGGAACATTCGTTTTCATTTCCAATCCAGCCTGTGTTCCTCCTCTTGGAAGAGGAGCCGGCCCTATTTAATAAAGGGTTAATGATGGGTAAAAGGTGATACAAGTAAGCTACAAATCCTCTAGATGAGATGGGAAGTAAATTACTGGTAGTCTTTTTGTCGCAGGGAATGTTTTCCGGGTAGCGTAGTTTCTGGGTCCAGTTGAGCAAATTGGCAGTGCTGACAGCCATTCCCAGCCCCACTCCCGAGGCTGATCCTCTTAGAGCCAGTTACAGCCAGTTAGAGCCAGTGGGATCGAGTTCACAGAGACCAGAAGTTTCTAAGCCTTGTGACACCTGCCAAAGGAGGGAACACACCCAGCACACAGCCGTGCGGTGTGCCGGAGCTCTGCGGGCATGTTTCAGAGCAAAACCTCTACAGAGGACTTTACAAAGTGTCCCTGGTGGTGGCGGTTGTGCCATTTCTAAGAGAGTTTCTTCTGGGCTGCTTCTCTGTTCTGAAATGTTAAGTGGGTAGGATGAGAATATGAACAAGGGTTATGGTCTCACATGCGAAGACACACCAGCACGTGTCTTCTCATGGTTCCCTTGGGGTGGAAACCCGGCCATGATGAGCCTGGTTTCTGCTCTGAGCACGCCAGGGAGACGGGTTCACGTCCCTCCTGCTTTGCTCCTACCCTCAGCCACAGCAGTCCAAGTCCTCCTCGTGTTCGGATCTCTCTCAACTAACCTTCCTGGGTCCTCCGTACCCCAAGGCTCAGACGATCACACGTGGATAATTCAACATGACACTCCTGTGTGAATTTTAGGTTCAGTGCAACAAATTCCCACATAACAGGGGCTTAAAACAGGAAGCCCCTGTTCTCTCTCCGTGTCGGAAGCTCCGGGGCTCAGCAGGGTTGCTCCTTTTCTGACTTTCCTGGGTCAGGGGGAACCCACAACCCATCCCAAGCTCTGAGGTCCTCAGGAAGATGGAAAACCACGATAGTGAAGCTTTTTGGGCCCCCAAGAATCTCCATTTGCTGACACATGTGCTTTCTCTCTCCTGTGCGTCCCCACCAGCGTGAAGTCCATGCAACTGTTGCCACCAACCCCGGACCACTCACAGGTCTCCAGCCTCACCATCCATGCCAACAGTGGCTTGTCGCAGCAGGTGAGCCTGGTGCGGGGGGGTGGGGGCCAGAGGCAGGGGCGCGGCCGCCCCCAGGAGCCTGCAGAGGGCCGCACGGCACAGAAGGTGCCGGTCTGACGCGCTCACCTTAAATGTTTACAGCGTTTTGGGGCCGTGATACTTGAATGGGAACAATGGTGGGCACGTGACATGATGTTTGTAGCTGTGAGGCACGTGTGTGTGAGGAACAGGTGCAAACCATCTGCTGCAGAGACCTGTCAAGCCAAGTGCGCTGTGTCCACGTGGCCCCAGCCCGTTTGCTGGGAGTTCGCCCCCTCATGGGCTCAGCAGCCTCTGGGCACCCAGCGCGAGGCTCTCCGAGGCCTCCCCAGGCAGTAGCAGGGACACGGTCTGCCCCCGAGGACGCGCTGGTCCTGGGCCCTCACCGGGTTGGCCTTTAGCGGCAGAGGCCAGCCAGTCCCCGCTGGTCCTCGCAGGCCTGGGTGCGGCCGTCCAGAGACGCTGCAGCTGCCCAGGGGGCACTGAGTCTGAGGCCTGGGTCGGGTTAGGGTTGAACAACCATCGTGTGGATGCAGTGGTCATTGCAGAGCGTGGACCAGATGGTAACAAACTCCCATTCATGATTTTAAAATCTCCCCATCTTGGGAACGCGAAGACAAGATCCCCATTCCCACAGGGGGCACCTTGAAAGCTCACAGCTAACATCTTACCTCGTGGTGAAAAGCTCAAAGCTTCCCCTTAAGACACAGGGTCCACACACAAGACTGTTACCTAACGTTGTACTCAAGTCCCAACCCGGGTGAAGGTGAGGGTTTGACCTCTTGACTGTAGGTCTGGGGTCACTTTTGAGACGCGTGTCTGTGTGGGCGAAGGAGCGTTCTGTGTCCATTCTCAGGTCCAGACGGGCACTCAGACAAACGCATTTCTCCCCGTTTACTGCTTCTGGAAGAAATCGCATGTGATCTTGTGTTAAGATTTCCTGTGTAAGGTTCCCTTTGATCTGGTACACAAAGGGCTGCCTATTAAAGAGAAAAATGAACCATGTGTCCATCGTGAGGTGACTGCAAGTTGTCACCTCTCGTCTCCTTTGTGTGTGAGAGACGACCTTGAGATGCACTCTGAAATTGCAAGTTCAGTCACCATGAGGCTTGTTAGGTCACTGGTATACTTTTAAAGGGTCTTCCTTTGAGTAAACCCACTGACAAACTTTTGGACCCAGGAATTGCACTCCCAAGAATGAAAATAGACTCCAAGGCTTCCCGGGTCTGACCCTGTTCTGCAGTTACCTGGGCAGGGACCCTGGGCAGGGGGCTCCGCGCAAACCTCTGAGTGAGTGGGTGATGATTAAAGGAGATGACCCACTGGGACCGGCTGTCTACCACCGTTAACTTACAGCCCCAGCCTTAGAAAAACAAAGATCTGTGACAGAGATGTTCCCTGTAACTTTGTTTATAATAACAAAAATCTGAAATAACCTCAGTCCAGTTCAGTTCAGTCGCTCAGTCATATCCAACTCTTTGCAACCCCATGGACTGCAGCACACCAGGCCTCCCTGTCCATCACCATCTCCTGGAGTTTACTCAGACTCATGTCCATTGAGTCAGTGATGCCATCCAACCATCTCATCCTCTGTCATCCCCTTCTCCTCCCGCCTTCAATCTTTCTTGGCAGGGGGATTCTTCACCACTAGTGCCACTGGGTCCCAGGGGTGCCTCTCACTGGCTCAGCTTGGGTCACATGCCCATCCTTAAACCAATCATTGAGATTCTATTTGTGTAAGACCTGCCCTGGAGCAAGGGAAATGAGATCAGCTCTACTTGAACCACAGAGAATATGAGCAGGCAAAGTGTAGGAGGAAGGGTAGGGTCCCAAAAGGAAATCAGGTGCCACTAACAGAAAGGGTAAATGATTGCTGAGAAGACCAGACTGGCAGCTGTCATCATCTTCATCTGTCCAGAAAGAGGTTGAAGAGGGCCATCAGATGCCAGCTTCAGGGTCTTTTCCAATGAGTCAGCTCTTCACATCAGGTGGCCAAAGTATTGGAGCTTCAGCTTTAGCATCAGTCCTTCTAATGCGTAGTCAGGACTGATTTCCTTCAGGATGGACTGGTTGGATCTCCTTGCAGTCCAAGGGACTCTTAAGAGTCTTCTCCAGCACCACAGTTCAAACTGTAGATTTGAACAAACTCTTCACCCAAAGGGATCCTATCGGTGGCAAATGAGAACCTGAAAAGATGCCCAGAATCAGGCACCGAGGACGCACAGATGAGAGCCACAGTGAGGCGTCACCACACACATGCCCGTGAGGCTCTAACCTACAGACGCCAAGCATGGGCCAGAGGCAGGGAGGATGGGGCTGCAGAGGCCAAGCCTGCACCCCGGGAGTCAAGTGGGCGCCTTCACGTGACTGGGCTGTCCCGCTCCCGCCCTGACCAAGGAGAAGCTAGCACATGCACACGTGTGACGGTGTGTTTCTCTGCTGGGGCTGCAGGGCCGAGCTGCCCAGACAGCTCACTTCCTGCTCCCATCCTGGAGCTAGAAGTCTGCGGTCAGGGCGCCGCCAGGGCTGGTGTCTCTGAGCCGTCAGCACCACCTGGGCACATGGTTTTCGTCCCGAGTTCGTCCTCCCACGAGGATATCAGGCCTCGTGCTCCGGGACCTACATGAGTGACCTGGCTTCACTATTAGCCTCTGTGCAGGCCCTGTTTCCAAGGACGGTGACAAGTCATGAGGGACAGGACTTTAACCATGGAAGGGAGAGGATGCAGCTCAGCCAGAGCTCGAGGGTGGGGCCTGGCGCCATCCTCCAGCGTCCTGCCTGGACCCGGGGGCCCCCAGGTGCCCTGACACCACAGCCGGGGTGCGGGGGAGGGCAGGGGTGTTGGCTCTTGGCTCCTCCTAACCAGCTGCTCCTCCCCTCCTGCCCGCAGGAACTGTGTTCCGGCCGGAGCGCTTCCGCCATACGGTGAGTTGCGAGCCTTTCTACCTGACGGGGGCTGGGGGCGCGCCTTGGTTCAGGTTTCCTAGGAGAGCGATCCACCTGTGACAGAGCATTTGGGGCAGGAAACCCCTGTGCGGAGTTCAGTCACTGACTGGCTTTCAGCTCTGCCCCAACCTGGAAGTCACAACCCCTTGCGGCCACCCTGCTCATGGCTGGCGCCTGAGCTGAAGGACACCAGGCATCACGCTCATTTGATTTCCGTTTGTGCAAGTGTAGGCGGCCCTTCCGACGGTTCACACACACGCACACAAGCACACACTCATGAGTGCGCACACATACGTGCACGGGCACACACACATGCATGAGCGTGTGCACATATACACACGGGCACACACACACTCTCCCCTGCAGCCCTCAGGCACCCCAGCCCCACCCCAGATCCCCCATGTCTCTGTCTCTTGCGGTCCAACAGAGTCAAGCGGAAGGAGTTCCTGCCTCCACTCTCCAGGTGCTCCAGCCTGAGCTCGGTCAGCACCGTTACCCTCGAGTGCTCCCCGCCACCCCAGGTGAGCCTGTGGGCCTAAGGATCACAATTACAAATGTTTCAGAGATAGTGCTTTGGGGCTCTGTTCACAAATCTTGCACCCAAAGACCTAAAGGAAAGTCTTCGATACTTCCTACTGACAGTTTAACATTTTGATCTTGAGAGCTGGGTCCTTTCCTATCTGTGGTTGTTGGTGTGTGTGGTGTGAGGCAGGGGTCTGGCTCCCCACTTCCCATGGGATTTCTACTGTTTCCTGCTTCATTCATGTTTAAGGTAATTAATCAGTAGATAAGGATTTACTTCTGCTACTTAGCTGTTATATATATATATTGTTCCTCCATTCCTCCATTAGGAGTCGAGGAATAAATACAACTGACTTTTTTGTATTTAATTGAATTTTTGTATGGTACCCTTTTCTTACATGGTCTTTAGTCATCTTCTTAATGGTTACCTTGAGGATTACAATGAACATTCTAAATTTACAACAATAAAGTTTGAATAATACTAATTCAGTTTCAATAGTATTTGAATTCAGTATTCAATAGTATTCCAAGACTCTATTCTCATACATTTCGATCTCTCCTCCTCTATGTTGTTAGTGTCATGGATTACATATTTGTATATTGTGTGCCCATGAACAAAGATTTATAATTATTGTTTTATGCATCTATCTTTAAATCATATAGAAAAGGGGAAGAGTTACGAATCAAAGTACAATAATACTGGCTTATAAATTAACATATGTGGTTACCTTTACCTGTATTATTTATTGCTTTTATGGCTTTGCTGTCTAGTACCTTTTCATTTTAACCTGAAGAATTTGGAGAGACTGGTAAACCGTGTAAGTCTTTTTAGCATTTCTTGTACGGCAGGTGTATTGTAATAAAGTCCCTCAGCCCTTGTTTACCTGAAAATGTCTTAATGTCTCCATCATTCTTAAAAGATAGCTTTGGGGGATTTAGAATTCTTGGTTGGTGGTTTTTTTTCCCTTCATGACCTTATGTCACCCCAGTGCCTTCTGGCCTCCATGGAATCTGATGAGAAATCGCTGTTTATGACTCCGAGGATCACTCCTTTGTCATTAGCTCTGCCTCTTTAGTTCTAAGAAACCGGCTGTAACATGTCTTGCTGAGGGTTTTAGCTTCTCTTGCTCGGGGTTCAGTTAAGCTGCTCGACTGTGTTGCTGGTGCTCAGTCACCCAGTCGTGTCCGACTCTCTGCGACCCCATGGACCACAGCACGCCAGGCCTCCCTGTTCATCACCAACTCCCGGAGTCCACCCAAACCCATGTCCACTGAGTCTGTGATGCCATACATCTCATCCTCTGTTGTCCCCTTCTCCTCCTGCCCTCAACCTTTCCCAGCATCAGGGTCTTTTCTAATGAGTCAGCTCTTCACATCAGGTGGCCAAAGGATTGGAGCTTCAGCATCAGTCCTTCCAGTGAATATTCAGGACTGATTTCCTTTAGGAAGGACTGGTTTGATCTCCTTGCAGTCCAAGGCACTCTCAAGAGTCTTCTCCAACACCACAGCTCAAAAGCATTAATTCTTTGGGGCTCAGCCTTCTTTATGGTCCAACTCTCACAGCCATACATGACTACTGGAAAAACCATAACTTTGACTATATGGGACCTCTGTTGGCGAAGTAATGTCTCTGCTTTTTAATATGCTGTCTAGGTTGATCATAGCTTTTCTTTCAAGGAGTAAACATCTTTTAATTTCATAGCTGTAGTCACCATCTGCAGTGATTTTGCAGCCCAAGAAAATAGTCTGTCACTGTTTCCATTGTTTCCCCATTTATTTGCTATCAAGTGATGGAACCAGATGCCATGATCTTCGTTTTTTGAATGCTGTGTTATAAGCCAGCCTTTTCACTCTCCTCCTTCACTTTCATCAAGAGGCTCTTTAGTTCCTCTTCACTTTCTGCCATTAGGGTGGTGTCCTCTGCATATCTGAAGTTATTGATATTTCTCCCAGCAATCTTGATTCCACTTTGTGCTTCATCCAGTCCAGCATTTAGCATGATGTACTCTGCATATAAGTTAAATAAGAGGGTGACAATATATAGCCTTGATGTACTCCTTTCCCAATTTGGAACCAGTCTGTTGTTTCATGTCTGGTTCTAACTGTTGCTGCTTGACTTGTATACAGGTTTCTCAGGAAGCAGGTAAGGTGGTCTGGTATTCCTATCTCTTGAAGAATTTTCCACTGTTTGCTGTGATCCACACAGTCAAAGGCTTCAGCATAGTCAATGAAGCACAGGTAGATTTTTTTCAGAATTCTCTTGCTTTTTCTATGACCCAACAGATGTTGGCGATTTGATCTCTGGTTCCTCTTCCTTTTCTAAATCCAGCTTGAACATCTGGAAGTTCTTGGTTCACGCACTGTTGAAGCCTCTCTTGGAGAATTTTGAGCATTACTTTGCTAGTATATGAAAAGTGTGCAATTGTGCAGTAGTTGAAACATTCTTTGGCATCGCTTTTCTTTGGGATTGGAATGAGAACTGATCTTTTCCAGTGCTGTGGCCACTGCTGAGTTTTCCAAATTTGCTGGCATATTGAGTGCAGCACTGTCACCGCATCATCTTTTAGGATCTGAAATAGCTCAGCTGGAATTCCATCACCTCCACTAGCTTTGTTAGTAGTGATGCTTTCTAAGACTCACTTGACATCACACTCCAAGATGTCTGGCTCTAGGTGAGTGATCACACCATCATGGTTATCTGGGTCACGAAGATCTTTTTTGTATAGTTCTTCTGTGTATTCTTGCCACTTCTTCTTAATATTTTCTGCTTCTGTTAGGTCCATACAGTTTCTGTCCTTTATTGTGCCCATCTTTGCATGAAATGTTCCCCTGCTATCTCTAATTTTCTTGAAGTGATCTCTAGTGTTTCCCATTCTATTGTTTTCCTCTATTTCTTTGCATTGTTCACTTAAGAAGGCTTTCTTATCTCTCCTTGCTATTCTTTAGAACTGTGCATTCAGATGGGTATATTTTTTATGTTTCTTCTTTGCCTTTTGCTTCTCTTCTTTTCTCAGCTATTTGTGAGGCCTCCTCAGACAGCCCTTTTGCCTTTTTGCATTTCTTTTTCTTGGGGATGGTTTTGATCACCACTTCCTATACAATTTACGATTCTCCATCTATAGTTCTTCAGGGACTCTCTCTATCAGATCTAATCCTTTGAATTTATTTGTCACTTCCACTGTATAATCGTAAGGGATTTGATTTAGGTCATAACTGAATGGTCTAGTGATTTTCCCTATTTTTCTTCAATTTAAGTCTGAATCTGGCAATAAGGAGCTCATGATCTGAGCCACAGTCAGCTCCCAGTATTTTTTTTTCTGACTATATAGAGCTTCTCCATCTTCAGCTGCCAAGAATATAATCAATCTGATTTTGCTATTGACCATCTGGTAATGTCCATGTGTAGAGTCATCCCTTGTGTCATTGGAAGAGGGTGTTTGCTATGACCAGTGCGTTCTCTTGGCAGAACTCTGTTAGCCTCTGCCCTGCTTCATTCTGTGCTCCAAGGCCAAACTTTCCTCTTACTCTAGGTATCTCTTGACTTCCTACTTTTGTATCCCTGTCCCCTTAGGACATGTTTTTTGGGTGTTAGTTATAGAAGGTCTAGAAGGGCTTCCCTGATAGCTCAATTGGTAAAGAATCCACCTACAATGCAGGAGACCCCAGTTCGATTCCTGGGTTGGGAATATCCCCTGGAGAAGGGAAAGGCTACCCACTCCGGCATTCTGGCCTGGAGAATTCCGTGGACTGTATAGTCTATGGGGTCACAAAGAGTCAGACACAACTGAGTGACTTTCACTTTCACTTTCTAGAAGGTCTTGTAGGTCTTCATAGAACCATTCAATTTCTACTTCTTTGGTATTAGTGGTTGGGGCATAGACTTGGATTACTGTGATATTGAATGGTTTGCCTTGGAAACAAATAGAGATCATTCTGTTGTTCTTGAGATTGCATCCAAGTACTGCATTCCAGACTCTTTTGTTGACCATGTGACTATGATGGCTACTCCACTTCATCTAAGGGATTCTTGCCCACAGTTGTAGATATAGTAGTCATCTGAGTTAAATTCACCTGTTCCTGTCCATTTTAGTTCACTGATTGCTAAAATGTCGATGTTCACTCTTGCCGTCTCCTGTTTGACCCCTTCCAATTCGCCTTGATTCAGGGACCTAACATTCCAGGTTCCTGCGCAGTGTTGCTCTTACCGCATCGGGCTTTACTTCCACCACCAGCCACACCCACAGCTGGGCATTGTGGGTTTTTTGCTTTGGCTCAGCCTCTTCATTCTTTGTGGAGCTACTTCTCCCCTCTTCTCCAGTAGCAATTTGGGCACCTACCGACCTGGGGAGTTCATCTTTCAGTGTCATATCTTTTTGCCTTTTCATACTCTTCATGGAGAGTGTAGATTAGATGTGTAGATTCACGTTTTTATCCGTTTGGGGAAGTTTTCATTATTTCTTCAGCTGTTTTTATGCTCTGTTTCTCTCTCTTCCTTCTGGAAGTCCTACAAGGCATATCTTGATACCTCTGATGGAGACCCACAGGCCCACCAGGCTCCATTCACTTCCTTTCATTGTTTTTTCTTTACAGTTCAGATTGGATATTAATAATTTCAGTTTAGTCAAGTTTTTTTTTATCCTTTTTTCACTGGTCAAATCTGTTGCGCTCCTCTAGTGAATTTTTTTATTTCAATTTTTATACTTTTTACCTCTAGAATTTGTTTAGTTTCTGTTCATAATTTCTACTTATTTGTTGATATTCTGATCTGTTCTTACACCATTGTCCTGATCTCCTTTAATTCTTCGTCCTTGATGTCCTGACTCATTGAGTATTTCTGAGACAGCTGACTTAATATCCTTGACTATTAACTTGAAAGTCCGGGCTTCCTGTTTCTTTGTAGTATTATCATGTGATAATGATGGAAGTCAGATTTGTTCCTTGGAGATTATAGATTTTTGCCTGTTGAAGGCTGAATTTTGCAAAGAGTGTATTTCTTGTCACTGAAAATTTTCTTCTATCGCCTGCTTGGTCAGCCAGTGGCCTGGGGAAGGCATCCTTGACTGTCTGGCTGCAAGCAGGAGGGGCGAGGTCCTGTCTCTTTAAGTCTTCCACCGGGCGGCACGCGGGAGGCTGTTGCTGCCAAGGGGGCCAGAACCAGGACAGCAGCTGTGCCCATCCCTCAGGGCAGGGCTGGGTCAGCCAGAACACACACCCCACACCTGCGACGTGCCAGCCGCCAGGGCTGCACAGAGTGGGGAGTGGGGGCTGCCCTCCCTGAAGCTGCAGCCGGACCCTGTGGACTGTTGCCCACCAGGCTCCTCTGTCCATGGGGTTTTCCAGGCGAGAATACTGGAGTGGGTTGCCGTTTCCTCCTCCAGGGGATCTTCCCAGTCCAGGGATGGAGACTGTATTTCTTATATCTCCTGCACTGGCGGGGAGGTTCCTTACCACTAGTGCCACCTGGGAAGCCCTGTGGTGGAGGGCAAGTTTCTGAAGGTTCTGACAGCTCCCCTCTCCTTTCAGCAGACCCCCGTGCGCTTTGATGCACAGCACCCCCCAGCCAGCCCCCACATCCTCCCACAGGATCTGCCCCACACCCTCCAGTGCGTCCCGTACATGCTGCGCCGGGTTCTCCCCTTCACTCCACAGCAGCGCTTTGCTCCTGACTCCCAGGGGCGCTTGGGTGTTTGGCGATACCTCAGCCCACCTCTGCTTCCTGGGTGCCACGCCCTTGGGTGTGTGAGCTCACACGGCCTTCTGTCCACTGAGGTTACCGCTTTCGTGTGGGGCAGGCTCCCCGCTGTTGCTGTGGATTCAGGAGGTTTTGCAGCAGCGACCGGCTGTCTGCCTGGCCGCTCGGCCTGCTGCGGCCCCAGCAGGTTATCCATCGGGACCCCCACTCCCACGGCCGCCCCTGCCTTGCTCGCGGTGGATTCCATGAGGGCCTCTCCCGCCGTCCACAGCAGCCTCCTCTGACCTCCTGTGGGCCTTTGCTTTCTCCTCTGTGGGGCGTCGGTGCTTCTGGCCCAGCGAGGGTTCCTTCTTTGTCTCCCCTGAAGTTGTTTCTTCACGCACTCACGTATCTGTCGCTATTTGTTGATACCTTGAGAATAATTTTAAAGTCCTGGACCAGGAAAGGGACGAGAGCATTTACAGATGTGCTGTTTTCACCGAGAAGTCTCCCAGCGACATATCTGCTTGTAAGGCTGTCCAGATTCTCAGAGAGAAGTTTTGCATAGGCCCAGTCTCTGGGTCCCGCACATGCACCAATGAAAGTTGGAATGAGCACATCCCTGACCTTTTAGCGAGTCTGGCAAGAACTGCGGCCACCCCTCCGACCTGCCGGCTGGCGGACACAGGACAATCCCGCTGGGCCGGGCAGGGGACACACGCCTGTGTTCAGATGTGGGTGAGATGCTCAGGCTTCTTAGGAGGCAGAGGCCCGCACAGGCGGCAGCCAGCCTTTCTCGTGCTGGGAATCACAGGGGTCTCCCTGGCTTCCCCGAGACCCTCACACGTGCCAGACAAAGCACCCCGTGTCCGTCCTGATTCACAGGCCGGAGAAGGGTCAGCACTCTCCCCAAGGCTGTCGTGGCTCCAGCCCCAGGTCGAGGGGAAGGTTTTGGAGTTCTTGGTGATCACCGCAGCTCACGGGGGGTGGGGCAGACCTGTCTGTCTCTGAAGCGTCCTCTCTAAAGTGCCGCCTGTTCTGCTGTCCTCAGCAGTGTGACAGACCCTGCATCACAGGTTCCCTGTGATTTCTCTTTCTGTAGAATACAAAGGATCAGCGAGAAAGAAAGCAACTTAGAGCAGGAGACGCGGCTGAAAAGCAAGGCTCTGCCTCAGGTGAGACCCTCTGCAGTCCGGGCACGTCGAGGTCTACCTAAATTTGATTCTCTAGCACGTCCAATATTCTCAAAAGAAAAAGGAGAGAAGTCGCCAGAGAAAGCCAGGGTTGGGACTTGTCTCTGTGATGCAGAGAAGGGGGAGCCTGCTGGGGGTCCGCAGACAGCCCCTGCCCCCGCTGTGTGCCAAACAGAGGTGGGCTCCAGAGGTAAAGCTGGACACGGGTCTAAGCAGCAGCAGTGGATGTCTGCCCGGGCTGAGGGCCACCCTGGTGTCCTCTCCTGTGGCCCCACGAGAGCCGAGGAGCCCAAGAGTGACCGTGTGGCCACAGGGTGGGGTCCCCCAGACACTCAGGCTCAGCCCCGCCGCGTCCCCGCCTGCTGGGGGCTCCAGACCTCATCATTCGTGAGTCTTCGTCCTTTCAGAGTCTGAGCAACATCCACCACTCAGCTTTGCAATACTGAACGTTCACAATGCTAACATCTCATGAGCGTGCATCCCTGAGGAGTACAGGACACCTGAGCTGTTAACTCTTCAAAATGCCTGATGTGGGGCTCGGCGCCTCCGACCCCTGGGAGGGAGCGGGCGGCCGGGAGGGTAGTTAGATGTTTACGTGGTTCCACGAAAGGCGGTTTTGGAGGATCACAAAGTACAAACGTGATGTCATTGAAACTGGTAGAGGAGAAGGGAGGTTGCTCTGTGAGCCTGAATGAGCAGGCTGACTCTGAGGACGGAAGGCGCGTGGTGGGTGTGGGTGCGCCACATGCGGGAGGGCCTCCTGTGGGTGGTGCCTCCAGCTGGGAGGGAAGGGACTCGGGAGGGGACTGAGGCAGAGAGACCCAGAGAGACACCCGGGGCAGCAGCCCCACCGAGTTTAACCTTCACAGACAGACAGGCGGGAGACACAGAGGGCTGCGTCCAGGGCCGACCTGACTTTATGGGTTAAGTTGTCCCATAACACTGGGTCCCCCAAGTGCAGGGGTGAACAAGAGGACCCCAACGCTCCACCCCAGCCAGACCCCTAGCCAACCCTTTGTGAAAGGGGGTGACCCTGAGCCCCCAGCTGAGAACCGACAGAGGGTTAGGGTCATCCGGAGTGCCAGGCAGGGGCCCTCTGAGGCTCGCCCTTCATCACGCAATGCTGCTGCCTTGAGGACACAGAACACAGAAAACCAGTCGCTCCCTGTTCGAGTGACCGACTCCCCGTGGAGACAAAGCACCTGAGTGAGAGTCAGCAAAACCACAGGAGAAACAGCCCCAAGGGCCTCGGGACTCAGCAGGCGGAATCACCGAGTAACCACAAGGGTTTATGTTGCTTAGAGAAACAAAAGGCAAAGTTCAAAGTATCTGAAGAGAACAGAAAACTCGTTAATTACCAAACACATTTGAGGGGCTTCCCTGGTGACTCAGCTGGTAAAGAACCCAACTGCTAATGCAGGAGACCCGGGTTCGATCCCTAGATCAGGAAGATGCCCTGGAGAAGGAAATGGCAACCCACTTCAGTATCCTTGCCTGGAAAATCCCATGGACAGAGGAGCCTGGTGGGCTACCGTCCATGGGGTCACAAAGAGTCAGACATGACTGAGCATGAGCAAAACACATCTGAGAAAGAATGAAACAGAGCTTCCAGAGGTGCAGAGGGGCAGCAAAGAGGCACACGGGGCTGGGCCTGGGCTCTGCTGCCCACGCCCGTCCCTGCTGTCCGGGGGCCTCCGTGCAGGGCCCTATGCTGCGTCCGGGCTCCACTCCCACCCCTGCCTCTAGGTGCTCATGGGGACGTCTCCTTTCTCTGCAGGAGCCCAGGGACCTGAACCAGCCGAGTCCCGCGTCCAGGGGTCCTTTTCCACCGGGATCCCAGCCGCGGAGTCTGTCCCGGAAACCCTCCAGCTCCCATCCCCGCCGCAGGGCCACAACCAGGACGCGTGGCCCCAGAAGCACCAGGACACCGTCCCCAGCCACCAGGAGCCCTGGACCGTGGAGTCCACTGTCATCAACATCCCAGGAGGGCTGGACGGCGAACTGGACGTCCAGCAGATGCCCTGCACACTGGTGGTGATGCCGTCCGCCCAGGCACCCAAGAGCCTGCCTGCCATCAAGGGAGAGTGTGGGGAGGAGGGCATCCCGGTCGTCAGAGAGGTGGGGGGCTACACCTCCGCGAAGGACCCTGTGCCCAGCAGCCCCACCCCCATCGCCATGACCACGATGCCGGAGGACCCGGAGCCCGGGGACAGGGCTCCTCAGCTCGTGTAGAGCCAGGGCACGTCCCCCAGGCCCCCAGGGTGCCCCTCCCTCTGGCTGGCATTGCCCATGCCGCCCAGCCTGGCTTCCACCTCGAGGAGGAGACCTGGGCCCCGCCGCCCATCTTCAGAGCCCTGCCCCCCGGCATCAAGAGGGAACAGAGCTGAAGGCCGCTGCTTCTGGCCACGCAGGAGGAGTCTCATGAACTCACATCTCCCTCACTCCAGAAGCCATATGTTAAAGACCCACCTAGTTTTCTAAACATGTCTACACGTTATTCCAGAAAGAAGGCAGATTCAAGACGGGCTGGGTGCCGTGTTTTTACTTTCGTTGATTATTAATGTTTTGAACTGTATGAATTTAAGTAGCTTTTTAAGAAAATTCTTTGGAACTCTTCAGTAAGTTTTATAGGAAATAATAAAAGTTAATTCTAACGGCAATGAACTTGAAATCAGTCCTGGTAGATGGCTTTTGGGCAGTGGCTTCCGTGGAGGGCTGGCAACCGACCCCGGCCCTCCCCCATGCTGGCGCTGGGCTCTTTAGCCTGGTGGGAACCAGGCCCGCTCTGGGCCTCTGGAACAGGCTCCCCAGCCCGTCTCTGGGGGCAGCCCCCTGAATTGAGGTGTGACCCTCCAGGACCCTCTGGCTGAAACTAGAGGAAGAAAGTGAACTTGGAGATACATAGCACAAGAAGGGTGGGCTGCTTTGAAACAAGGCCTCGAGTCAAAAGCAGGCCTGTTGCAAGATTCCAGGACAAAGTCAGGGACTGTGGCAGAAACAGACTTAAATAAGGTGGCCAAAGCTGAGGTTCTACACTTCCGAGAGCTCTCGATTTCAAAGTTTAGGATCAATCAAAGCAAGTTCACGATCAAAGATCAAAGAAAACACCATTGTGAGTGGAAGTCAACAAACAACGAAGGTGGATTTAGGCCCCAGGAACTTGAGATTCGCGATCAGAAACACAGAGTATTCAGTAGGGTGCATGAAATATGTAAATATACAACAATCACAAAAAATAAGCAACAAGTGGATTTTCTACATGATCAGGAGGACATGTAAAAGAGGTAGACTTTTCAGAAATAAATACACTTGTTAAAGTAAGTGAAACAATAAACACAGTTGAAGAAAGACTTATTAAACTGGAAGATAATCTGAAGAAATTACCCAGCAGAGGATGAGATGGACAGAGGAGGAGAGGTCGGCAGAGAGGGAGGGCAGAAGGGGGTCTCCTGTGTCCAGCTGGAGGCCAGGAAGACAAGCACGCAGGGAGGCAAGCGTTACAAGGGCTGATGGGTCCCTGAGCTGACTAAGGACGTGAAAGGACAGGTACAGGAGGCATCACGTATCCCAAGCCGTGTGAAGAGACACCCCCCCCCAGAGATCTTGTGGAGAAGGGCAGAAGGGTAGCACCAGGAGGGGTGGCATCACAGGGGGTGACAGAAGTAGCAGTCACTGTGGAAGCATGGACCCAGCAACGCCAACCTGGGGCAAAGACGTCGGAGGGTCAGCACCGCAGGTCTGGCACAAGCAGAGGTGAGGAGGGACGGGTGGGCGGCGGGTCCCCAGACCCAAGGGGAAGCCCCCGGCCTCCTTGCTGAGCTGAAGCCAGGCCAGATTTTCTTAGAAGCAGAGTAAATAACGGGTCCCAGGTCCTGAAAATCTTATTAGAATAAAAATTACGGAATCATCTTAAACCATGAGAAATTTATACGGCTTTCTTAATAAGACTCTGTGCCCAGGTTTGTGATTGTAAGGGTAAACCTAAGTCAAAATACAGGTCTTCAAGGTAACCGTCAAGCACGTGCTGGTGTTGGACTCCAGCCCTGTCCCAAATCTGCTGTGTGTCCTGGGTCAGCAACTCAGCCTCTCTGAATCCTGGGGGTGCTGCCTTAAAATCGGGATGGTGATGAGGGCCATTCACACCCAGGACCCCTGGGTCTGGTCCAGTGCTCTGCTGCCACTGTCGTGAGATTCTTCACAATCTGCAGCGAGTGTCCGGCCCCTGGCGGGCCCTGGCTGGACATCCACCCCAGGAGGCCTCTATGCGTAGGAGGACAGGGCCCCCATGGGCACAGAGAGGGTGCTGGGCGTCCCCACACTGGGTCATCCTGAAGACGTTCCTGCAAGGAGCTGGCTGTCCACCCTCCCCACACACCTCCCAGGGGAGGGGCCCCGCCGGGCGCTGACCCGCAGTGAGCACACAGCAGCTCCACCTGCAGAGGGGCCGCCCGCAGAGTCTGTCCAGGGCTCCATGCTGAGGGCACCCCCCTCCCTGGGCTGCACAGAGCTCCTCGGGTCTCGTCTGCGATGAAGGGCAACTCTGCCTGAGCTGAGCAGCACCAGGAGCCCCAAAGCTCTGCCCCCGCCTCCAGCGAGATGGACGGGCCCCCACTGCTGCTTGAGTGGGGCCTGGACACAGCCCGTGGCCCACGAGCGGCTTCCCACCTGGGGAAGACTGCGTGGTCCAAGATGGAGCCACCCAGGCCTCCAAGTGTGTGAATGAGGATGCATTTCAACCAAGATGTCCTTCGGGATTTAAAATAAGGACCATGTTCACGCCCAGCACGTGGAGTTCAATACAGCCCGAGAGCCCAACCCCTTCCTGCCCACAGCTGCCTCCCACCAAGGTGGTCCTCGGGGAGGGGGCCCAGGGTCCTGAGCCGAGTTGGCACAGTCGAGACACGGGACACGGAACCTGCCCAGGACGCCGGGCCGGGGCCGCTGGGACGCAGAAATGGTGCCCAGAGCTCAGCGCCCATCCCTGGGGGACAGCACAGACAGTGGTCTCTGCAGGCATACTTAGGGGCTCGACAGGGCACCCCATACAACCCGCGTGGGCCCTAAATCCACTCGTCCTGGTGCAAGATGCAGGGCAGAAACAGACCTGGGGGAGGAGGCCACGTGAGGACGGAGGCCCAGGTTGGGCGATGCAGCCTGGAGCCAGGGACACCTGGCGGCCCAGAAGCCAGAGGAGGCAGGAAGGGCCCCAGGGCCATCGTAGGGGGACAGCTGGCGGCCCAGAAGCCAGAGGAGGCAGGAAGGGCCCCAGGGCCATCGTAGGGAGCATGGCCACTGACACCCTGACTTTGGGCTGTGAGGACTTTTGCTGTTTAAGCCACCAGCACGTGGTCCTCTGCCGCGCGGCCTTGAAAAACCAGCACAGTGTCCTGCAAGGGCAGATGGTTCCATCCGTGGGCCTCCACACGGCTACGGTGCAGACCTGCCCCTGCCCTCTTGAGCTGGGCTGTAATAACTGCAGGGTAGACGGGGATCATCCAGGTCTTGGCAGAGGACCAAGGGCCAGGGGGCGGTCATCCCCCACAGAGGATCAGTCCGGCAGCCATAGATGGAAGAAGGGTCCCCTGATCCCAAACCAGGGCTGAGGGCTGCGGCTCCAGCAATTCTGTCTTTGGGGGGAGCACGTGTTGTGGGAGCCCACCTTGACTCCCAGGCCCTGTCTCTGCTTCCCAAGGACTCTGTCCCTCAAACGTTTCTACCTGAAGCCTGGCACCTGCCTCCCAGAGCAGTTCTACCTTTGGCAAAATCACCAGGATCACATCATGGCATTGGCACAGGGTTTGAAAAACAGATTGAACACCTTAGCCTTTTGGCTAATATGACAATGGGGACATAATCCTGAGAAGTGGTCTTAATGACTTCGTTTGCGTAGTTAAGAACAATGTGGGCGGCACTCAGGGTTGTGGGGGACCGGCGGGGCGCAGCCCAGCGTCAGGACCAAGGAAAGTCAGGACCAAGATTCGCCAGGAACGGGCCTCAGGTGACTCCCTGCTCTTTGTGCTCTTTCAGGTCTAAGATTCTGGACTCACCTGGGCTCCGCAGTGTGAACCTTTGCAGAGGAATTAGAATTAGAAGCCTATCTTTGGCTGGTTTTGAGCAGAAGCAGAAACCAGAGGGCTTGAGGGAAAGGCCCAGGGCCAGGTGGGGAGGGCAGGACACACCTGCCTGCTGGGCTCCCTGGGGGGAACTGAGTCCTCTCACCTGTGGGGCCGCCTGTCGGTCACCCCTCCTCCAGCTCAGCACCCTAGCTTCCTCTGCTGCCTCCGTGTCCCCCTGGCCTGGTTGGAATCCCAGGTGAAGTCAGAAGCTGCTGCCACAATTCTGATTCAGGTGAGACTCAAGTCAAGTTGGGATGCGGGGGCTTTGCAGCCAGGACGGAGGACAGGTCCTGGGGGCCTGGGTAGGGGGTGGCGGGTGTGTGTGAAGTGTGTGTGTAAGCCTGGGGCGGGGGTGGCTTTGCAGCCGGGAGGGGAGGAGGGGCCTGGGGTGGCTCCTTGGCCGGTCACAAGGCAGTGAAGCTGGAAATGACCCGAAGGCCACTCTTCCGCCGGAGGCTGGACATCCCGGCAGCCTGGGGTGGCTTCCTCCACTGGAGGGGGTCCTGGAGGATCCATGGGAAGACCCCTGCACTCCAATTGTTGAACTCAACACTAGCACCTCTGTCACCTCAGCCCCAGAACCTCTGCTGAGCACTGCTGTCCAGGGCGGCGGGGGTGCCCCGCCAGCTCACCGCCTGGAGGGGAGAGGGAATCAGGTACCCGAGAAGGAGGGAGACAGTGGAAGAGGCTCTGAGGTCTGCGCTTTCACACGGGCAGCCCGGGGCCCAGGCCGTCCGCAGGAAGACCGATCGCCTCCAGCTGGAATGGGGTTGCCCCCTGCACCCCCCTCAAAGCGGCCCAACTGCTCACGGCGCCCAGTGCCCGGCCCAGACCCCTTCCCCGCCGACCCCAGCGAGGCGCTCACCGCACGCTCCCGCCGTCCCCCGGCTCTCGCAGGGCGCCCCCTCCCCGCCCCCTGCACCCGCTCCGTGGGGTCCCAACCCCGCAACCCCGGCCCCCAGCGCGGACCCGCAGCGTCTCCGCAGAGAGGCTCGTACCCGACCGGCCCACCCGGGAGGCCGGTCCGCGCGCCCCTCTGTCTCCCAGCGCCCGGGGGCCGGGAGGGCCAGGAGGGGCCGCCCCCGCCCCGGGAGCCGTGTGGCCCCGGGGCCGGTGCCGACCCGCCTTGTAAGGCAGAGGCCGAGCGAGGCCGGCCGCGGGGCGCCGGGCGGCCAGGGGGAGGGCCGGGCGGGGAGGCCAGGAGCGCGCGGGGCGGGCCGGGGCCGCGTTTCCCAATGAGAGCGCGCGGCGCGCAGGGCGTGGGCCGGTCCGGGCGCGGAAGCGGGGGGCCGGGGGCGGGTCCGGGCCGGGGGCGGGGCCGGCGGCGGGGAGCGGCGGCGCGAGAGCAGGCCGGGCACCGGGTCGCTCGCGGCCGAGTCGCGGAGGCGCTGCTGCTGCGGTCGCCGCATCTCTGAGGTAAGTGGCCGCGGAGCGCCGTCCCGGGGCGCGGGGCGCCTGCTCCTCCAGCCACCTGCACCCGCAGTTCGGGGCGCGCCCGGCCGCGCCCCTTCCCCGAGGCCCCGCGCCCCCCAGCTGCCGGCCCTCGGCTTGGCGCTCGGGCCCCAGCGGCTGCGTCCTGACACGGGTCTGGGGACGGGCGGCGGGGCGCGGGGGGCGCGGGCTGGAGCGGCCGACGATGCAGAGGATGGGTTTATAATCGGCCCTCGCTGGGGCGCCCCGGCCTTTCTGCCCGTCGGTGCGCAGAGGACAGAGGACGCCCCTTGCAGCCCCTTCCCCCTCCGCGTTCATCTGCATAAACACCGTTCAAACGCCCAGGCCCGGGGTGGCGGCTGCCAACGAGACGGCAGGAATTTAGGGCTTGGAGGCTTTGAAATGGAGCCACTGTCACGCTGCACGAATTTCAGGGCCACAGAAAAGACCGTTTGCGTCCGCGGCCCAGAATGAGCGTGACCCTCTGGCGAGAACGCCGCCTCTGTGTCGGGCATTGCTGTGCCGTATCGGAGCAGGTGAGTGTCAGACACTCTGCGATCCAGAACCCGCCAGAGGGGTGTTATGTTTTCTTAGCGCATGTGGGCACAGAACCCGGCAATCTAGATAAAGAGGTTGGCGGCCAGTGTATGTTTTCCACACGCCCCTGGGGACCAGAGCCCCGCCCTAGAAGGAGGATCCGGAGAAACCCTTTATCTGCGGTTTCAGTTATGTAAATGAAGCCTGGAGAGGAGGTGGGAAGGGCCCTGTGTGCCTGCCGTGCTGACGGGCGTTCTGTGTTCTCTGAAGATGAGACACCTTTTAGGATAAGCTGGCTGTGCTGTCACCCATGTGTATTTATTGGCTAATTCGTCTGACATTTATGAATGATAAAAGACCTAGCTTCCCAGGCCCCCAGCACATATCCTAGGGCTCCCCATGGCCAGTCTCTCAGGGAGGGGTGCTGGCAGGGCCTCCCCAGAGCCTGGGAGGTGGTCAGTGAACCCTGACCCGAATTCCCAGTGCCCTGGGCCCACATCCGGGGATGGAGCGATGGGGTGGGGAGGGCGAGCTTGGAGCAGGCAGGAAACGGGGGTGGGGCGGGGCCAGGGGAGGGGTGCCTTGAGGGGGCCTTCCCTTGGACTCCCTGTCCGGCTCTGGTACCAGCCCCGGTTCCCACCTCCAGGGTGGAATCCCAGGGCTCAGGGATAGCAAGGGGGCAAGGCGGCGCTGGTGAATTTCCTGGGAGTATCTGCCAAATGTGGCACACACAAGCATGCATGTTTTCTTGAGGAAAGGGCCCGTGGCCTTCTTGACTTTCAGAAGGATCTCTCAGAAAGGTGCCATCATTTAACTACGACTTTAAAAAATTCTTCTCCATCTTTCTGGAATGATGACATGAGCCAGACTAGAGGAAGCCGTGTGGGGCTGTGTTCCTATCGCCTCGGCGTTGTTTGCCTCATCTTTGCTAATCCTTTGAAGTCGCAATAAATAAACTGTTTTAACTACATACAAGGTTATAGATGCTCACTGTGGGAAATGTGCAAAGCACAGGAGAATTTCGTAAAGAAAATTAAAATGGCTCATCACTGATTGAGGTTTAAGAGAAAGCCCTGAGCAGCCAAAGTGCCCTCCGGGGCCGCTTCCACGTGGCTCCCTTCCCCGGTGGGTAGAGGAGCCGTTCCCTGCAGAAGAGGCTGAGAATTAAACGCTTCCTCGGGGAGAGGCTTGCTGACTTAGCGCCAGGGCTATTTATAGCTGGTGATGTTGGTGGTGAGGCTGGAGGAGCACGTACAGAGATGCCATCCGGGGATGCGGGGGCCACGCGGCACTGGTATCAGGTCCCCCTCAGGCCCTGTCTGGCGCCACTCCGGAGCTGCTGCAGACCCAGGGTGCGGGGCGCTGTGAGGAGCCCACCCGCGCTCACAAGCCGAAGACCAGGCAGACCCCGGGTGCAGGCAGGAGCGACCCACGTCCAGTCCTGGCCGCTCCATCGACAGGTGTTCTCAGGGCAGGAAGGAGCGGAGCCCGGGTGGGGCCTGCAGGGCCCTGGCGCGCTCGCTCACTGTCCAGCCCCTCCTGGGAGAGCAGCTTCCTCTCTGGCTGTGGAGGTGGCCCCGGGGTCACAGTCCATGGATCCCCAGAGCTGGCACCCTCGAACCCCAGCATCCTCGATGGGACCTCGGTGTCCCAGCTCAGCAGCGCCTCTGCAGAGGGCACTTCCTCTGCTGCATTCATGTGGCTGCTCCTGGGGTGTGTTGCCAGGGGAGTGGGTCACCGGGGGGTGCATCACCAGGGGAGTGCGTCGCTGGGGGGGGGGTAGCAAGGGGGGTGCGTCACCGGCGGGGGCGGGTGGTGGTGGTTCACTGGGGGGGTTACATCACCTGGGGGGGGTTTGGGCCACCAGGGGGGCGCGTCGCCGGCTGGGAGGGCGGGTCACCGGGGGGTGCAGGTTCTGTGATCTGCAGCCTCCAGGAGAGGCGTGTGGGGGACGGGCGGGGCTGGGTGAGGACCACGGCAGGGTCAGGGTGTGCTCTCACCCTGGCTGGGAAGCAAGACTCCTCGCAGGTTGCAGAGTTGCCCTTTGACTGTACCAGGACGTGCGGCGACATGCAATGAAGCTCAACTGCGACGTAATGTGTAAGTGTCCAAGGGAAGGACCTTCTTTACTGAGAACGCGTAAACTGACTCCCACAGGGCGTGAGGATGCTGGTGCTCTGACTTTGGCACCAAATGCACATATCTTCTGTGACATGGGGGGGCACTCATTCTCTCATTCACATCGCTTTCCCTTTTCTTGCTAGATTTGTGGAAAGGAAGGACTGTCCTTCTCCAAGCCTAGAGGTTAAGAACACCCAGGCCCTCCTCCGCCCCTCTGCACGGCGTCCCTGAGTGTGCCCCCTCCTGTCCCCTGTCCACCTGTCCAGCACAGCCTCCCTGCTCTGGGCCGAACTTCCTAGGTTCTCACCCTGTTGCACCCGTGTGTTAGGAGCCAGGTGCCCAGACCCAGGTGAACCCTGGGAGGGCCCCGCCACGGGAACGTCACGAAGCCGGATGCCTCACACGCACTGTGCCTCTGACTGCCGTGGTCACAGATCTGAGCCCGAGCATCCCAGGAGCAGGTTAGGACTCACTCTGCAGCCCCAGGCCCACGGCCCCCCGTCTCCTGCAGGGGCCGTGGCTGTCCCCACCACGTTCCCAGGGAGGGACTCTGCCTCCTGCTGGCTTTCCTGCCTGAGCCTGCCCGCCCTACCCACCGGCCCTGCCGGCTCGGCTAACCTCTGGGCTCAGAGCACGTGCTCTTGCACCGTCAGCACGTGTCTGATCTGTGAACACGCCCCCGCTGTCTGCTGCTCTGCTGCGCCCCACGAGCCCTGGGTTGCTTCTGGTTTCTGGCTCCCATGAGCGTGGCCGCCAGGAGCCTCCCTGTTCTGCTCCTCGGGGGACAGGTGAGCGTCTGCAGGGCCCAGGCACTGCCTCCCAGTCGCAGCCCCGGCGCCAGCAGCGCCAGCAGGCCATGGCCACCTGCAGGGCGCGTCAGAGCCTGCACTTCAGGCCACCGTGATGGGCCCGGCGTCCCCGCTGGGCCTGGTCCCTGAGCCACTCCCATGCCTTGCACATTCCTCCGGAGTTGTCTGTTTCGGATTGATCCACAGGGCTCTCCCTAGATTCTGGAGACCAGCAGCGTAGGCTGCACATAGGAGAGACCTATCTACCCCGCAGCCCCCTTTTGGAGGAGCAGATGTTCCACATTTTAATCTGGGGCCATTTCAGAATCTTCTGCTTTGGGGACAGTGGTTTTGTGTACTGTGTACAGTCTTTCCCACACAAGGACATCGGATGCTCTTGAGCATCACCCACCAGGGGCTTAAAGTCCTTGCCTCCTGCTGCAGTCGGCATCTGAATTAATTCTCATTTCTCTCCATGTGTCCAGTCAGTAAGCCTGTCTCCTTTCTCGGAGAATATTTTCTTCCCTCTTTTCCTGTAGGACCACCTTGCCGTCCACACTGTCTCCGCCTTGCGGGTGGGTGGGGAGCTTTCTTCTGCTCCGTGGTTTATTCTCTGTCCTAGACCAGGACCACACACCACTTCATTTCCAGACCTTCCCATCAAGTCTCAAAACCGCTGGGCAAATCCCCCACCTGTTCTTCCTCCAAGATGGCTAGTTAATTCATGATCCTTTGTTGTTTCGTTTGCTTTGCATTCAGCTTGTCTCACAACCCAGACCAAAAAAAAAAAAAGTGTTGGAATTTTTGATTGGATTAAATTAAAACTGTGGGTGAATTCGGGGATAATGGACATCTTTGTGCATTCAGACTTAATCCATGTTCATGATATCACTGTTCTTTCAATGACACTTCATAGTTTCTGTGTCGACGGCCCTTGCACAACTCCTGTTACATTGATCCTTAGGCAATCGGTATTTCCTCACATTATTTTAAATGATGTATTTCTAAACACTGTTATTGTCTGGTTTTGCTGCTTCATGGAAATAAAATAGGTTTTTGTATGTTGACCATGTAGGCAGAAATCTTGATAAACTCACATTGATTCTAAAAGTTTTCCCAGGATCCCTTTGGACGTTGTGTGTACACAATCATAGAAACTGCAAACAGTGACGTTTTATTTCTTCCTCTCTGTGTTCATGCCGCTTCTCTCCTTGTCTCACTACACTGAACAGAGGTGAACAGAAGTGGTGATAGCAGGCATCCTCCCATTACTCCAGCTTGAAAAGAAAAAATTTTCAGTGTTCACACATTTTTGTAGTTTTTTGTAGGTACCCATTATCAAGGGCTTCCCTGGTGGCTCAGATGATGAAGAATCCTCCTGCAATGTGGGAGACCCTGGTTTGATCCCTGGGTGGGGAAGATCCCCTGGAGAAGGGCATGGCAGCCCACTCCAGTCTTCTTGCCTGGAGAATCCCGTGGACAGAGGAGCCTGGCGGGCTGCAGTCCGTGGGACTGTAAGGAGTAGCACATGATTGAACAAGTAACACACCACCATCCGTTATGAAGTTGAGAAATGTGTTTCCTTTTCTTATTTGCTAAGAATTTTTATGGTGAATAAATGCTAAATTCCATCAAATGATTTTCATTTGTGTGTACACCATGTGTTAGGCACTCAGTCCTGTCCCACTCCTTGTGATCCCGTGGACTGCAGCCCGCCAGGCTCCTCTGTCCAAGTGATGCTGCAGGCAAGAATACTGGAGTGGGCTGCCATGCCCTTCTCTGGGGATCTTCCCGACTCAGAGGTCAAACCTGGGTCTCCCACAGTGCAGGCAGATTGTTTATCATCTGAGCCGCCTGGAAAGCCTGTGTGCACCATACATACGCACATGCCTTTGTATACATGTGTGCACACACACATATGTACACTACATCTAGGTGTTTTCTTTTGGGGATTTCTGATCCAGGAGTTCTTTAATCTGCCCTGCTGTGAGACTGATCCGCTGAGTTCTGAACTTTAGTCACTAACCTTTGTGAAAGTGAAAGTGAATTCGCTCAGTCGTGTCCGACTGTTTGCGACCCCATGAACTGTAGTCTGCCAGGCTCTTCCGTCCATGGGATTTTCCAGGCAAGAGTGCTGGAGTGGGTTGCCATTTCCCTCTCCAGGAGATCTTCCCGACCCAGGGATTGAACCCGGGTCTCCTGCACTGCGGGCAGATGCTTTTACCGTCTGAGCCGCGGGGGAAGTCCAAACTCTGAGGTGTTCTCTTTTCAAAGCTGCCTGCTGCATTCTCACAGCCGCTGTTCTTTCCTGGAATTCCTCACCTTGTCCTTTCTCTTTGCACATGGCATGCACCACCCATTTCTTTTGCACACGCGCACACCGTTACTTTAAATTAGTGTCCAGGCAAGGCCAGTGCAGAACGTGCGGCCTCTTGTGGTTTCTGTCTCCTGTTGTCTCTGCAGGCTCCTGGCACTTCCCCTGTTAAGCCCGGCCGTTTGTTTGTCATGTGTGGACACGGGATCTAAAGGTGTCACAGAGACGTCTCTGTCTCCAGTGGGAGTCCCCTCCTCTGGAGTGTGTGTGTCCAGCGGTGTCTGGGGCATCAGCGATCCAGGGCCCCCAAGTCCACATTTGTGAGTTGGGAGGAGCCCGCCTGGCGGTCCTTGCCGGCTGCCCGTCTGCTCCCAGGCGCCCCTCCGCCTGGCAGGCCTTGCTTCACCCTCCAACCCTGAGCGCGGGGCTGGCTGCTGCTGGCCCCCCTCCCCCAGGGTGAGCCTGGGGCTTCCTGCTCCCCAGGGATGGTGGCCCGGCCTCCATTCCAGTGCTGGGGGCCGGCCCTCTGCCGGCTCTGGCCGCCGGGTCTGTGTGCCCACCGGTGCTTCACCCGCTTGGGCCTCCGCAAGCACTTTTCTCTGGGGCAGGAACCCCCTGTCCAGCCCCCGGTCTCCCTGGTGTGTGAGGGTCTGGGGCTGTAACAAATGCCCGCAGGCTCAGCTGCAACAGCAGAAATGTGTCCTCCTTCCACTCTGGGCCAGACCCCCGTCCGAGATGAAGCTGGCGCAGGACTGGGCTCCGTCAGGAGGTCCAGGAGGGTCCCTCCTGCTTCTTCCGTCTCCCAGGGCACCCGGGGTCCCTGGGCTCGGGGCTGCAATGCCCCTGTCTCTGCCTCCGTCTTCATGTGGCCTCTTTTCTGGGTCTGTGTCACTTCCCTCTGTCCCTCGCAAGGACGCCTGTTGCTGGACTTAGGGCCACCCTGGTCCGGAGTGGGCCCATCTAGAGATCCTTAGCTTGATGACGTCTGCAGGGACCCTTCTTCCAAACAAGGTTCAGCCACCTTGTGAGGACGTGGCCACACGTGACTCACCCTGGCAGCATGTGGGCTACAGGTGCTGTATTCTTGGGATTTGTAAGAAGCAAGCTGACAGCAGAGGCTGGCTCTGGGGCCCGGACAGTGGGGCCCGGGGTGTGGCTCCTGGGAGGCCACGGGGTCGCCGGGAGGGAGACCCCCAGCCTCTCAGTGACCCAGGGAAGTTCCTCTGTCCACATGAGGTCTGCTGCGGGCAGGGCTGGTAACTGTCCTGGCCTCTTCCTCCCCTCCCCCAGCCCAGTGGCAGCAGCCCCCAGGTTTGGGGGGGGTGGCCCCCACGGCAGTCTCGCTGCAGGACGCAGAGTGGTCCCGGTCCTTGGTGGACGCCCCCCCGCCCACCCGCCCCTTCCTTCTCGTCCTGGAGATGTCACCTCTGACTCCGGGACCTGGACCAGTGTGGCTGTGACCAGGCTGCTCCAAGGGACACCTCGCCCCGTGCGGGAGGTCCCCACCTCTGTGGGCCTTTCCGGGCCCCTGGCTTGAAGTGCATGACACGGGCCCTGAGTGTCTTCCTCGTCAGATGGTACAGTCACCCGCCCCTCCCTGCGGGGCCTCCGCGGAGCCTGTGACCGGCAGGGTGGGGCGGGGGGCTGCGTCCATGCCGAGACTCCAGGCCCCATCAGCTCTGCGGGGCAGGTGCCCGCCTGGGAGGCTCCGCAGACTGGGACGGGTGGTCATTCACCCGTCAGAGCTGGGCAGCTGTGAGTGGTGGCCGAATCGTGATTCGAATGTGAACAGCTGCCAAAAGGCTGTGTTGTGCCCAAGTGGACTCCGGAACAAAGAGCCAAAGCTTCAGGTTGCAGGCAGCCAGAGGGTCTGCAGGCTTGGCTCCACCGCTCCCGGGGCTGTTTGCTCAGGGACTGTGCCCTTGCCGGGAGCTGGACCTGACCCTGGGAGCTGAGCTCTGGTGGGTGGGGGGCCGCAGAGTGGTGACGTCCGCTCAGCTTGGTCTTTTGAATTTACTGTCCACCTCCTCCCGCCACCTGCAAGCTCTTCTGCAGGGGTCCAGTGCTCACACCTGGCGGGGGTCTGGGGGGCGGGTGGGGGTCCTCCCCGGCCCAGCTGACCCGGCGCCCGGCCCCCTCTGCGTGGCTGCGGAGCAGGCGTGCTTGGGGCTCCCGTGAGGGCGCAGGCGTCACGCCCCCAGCCTCCCCGCTCTGCCACGTCTGCCCTGGGGGCCGAGCCACCAGAGGGCTGAGGTGCCCTGGGAGGCGGCCGCTCCCTCTGCACTGCCTCCACTTCATCCGCCCGCTGCGCAGGGCCTCTGGGTTCCCTCTGTGTGTCCAGCGGTGTCTGGCGTGGGGCCTTCTGTGGCTCAGCCTCCACGGGGCCGCGGTCAGGCACCCTCAGCAGATGGTCAGCCTGGCCAGTGGCCGGTGCTCCGTCGAGGTCCAAGTACGGCCTGCTTGTAAGAGGCTTGGGGGCCTGCTGTTTCCAGGGCCCGTGTGGTTCTTGCACAGAAGCTGGTCAGCCGGGCCCTGGGCCTCGGGGTCACGCTGCCTGGCCCAGCCGTGGCCCAGGGACTCGGGCTCCCGGCCCAGGCGTGGGTGCTGCCCGTGACCCAGCTCGAGGGGGCGGCCGCCCTGAGGAGTCCACAGGAGCTCCAGGGCCCAGGGCCCCTCCCGGCCCAGCTCCCACTCCCGAGTGTCTTCCTGGGGACACGGCCCCCGGGGGGATGGGCTTGGCCACGAGAAGCCCTGCGGAGCGCCGGCATGTGGTTACTCAGCGGGTGGGTGCCCCCCAGCTCTTCAGGTAGGGGTTGGGATGCTGGCCCGACAGCCCAGTCCGAGGACCTGGCCGAGCCTGAGGTGGGGGTCCAGCCACCATGGTTCCTGGGCCATGACCCCAGCTCCCCATGTTGCCAGCCTGGCTCGCTGGGTGTGAGGTGGGAGAATCACAAAGCTTGGAGCTGGGGTATCCTTAGGCCTGGGGACCCCTCGCCTGCTTGGGGCTGGTTGGTCCCGGGTTTTGCAGAGCAGGACCTCACACAGCTCCTGGGGAGGTGCTGGGAGCCTGGGGTGTGGGGGGCGGAGGGTCCCCTGTGCAGGTCTGAGCTCCAGACGTGTGCATCCTGCCCGTCTGCACACCAGCCTAGACCCGTCCCCGTGACGCTTGTCCTCCCCCCAGGGAGGCCGGGCCATCCGGGCACAGCCGGCACCCGCGGGAGACGGGATGGGCGCAGGGAGGCAGTACATCTGGTCTGCACCCGGAGACTTCAGCCCAGACTACGCTGAGGGGAGGGAGGGGTGGGATTCCCAGGGCCAGATACTCTGTCTGATCAGGAAGTGCCTGCAGGTTGGTGTGTAGACTATGGGCAGAACAAGGGGCTGAAAGCTGAGGGAGCCAGGGAGTGGGGGCATGTTCACACCTGCAGAAGGAGGAATCCACACTCCATGTTTACTCACAGTGCAGACCTGCCTTCTGCTCCAGGAAGGAGAACCAGGAGAGGCAGAATTGATGCTGCCTTCAAAATACCTGGTCCAGCTCACAGACACACCTGTCCAGCTCACAGACACCTGTCCAGCTCACAGACACACCTGCCCAGCTCACAGTCACACCTTCCCAGCTGACAGACACACCTGCCCAGCTCACAGACACACTTGTCCAGCTCACAGACACCTGCCCAGCTCACAGACACACCTGCCCAGCTCACAGTCACACCTGCCCAGCTCACAGACACACCTGTCCAGCTCACAGACACATGTGTCCAGCTCACAGACACCTGGCCCAGCTCACAGACACCTGTCCAGCTCACAGACACACCTGTCCAGCTCACAGACACACCTGCCCAGCTCACAGACACACCTGTCCACTCACAGACACCTGTCCAGCTCACAGACACACCTGCCCAGCTCACAGACACCTGTCCAGCTCACAGACACACCTGTCCGCTCACAGACACCTGTCCAGCTCACAGACACACCTGCCCAGCTCACAGACACACCTGCCCAGCTCACAGTCACACCTGCCCAGCTCACAGACACACTTGTCCAGCTCACAGACACACGTGTCCAGCTCACAGACACCTGGCCCAGCTCACAGACACCTGTCCAGCTCACAGACACACCTGCCCAGCTCACAGACACCTGTCCAGCTCACAGACACACCTGCCCAGCTCACAGTCACACATGTCCAGCTCACAGACACCTGGCCCTGTTGCAGGCACATCACTATCATGGATTCCCAGCCCTCCTGGCTGGGACACTGTACTGATGTCCTGCTGAGGCGGTGACTATGGTGTGTAAGGGTCTGTCCTGTGTGACCTTTTCTATAGGTTTTGCTTCGGACGCCAGTCCTAAGGGCATTGCCAGGGAGAGTTGTTCTGGATATACAGCCCCTCATCATTTCCCTGCCCCAAGGCCTCGGGGGTCTGCAGGCTGCAGCAGGGCCGGCCGGGCCATGCTCACAAGGCTCCCTCCAGGTCACCTGCCCGCCCATCTGTCCTCCCGCCCCTGGCCCTGGTCCACACCAGGATCAGCTGCTGAGAAGCCTCCCCTGCAAACCGGGACAGAGCCTGCTGGGCATCCTGTCTGCAGGCACTCACCTGCTCTACACCCCTGTCGGCTCCGACACGGGCTGTGTGATTTCTGCTCTCCCATCCAGACCGGCTTCTCCCCAGAACACCTAGGAGTCACCAAAGAGTGACCTTGGAGAGCTTCCCACCCGCGCACTGGGTCTGACTGCTGTTATTTTTATTTGTTTTTGGCTGCGCTGGGTCCTTGTGGCCGTGCGCGAGCTTCTCATTGTGGTATCTCGTCTTCTCTTATTGTGGCTCCCAGGCTCCAGGCACCCTGGCTCAGAAGCTGTGATGCTCGGGCTTAGCTGCTCTGCGGTGGGCGGGACCTTCCTGGATCAGGGGCCGAACCTGGGTCCCCGGCACTGGCAGGTGGATCCTGGACCATGGACCTCCGGGAAGTCCTGACTCCTGTTCTTTTTTGAATCAAAAGTAACTTTTGATTATTAAGATACCGTATGTTCATGGTGAACGTGGAGCCCTGAGTGGAGAGCTTGGCTCTGGGGCTCACGGCCGCGTCCACAGCCATGGCCACCCGGCCCTGAGCCCCGGGCCCCGGGCCCCCCGCAACAGCGATGGGGCCTCCGGCACGTCTCAAGCTGTGCCAGCCTTTCTGTTCGGGGAACTTGTAGGTCCTGAGTTCAGCCGGGTGTGGCGGGGACTCCCGCCATGCCAGGCGCTGCCTCCTGCGCTCTGACTCAGACCTGAGGGTCTTCTGTGGGTTCAGCCATGAATGAGCTCGCTGTCCGCGGCTCTGTCTGCCCAGCCGGGCCCTGTGCTCGGGCCACGTCCTGCCTGTCTCTCTGCTCGCTGACCTGGTGGTTCTCCTGAGGCTGCTGCTCCTCTGGGGACTGGGCTCTCGGGTCCTGCCCCAGCCACCGGCCATGACTCTGGGGTGTCGATGCTCAGCTCCGGGCTCCCCAAAGCTGCTGGAGGTGGAGATGCCTCAGCCCCATGGAGACCCGGGCCCAGCCTCGGGGATTCACTGGGCTCCAGACACTGTCAGCCGCCCCCCAACACGGGGCCTCCACCCTGGGGCTGGGTGCAGCTGTGCTCAGCCCTTGGGGTCCCCCAGACGCCTGCCCTCACCTGGGCCCCCTCTCCCCCCAGCACTCCACTTGGCCACCCGGGTGAGGGGCACCCTGGTCAGCAGGCCGGGCCCTGAGGTCGGGGCAGTGGTGTGACTGCTCTGGATCCTCGCCACAAGCACGGTGTCTCCCCACCGGTGCCCAGAGGGGTGTCGCTCGGGGAGCCCCCAGAGCAGGAGCAGCCGGGGGGGAGGTGAGGGGTTCACTGGAGGGGCCCTGCACCCCCTGGGCTGCTGGCCGCGTGCTGCCCCCGTGGCTGGGGCTGTGAGCTTGGGGGACAGGTGGACAGGGTGCCAGGGCCGGAGGGGCCGGGCTGTGTCTGCAGCAGACGCGGGACCCTCGGTGTCCCCCACGGTCGCGAAGTCACTTCTGGGCAGGGCTGCTGTCCGTGGGTGGCAGGGGGTCTCACACAGCCGCCCACAAAGCAGGTGACCTCTCGTCTCTTCCTTCCAGCAGCATGGCTGACAGCAGGCCCAAGCCCGCCAAGTCCGCCAACAAGACACCCCCCAAGTCCCCGGGGGACCCCACCAAGGACAAGGCTGCCAAGAGGCTGTCGCTCGAGTCGGAGGGGGCCGGCGAGGGGGCGGCTGCCGCGGGCGCGGAGCTCAGCGCCCTGGAGGAGGCCTTCCGGAGGTTCGCGGTGCATGGGGACACCCGGGCCTCGGGCAGGGAGATGCACGGCAAGAATTGGTCCAAGCTGTGCCGGGACTGCCAGGTGATCGATGGCCGGAATGTGACCGTCACCGACGTGGACATCGTCTTCAGCAAGATCAAGTGCGTGCCGGCTCCGCCCTGGGCCATTGGGGTGGGTCTGGGTCCCAGCGGGCGGGGCAGACCCATGGGGCAGCCGGGTGGGGCCAGGGCCTTGGGTGGGGGGGGCAGTCACAGCCGGCCGTGGGGGCCCGAGGGTCTCGTGTGGCCGAGTCCTGCCCGCGGGGGGCGGCGGGGGTGGGAGCCAGAGGTCCATGGTGCGGCTCCTCAGCTTTGGGGGGCGTTCACGTGTGAGGAAGGGCAGGGGTAACCAACAGTGGCCGCCACATGCGTGTCCACGTGTGTGTCCACACGCATGAGCACGTCCAGGCCTCAGCACGCCCCTCCCCCTCTCCTGCCCGCCACACCCGGGACCACACCCAAGAAGAGCGCCCGCTGCATCACACACGTGTGCACACATGTAGAGCTCAGGGTTCCCTGGTCAGGGCTCACCCGGAGACTCCGTGTGCAGGATGCCTGGGCGGTGGGGGACACAGGCCCTCCTGCCCCAGGAAGGGTGACCCCTTCTGGCCCCAGCCCCACTCCAGAGGGCAGGACACCAGCTGCTCGGACACGCGGGCCACCCCCGCCCCCCGGCTGCCCGGACCCCAGCGTCGCTGCCTCAGCTCGCAGGGTGCCGGCCATCTGGGGGCGCGGGCCCAGTGAGGGTCGTGATCAAGACACAGTTAAGAGCAGCCTGTGGCTGCTCCTAAAGAGGAGCCTGTGGCTCCTTCCCTCTGCCCTCCTAAACCCAGGCTCCCCATGGGATCCCTGTGACCTGTCCCGGGGGCGGGCCCCCCAGACCTCCCGGGTGTGGAGTGAGGGGCCCACCCTCACGCTCTTGTCCTTGGGGAGACGCGGGCGGTGCTCCGGGCCGGGTCCTGCAGGCCAGGCCAGGGACCCCAGGCGCCCAGGTCTGCAGAGTGCGGTGCAGCGTGGACATGTGCGTCTTGGGTGGAGGGTCCCCAGGTGGCGGCCCCGGCGAGGCGCCCCGGCTCGTGGGAGCCGTGGCCGTGGACGCGGAGCCGCGGGCGCTGACAGCGACGGCTGTTTCTGTTTGGGGCGGTTGCCATGGCTCAGTGGCTCTGTGCCCGCCGGTATCTGCAGCCTCTGTTTGGGCCTGTCGCCATGGCAGCGCTTGTTTGTTTCGATGTTACTATGTGTTAAGTTTTAAACAAACTTCTTGCCGCTCTTCCCCAGGCCTTGATTGAAAACTATTGTTTCCGCGACCGGGGCTCCCCACCCCCACCCCTGCTCCGCCACCCCAGGGCCGAAGGAGTGAACTCAGGACGCCTTCCCACGAGCACGTTGGGGGTCCAACACCGCTGTCGGGGGGGTCTGTGGGCGGCGGGGTCCCTGCGTGTGTGCGCAGGTGGGGTGGCCGGGAGGCGGGGGTAGGGGAGGCTTCCCCTCCTGGCCCTGACTCACAGCTTTCTGGCCGATGGTCACGTTCCCCATGATTCCGGAGCCTTGTCTGGGTTGGTTAGGACAACACGGGCCGGGGCGGGACGGGGACTGTCCGAAGCGTGGAGCGTGGTGCATCCACGGGGCCTGAGGGAGCAGGTGGGGTGGGCTGAGCTCCTGGGACGGGGCGTCCCGGGCCCACCAGGGGCCCAGCCCCTGCGTCCAGGCTGGTAGGGATGCTGCCCCTAGGTCCTGCTTCCAGCTGTGGTGTTGAGGTCTCACAGGGTCCGGGGGTCCCTCTCCCGGCCCCCCGAGGCCATGCAGGCCTCCAGCAGTGCCTGTCCTGGCCTACTGCTGCCCGCCCGGTGCATCTGCAGAGAACCAGGACCTGGGGCGGGGGCCCCGCACCCCAGAGCTGCGTGTGAGCAGAGTCGCCCTCGGGCCCCAGGCCCAGGCGGGGGTGAGGCCAGGATGCGGCCCGTGGACCTGGGAAGGAGCAGGGGCCAGCGTCTGCTCGCACCCGTGCCTGGTGCCACTCGTGTGGCAGCCTGCGTTTCCCCTGTGGTCCAGTCCCCCCAGGCCCCCCCCGGCCCGGGGCTGCTGGGGGTCAGGCCCCACTTCCTGCTTCCTGGACGTGTCGCCGGGGTCTGGCTCCTGCAGGTCAGGGGTGCCTGGAGTCGGCTTCCTCCAGCCGCACAGGTGGCTGTTTATCTGTGGTCCAGGGGGCCCTTGCCCCGTCCTGGGACGTGTCGGCCAAAGTCCAGGGCCCTTTGTGACGCTGGCCCTGGAGGCACCGACCTCTGTCCTGGGAGGGCTGGCTGGCCCCTGCCAGGATCCCTGGCCACCCGGCGTCCCCGGGTGACCTGCCCTGGGCCTGCAGAACCGGGAGCGCACGCCCGAGGAGCTCAGCTCGGGGGCCACGTGTGTGCCCACTGACCCCGTTACCGCCAGGCCAGCGTCCCCACAGGACAATAGTCTCTGGCCCGGGCGCCAAGTGGGAGCAGGGGGTCTGCTGTGGGGACCCTCATCTCTGTGCTCTGCAGAACAGGCTCCCTGTGTCTGCGCAGCTGTGTCGAGTAACCAGGCGTCTCCGGGGAAGAGCTGGCATTGTCACTGGACATCTCCTTGGGGACTGCTCTCAGCGGCGGGCCGCGGGGCCCCGGGAGAGCTCCCTGCTGGTCCCAACCAGGCCCCGAACCCTACGGGGCAGTCACGGCGGGGACGCCCGCCCCCGCCCAGCGGGGCATGCAGGTCAGCCCTGGTCCACGCGATCTGAATGCGGCCTCTGATGGAGACCGGGCGGCTGTCCCCCCGCCCCGGCCGAGTGACTCACGCTGGTGGCGCCTGGCGCAGGGAGGGCTGTGTGCCCCCCGCTGGACACCGGGCTGCCGGTCGGGCCTGGAGCCCGTGAATAGAGACAGGCACGCCTTTGACGACTTGGTACAAACAAGCGGGACCCCATGGCCGCGGAGGGTCACCTCCCAGCTGGGAGGGCAGGGCCGGGCCTTCGGCCTCACAGCGGCCGTGCAGGGCGGCGGGGCTTCCAGGGGTGGGCGGAACCCACGGCCCGGACGTCCAGTCTCACGAGGCCTCTTTCCGCCGTCGCCCTGACCTCGGTGTAGTCGGTCAGCATGTCCTGAGTCCTCAGGCTCATGTGTCAAGTGTGAGTCCCCGTGTCTGCTGGGGCTGTCCCGAGGTGTTTGTCTATGGTCGCCGAGCTGTTTTGAGTTCTGGTGACTGAACAGGTCGGTGAACAGGAGAGTGAGCGAGTGGGCCAGGAGGGGTCACGGGGCTGTGTGGGCCGCCGGCCTCCCCAGGGGCCCGCCCCGCCCTGCTGTGCACTCGCCCGGCCTTCACGGCAGCTGTGGTGGCGGGCGTGTGCTGGCAGGGGCGCCACGTCCGGCCACACTGGGATTCCCTCCCATTTCCCTCACGCCTGGCAGCGTGGAATGTCCTTCTTGGGCTGGTTCGCATCTGGCAGATCTTGGACAAAGCATCCGGTTGAAATATTTTGCCCAACTTTTTACCTGGGGTTTTCTTCTTGTTGTTGAGGTGTAAGAGTAATTTGCATACTCAGATACGAATACTTTATCAAAATTTCTCCAGTCTGTGGCTTGTCTTTTGCTTCTCTTAACAGTATCTTTTTGAAGAGCATGGTTTTAAAAGTTTTGGTCAAGTCCAGTTCATTTTCTTTTTTTTTTTCCTGGACTGTTTTTTGGGGATTGTTTCCAAGAAGATCTCTGCCTAAGCCAGGGTCACAAAGATTTCCACCTGGATGCTGTCTCAGAAGGTGGACAGTTCGGGCTCTATGGCAAGCGTAGGACTGTGGCCTACTTACTACTGTAGGTGGGTGGGGGGGGGGGGGGGCGGCGCCAGCCCAGGCCTGCTCTCTGCACACCGCCCACCGGTCGCTGTGGCTCTATTTGCTGAAAAGGTGATATGCGACCACTCACTGCCTTTGTGACCTTGTCGAAATCCTCCTTGTGCCCCGTCTCTGACGCCGTCCTGCGGCCGCTGTGGCCAGTGCCGACGTGGGCGTGCCGCCTCCACCCAGGGTCCCTCCAGCCAGGGCCCTGGGCACTGCAGCCACACCGCCCCTGGAGCTCTGGGCCCCTGCAGGCGGCCTCTCTCCCCCTCCCAGGCGCGTCCCCCACCTTCTCTTGCTGTAAAACACTGAGGCCCTCACTGAACGGATTAGCCGGGGGAGATCCGCTCCAGGGGGCAGTTAAGATTCTCAGAGATGGAGAGCCAGTTCAGAGCCATCTTGAAGTTGGCAGAATGACCTACCGGGTCCGGGCATCCGGGGTCTGCGTCTTCGCGGAGAGCTGCTCCCAGGCCCCTGGTCAGGCCGGGACGTGGGGAGGTGGCCCCCAATCCTGTCCCCAGGGGATGATGCCTCCGTGCAGGCTGGGGGGGCCCCTGGTGGGACTGAGACGCCCTCCACACTGCGGGGGGCGACATGCTTCCCAGCCCCTCTCTCTGAGGGTCTGTCTCCCACGGAGGCTGCATGGTCACCTGCTTTAGAACCAGACGAGGCCATATCTTGATGTCTAGTCTTTCATAAACGATGTGCTTCCTTTAAGCTTCTCTCCAAGGCAATTTATATTTGCTGCCGTTGCCAATGGCAACCAACCACTGGGTGCAAACGCTGCAGACTGAGGTGGGGGAGAGGCAGGCTCGCTCTGGACTCTGCGGGGGAGGTGAGGGTCCCCGATGTCACGGGGCCCTGGGCAGGGTGGGGGGGCGGTCCCTGGGTGCCCCATGAGACTCTGCTCCCTGCAGGGGCAAGTCCTGCAGGACCATCACATTCGAGCAGTTCAAGGAGGCGCTGGAGGAGCTCGCCAAGAAGAGATTCAAAGACAAGAGCGCGGCGGAGGCCGTCAGGGAGGTGCACAAACTCGTCGAGGGCAAGGCCCCCATCATCGCGGGAGTGACGGTGAGTGCGGGGGCGGGCAGGACGGGGGTCCCCACGTGGGCCGCCCCTGTCTGTGGTCTGGGCCCCGGGCTGACCTCCCCCATGCCCCCGCTCTCTTGCAGAAAGCCATCTCCTCACCCACTGTGTCACGGCTCACGGACACCACCAAGTTCACGGGCTCCCACAAGGAGCGCTTCGACCCGTCAGGCAGGGGAAAGGGCCGGGCGGGCCGCGTGGACCTGGTGGATGAGTCGGGCTACGTGCCGGGCTACAAGCACGCGGGCACCTACGACCAGAAGGTGCAGGGGGGCAAGTAGCTGGCCGGGCCTCCCCTCGCCTGGCCCCCTCACCACCTCCACTTCGTTACATTCCTGTGCTCACCGGCAGAACTCGGACCTGGGGCTGGGTGGCCGCAGGGCCGCCGGCCTCCCTCCCGCCCAGCCCTCGCGCCCCCTGGACCCCAGCTTTGGCCCCTGAACTCACCTTTCCTAACACACCTGCCTCGTCCCTGCCAGGAAGTAGACAGACGGCCCTTTCCAAAGTGTCTCCCAGAACCAGACCACACCGGCCACTGGCTCGCAGCAAAGTGGGTGTCCAAAGGAGTTGGCCGACAGGCCCTGTCGGGTTTGCGCTGACGAGGGCACCAGGGCGCCGACCTGCAGCCCCGATGACACGGAGGAGCCCAGCCAGGGCCCCGCAGAGCCCGGAGAGCAGCGTGCAGGCAGGGGAGGCGGGCACACGCGTGCACACACACACACGCACACATACACGCTGCACACATGTGCACGCACGCATGCACACAGGCTGCACACACACACACGCTGCGCGCATATGCACATGCACACACACACACGCTCAGGCACGCACGCCCGTGGGCCAGGGCTGTGCTAAGGGTGGGCGCTGAGCTGAGGGCTGCTGTGCAAAGGAGGGAGCCTCATCCGTCGACCAAAGTGACTTGAACCGTGAAGTTACAGGATTCTAAAACTAAGGGCAATTCATTTCATTTCACTTTTCTGAGAAGAAATAAGAAATGGCGATTAGAGTTTGCTCTCAGAACGGCTCAGGGAAGACTCAGAATGGCCCATCTCTGGGCCTCTCTCCCGCAACCCTTGTGCCCTGAGTCCTAGGCCAAGGAGACTCCTGGGCTCAAGGCTGCGGGTAGTCCGGCTGCCCCCTCCCTCCCCCTCCAGCTGGCCGCTGCGGTGTCTGCGAGTGGCCCCCTTGTCCACCCCTACCCAGGAGAGCAGAAACCGCAGGGCTAGACTGGCCCGAGGAGGGCCCGAGCCGGCAGTGTCTGCTTTTGGGGTCTCCGAGAGGCCAGAGGCAGGGCCTCTTGCTGTCGCACTGGCTCCTTGGCCACGTGTCCCTTGTGTGTGAAGACGGCCGCAGCCTGGCATGTGACCCGCTGGGCCCCAGGGCCCTGGTGTCAGTCTTGGGAAAGCCCATGGCAGCCCCTGGGGAGTGCCTCGTGGAGCCCACGGCCCCGCCGCTGTCTGTCCCGTGTCCAGGGCAGCGGGCCACCTGGGGCACCCCTCCCCAGACACACGGCCGGCCCACAGCACAAGTGGCCATGAGAAGGCCAGCACTGCCATGCACGCCGGTCCCTGCTGGGCCTGGAGGTCTGCCCCCCGCAGAGGGGCTCAGGCCAGCGCTGGACACGGCCCCCGCACTGGGCTCCCCGGAATGGCAGTGGCTTCTGCGGGCAGCTTTGTCCTAAGACCCTGGGACCTCACTGCAGAAACACCTGGGAAGTGAGGGATGGAACACAGGTGTCCGGAAGCACTTGGAGGACACAGTCACTGCTATCTGGGAAGTCTGCAACTCGGGGAAACGAGGCTGCCCGGCCAGGCCTCGCTCTACAGCCGAAGGCTGGGGTGGCAGGCGGGCAGGACACTGGCCCCTGCCCTGGGCTCTTCTCCTCTAGGAGCTGTCAGGTGGGGAAACACGTGTGCAGACAAGAACATGCAGAGTCCCGTGTCCCACACCCCCCTGGGCTGGCCTGTAGGGCAGCACTGCCCGCCGCGGGAGACCGGCTCCCCACGGCCGCGGCAGCCCTGCCCCCGGGCCAGGGAAGGTTGATGCACGGTGGCCACCCTGGCCCAGCCCCGTGCTCTTGGGCTCCTGAGGCGTCCAGAGGCATCCGGGCAGGTCTTGTGTGTCCCTGGCCCAGCTGAGGTTCCCTTCCCAAAGTGCAGCTTTGGAAACGCACCTCCAGCTCAGGGCAGGGCGGGCGGAGGTCCCGGGCCTGCCGCCCCGTAACTCAGCACAGATGCGGATCCCACGCTCAGCACGGACGCTACAGACACAGGCAGGTGTGCGTCTCGCTGCATGTTCTCTGCATCACCCGCTCGCTTCCACTAACCGCAGTCATCTAGAAATCACGTGTCTGTCTGTGAGCCAAGGAAACTGCACAAGCCCGCCAGGACGCGGGGACGTGGTCGGGGCACTCCTTGCGGACGGCGCCCAGCCAGGACCACAGCACGCACGCGAGCACTGCCGCCCCCGTATTTATTTCTATTTAACGCTGTAGGAGAAGCAAGCAGGCAGCAGTCAGGTCGCCAAAACTGAAACCATGTACGTTTAAAATATTACAGGAAGAGGTCTATATTTGTACTGGAGTATTTTTACACCTGAGTGTCCTCAGTCTTAAGGTTGGAGCAGGTGGAAACCAGTCAGGAAGAGGCAGGTGGGGGCTCGGGCCTGTCCACACCCCAGGGGCCGCCAGCTCAGGGCAGGCCGAGGCGGCCCCTCGAGGCCCAGGGGCGGAGGCTCCACGGGAAGCCCGATGGCCTGCGGTCAGGAGGCATCTGCGGCCATGTGGGTGGAGGGTGGCGGCGAGGCGCAGGCCCATGTGGCCTGCGGTCACCGGGAAGGCCGCCGGTGCCGACCCCCCAGGACCCAGCGGGCGCCCCCCGCGAGCGGCACACGCGGGTGGGGACGCGCTGTCACCTGTTCCCACGGCACAGGCTGACGACTCAGCCGCACTGTGAAGTGGCGAGACCGTCCTCAGAGCTCTGACCCCGAGCGGCCTCCCTCCACAGACCGACTACTGAACGCTCTGGGGCTCCGCGGCTCAGCGGTGTGGCCTTGCCCGGGGAGGGAGGCGGCTGCCCTGCACTCGGGGCTGCTTTGGCTAACGCTCTTCCCCAGACCAAGCCAAACAACAAGGAAACGCACATAACTCAGACTTGAAAGGGATCATAGGCTACTAGTTTGTATTAAGTCTTTTCAGGAAAGGGAAATAAATGTACATAGAGATGCGGTCTATTTTTGCACTGTTTTCTCACTGTGAGGGAGTGAGGAGAGCGTCGCCTGGTCAGTGTGCTAGGACTCGGAGCCGCTCTCCAGGAGCTCCGGGGGCGTTGGGGGTGCTCGGAGCCGCTCTCCAGGAGCTCTGGGGGCGTCGGGGGGTGCTCAGAGCCACTCTCCCGGAGCTCTGGGGCATCAGGGGGGCTCGAAGCTGCTCTCCCGGAGTTCCAGGGGCATCGGGGGGACTTGGAGCCGCTCTCCCGGAGTTCCGGGGGCATCTGGGGGACTCGGAGCCGCTCTCCCAGAGTTCCAAGGGCATCGGGGGGACTCGGAGCCGCTCTCCCGGAGTTCCGGGGGTATCTGGGGGACTCAGAGCTGCTCTCCCAGAGTTCCAGGGGCACCAGGGGGACTCGGAGCCGCTCTCTGGGAGCTCCGGGGGCGGGCACGGTGCTCCGCCCAAGCCGCTGTCCGAGGCCTGCTCGCTGTCCGAGGCCTGTGGTGAAACAGCTCGTGTCTGTCTGCATACCTCCTCGTGTGCCCCCTGTTGTGAACATTGTGTCCGGTTGGTGACAAATAAAGGTGTTGAATCGTGGCCTGTGGTCCTCCAGCTGCGCCGTGTGCGGGCATCACGTGATGCCACAGGGGCACGGACGTGCCCAATAGGGCCTGCGGGCCAGGTGTGAGGTGTGAGGTGGGGAGCGGGGTCTGGACACAAACCACGTCACGAACGCCTGCAGCATCCCCGGATGCGGGCTGACGGCGCCCTCAGGAATGACAAAAAGGGTGTTTTTGGACCATAATGGGGGGCACGCCAGTCAGTAGGTGAGAAAGGAGATTCCAAATGCAGAAGGCGAGTACAGAAGGCAAGTCTGAGCCCTAAAGGGGAAAGCGGGACAAAGAGTGAACGGTAAATAACCACAAACAGTGACTGTGTCCGGTTACACAGAATACTTCCCTGAGGCCGAGCGCTGTGTAAGCCGGACGGGGGCACGGGGAGTCACGTGCTCAGAGCTCGTGTGTGGTGTCTGCCATGCCGATCACACACACACAAGCGTGCTGTGATGCCACCCTCACCGGGAACAGGGCACACAGCGTCCACACTTGTAGAGGTGACAATGTGAACGATAGAAAACTATCCAAAAACAGCAAAACCAGAGAGGAAAAAAAAAAATCACACAAGTAGAACAAGCAGCACGAAATGAGATGGCCGCTTCAAACTCAAACCTGTAGGTTACATTAGCTGACAAAGCAACAGACACCGGAGTGGGCCGCGGCACCACCCGGCTCGGGGGAACGCAGGAGGGAGCGGGGCCCTGCCCATGGCCAGGCTCGCCAGGGTCTTGGGCAGTGACCGGAGGAGCCCCTGGCCCTGCTGGGGTCACTTGGTCACTGGCTGGGGCACAGGCAACAGCACGTGTGTAAGGAAAGGTTTATAGGACAAGGGAGAAAAATCATATGGTCATCAAAGTGGCAGAAGAGTGTCTTATTAATAAAACTCATCCATTCATGATGACAAATTCTTAGCAAACCAATAACAGAAGGAGCAAGGTCAAAAAACCTATTTCAAATTTATCAGAGAAATGGTGAAAGGCCTCCTTGGTTCTGTATCAAGACAGGCACCCTCTATGGCCCCATATAATCCACACTGCACTAGATGAGCCCGCCAGCACCGAGAAGCCAAACTCGGAGCAAAACCAAAGCGAGCGCATACAGTAAAACTGAGCGACGGCAAGGAGCAGAGAGGAGAGCCACTTCTCACAGGAACCACAGCTGCCCTCGGGAGGTCAGGACACCCACAGGAAAACTGGTGAGAGTTTAACAGGATTGCTGAGTATACAACTAATGTACCAAAAAATCAATTGTATTTCCATATAATGAAACACATTCTAAAAATATATCTTTTAGATATGGCATCACAAAATAAGAAAAACCTAGGAATAAACAAGAGGTAGATAAGACCCCCACGGAGAAAAGTATAGAAGTGTAATAGAGGAGATCTGGTCAGTGGACACAGACCCTAGAGTCACGGCCTCTAAGACCCACTCTTACCTGTGTCCACTCTTCCCAATTGACCAACGCAGTCTGAGACAAAACCCCAACTGAACCAGCTGATTGTAAAGTTCATGAAATTCTAAAGGTCACAAGTAGCGCAAACGTCCTGAGAGGGGATGGGAGGCCCTGACCTGCGGCTGTGGTGCTGTTCAGGGATGGATGGGATAGCGTGGGGAGCAGACAGAAACCACTCTGACCGAGCGGTCGTGCGAGTGATGACGCTGGACAACCGGACCTACGTGGAGGGACCCTGGAGCTGGGCTGCTAACCCACACCACGTGCAGTCAGCTCCGAGGGGAGCACGTGTCTAAAACTCAAAACAGAGCTGTGCACTCTTTTAAAAGATACACGCAATGTGTTATGACCACAAAGAAAAATCATCATGAAAAAGACTGATTAATTGCCTCCTATTCAATTTTCTCTTCCTCAAAAGACACCATTAAAATGTGGAAAGACTAGAAAGAGCTATTTGCAAACATATTCCACAAAGTACTAGTATCCAGAATTATAAATAACTCCTACAAATAAGTAAGAGACAGACCATCCAGTAGGAAAACAGAAGGCTTGAAGAGGCCCTCTGGAGACCCAGGTGCTTGCCTGGGGCACAGGGGTGCAGGCCTCAGGGAGGGAGGCGGGCTCGGGAAGCTGCGAGTGGGGGCAGGGCCGGCAGGGCCCCCAGACCCGCTGGCATGGCGTGTTAATTGCCTCAGCACCGCAGTTTCCCAGGACCTGCAGTAAGGTTGTTCAAAATATGGTTGAACAGTTAGATGAAACGGGAAATAAAACCTTTACAAGAAAGGCTTCTTTCCTTTTTATAAAAGAGGACCAAATGGAATTTTAGGACTAGGAAGTACAGAATCTCTGACATTAAAAACTCCTTCTACAAGCCCACAGCACATCAGGCAGGTGGAGGAAAGGGCAGTGAGCTCCAACGGGATGGGAGAGGCTGAGAACCAAGGAAGAGATGTGAGTGCAGGGAAGTGGGGGCCAGACCCAGTGCTTGAAGCGGCACTGTGGAGTCCCAGGAAGGAGGGCGGGAGGCTGGGTCAGGGGAGAAACACCAAGACATGGGGGCCAAAACTCTCCCACGTTTGATGAGAAATACAAACTCAGGTTCCAAGAAGCTCAACGCAGTCCAAACCAGAAACTAACGGCACGGTGACAATTTCCTACAGGCTGAAAATGGATTAATGCAAAAATCTTTAAATTAAAAAAAACTCTGATGATGACCCCTCCTCCCCCAACTTCCCTGCGAAGTTACAAAAACAAAACATGACCTGCAGGTGGGTGATGCTCCCCGCCCAGGACCCACACAGCCCCCCATCTCCACCTGGAGCTCTGCCCCCAAATCTACCACAGGCCATTTCAGCAGATCACATCATTTCACCAAAGATAGCAAGTATTCCCTGACATACGTTTCCATACTCAAAATCTAACTCTGCTCTGTTAGGACGCAATTCTCAGAAATGCCCCGCAAGTAAGAGCCAGCGCTCACGCAGGCATTCCCCCCGTGGGACGCCAGCTCTGCAGACAAGTCTCCACAGCCCTAAGGGCGCCTTGTATTCAGTCTGGGTTCTGACAGTTCCTGCTCATCAACCGTGGAGCACAGCTTATTTCATAACAGAATTCATTGTGAAACTCAGTTACAATTAGAGCCATTTTCTAGAACAACGTGTTTATTAAATAAGATTGTCTGTTACACAATAAATTATATTCTTTAATCCTAAAGACCTACTTTCTTACATGTTAGGCAGAAAAATGCAACATTTTCTTTACCTCAAGATAGTTGATGAAAAAGTAAAGATCTGACTGTCTGACACATGAAAGGCGTGGATGAATCTATCTTTTTAGGACGCTTCAGGCCCTGAAGACATGGCGGAGAGGGGCTCATAGGGCGCGCGGCTGGGAGGCAGGCCTCGCGTCTCGGGGGCTGCTGGGGAACAGCGCAAGGGTCTTCTTGAGCTCCTTGTAGCTCCAGTGCAGCTGCTCCACCTCGGCCTGGTGCTGACCGCGCATCTGGTCCAGCTCCTGCAGCAGGCGCGCGTTGGTGCTGACCAGGGAGCTGGAGGGGCATGGACAGCACTCAGCCCGGAGCCCGTGTGCCCTCGGGCCCCCTGCCTCCCCTGCCTCCGCCCAGTGCCCCTCGGGGCTGGGTCTCCTTGGCCCTGGGCTGGCGGGGGCCCACTGGCCTGTGGGCTGAAGGGGTAGGGAGGGCCCTCAGCACTGACAACTGTTTCACTTCTGAAAAAGGCTCAAAGATGGAGACTCTTCTAATTCCTGGTCACACACAATCCTGATGTGGACACAGTAAACTGGAAGTCCTGATTCTGGGTCACTGGGGCTGTCTAACTCTGGAGGGATCTCAGGAGGAGGGTGGGGGTGGACACTGCCGACCAGGGCCGTCACTGACTGAGGGCCTTCATGGCATCACTAGCAACTGATGGCGCAGGGCCATGTTCTCCACAGAGCTGCCCCCAGGGACAAACCCTGCCTGCCAGGACAGCAGAGAGCCAGGTGGATGCCCAGCGCTGCCCGTGGCTCCCAGAGGCACCGCAGCCCCACCTGCCCACACTAGGCTGTGGTGCTCCGTGGCCAGGACCTGCCTGGCCCTCCCCTCTGGGCAGGGGCTGGGGTGGGCAGGGGCCGTGGCCCTCCATCCCCACAGGGTCACGGCCTGGCTCCACTGGCCACCCCCTGGCCGGTGTCCCCTCTGCAGACCTCACCCCATCTCCCCACAGGTCTCGTCACGAAAACTGGGCCAGGGAGTGAGGTGGGATCTCCATGTTCCAGGAGAACAGTCGAGAACCACACTAGGGGCCACGTGCAGGCCACCAGGCGGCACACTCCCCCCCGCACCCAGGAGGCTGCAGCAGGAAGGGCCTCGTTGCTCGGGGGCCGGGGGCCGCCGGCGGCACCTGTGGCTCTCCTGCAGCATCTGCGTGAGCTCCTGGATCTTGTCGTAGTGCTCCAGGTGCTGCTTGAGCTCCACGAGCTCGCCTGAGAGCCGCTTCACGCTCGCCTGGAGTCCTGACGAGACAAGGGTGGCCGTGCTCAGGGAAACCACTGCTGTGCTGGGAGACTAGACGGTTCTAGGGCGTCAGTGAGCCCGGGGAGCGCGGGGCGAGGTCATCGGGGTGGACAGCGTGGCCCCTCCTCCTCCTCGTCCTACCAGGCTCAGGGCCAGCCCTGCTGGGGCGAAGCCCCGGACCCCACCCCCCTGGACACCCCTGAGGGGTACGTGTGGCAGGAGCAGGGAAGGGCAGAGCGGGCTGGATCAGTTGGACGGGATGGCCTTCAGGGAGAGCCCAGAGCCAACATAGCTGGGGTGAAGGTCGGAGGGGTCAGTCACCGAGCAGGCAGGCCCGGCAGAGCCTCCGCTGTGGCCGTGCTCATGCCGGGGATGCATCTGCCTGGCCCTTCAGGGAAATGCTTCGGGCCTCTGAGAGGTCAGAACGGAGCAGGTGCTCAGGCTGAAGCCCCCCAGGGGACCCTGCGATACCTCACCTACCCCAGGGCAGGCCACACCCCAACTCCAAGTCCCAAGGGCACACCTGCAAAACTGGCAAAACAGAGTCCAAGAGAGGGAAGAGAAGAAAACAACATTGACCTGGGTACGGACAGAGCCATGAGCAAGGAGCGCTGGGCAGGGTCCTGCAGCCTCTCGGGGTCAGTGGGCTGGCCCTGCACACGCCCGCCCAGACGCGCTCATAGCTCCTGCCGAGCCTGGGCCCAGTGACACGGGGCTGCACACACGGAAGAGAGCCTCGAGCTCACCGGAGATCTGCAGGTTCAGCGCGGACGGAGCATCAGCGGTCCTCACGTCTTTCTTCATGCTGAACAAAAGCGACTTCAAGCTACTGCTCTCCTCCAGAGATCTGTCCAGATGCTGCCTCAGGTAATCCTGGACGGAGCAACACATGCAAACAGGTCAAACTCTGCCCACCACACGGCTACAAGGCCGGCACCCCGGTCGGTCTGCCTGGATGCAAACGGTCCCAAACTGCACAGGGTGAGGAGGGGTGCCAGCTGCTCATCCGCCCAAGCCTCCAGGTCCACGGTCCTGCTTCCAGGCCGCTCTGCCCCAGGGACGGCGCGGGAGCCGCTGGTGTGCAGACACCCAGCGGCTGCCGGTACCACGTCACTGCTTTCACGTGTCCCTCTAAAAGAGGCTCTGTGTGGGGTCTCTGTCTTGATACAACAATGAGCACCAGACGTTTCTGACACTTGTCTCCAGCAACCTCCTGGCTACTGTCCCTCCTGTTCCACAAACGAGGGGACGGAGCAGAGGGTGCTCTCGCCCTGGGAGCAGCCCCTCTAAGCGGGCCATCCCCACCGCACACACAACACGCACCCTCAGGGTGGTCTTCCGCCTCAGCATCCTTGTCAGCAGCTGTTGCGCTGTGACTCCCAGGACTGCCTGGAGTTAAGTGCAGCGGACCCACACTCCCTTGAGCCTTCGGAGGTGACCATAGCCCCAAGTTACAGCCTGATGGCAACTTCAGGAGACCCTGAGTCAGACACAGAGCTCAACTGTGTTGGGCCCTGACCAGAGACCACACGGGGAAGCATGTGCTGTCTGAGGTGTGACCAGGGGGTAACTCACTGGGCAGCAGCAGACAACCTGACACAGAGGGTTCGGCGCCTGCTGCCTGCCCCACGGCCCATCCTCTCGACCACGGGGCAGAAACCGAAAGCTCTGCACAGCCAAGGACACCAGCAACAAAATGCAAAGCCAGCTTGCAAACTGGAAGAAAGATATCTGCAAACCATTTATCTAATAAGAGGTTAACATAAAAAATACATAAAGAACTCACACAACTCAACAGTGAAAAAACATCTGATTTAAAAATGGGCAGAGGATCTGAACAGACATCTTTCCAAAGCATACAGATGGCCAACAGGAACATGAAAAGACGCTCAGCATCACTGATCACCAGGGAGATGCAGATCAAAACCTCAGTGAGGTACCCCCATCCTTGTCAGGATGATCATCATCAAAAAGACAAAGGATAGCAAGTGTTGGTGAGGGTGTGGGGAAAGGAGAACCCTCCTCTGCTGCTGGGGGGGATGTAAATTGGTACAGCCACTATGTAAAATTGTATGGAGAGTCCTCAAAAAGTTAAAAACAGAGCTACCAGCTAAAGTAATTTCATTTCTGGGTATTCATCTGAAGAAAACAAAAACACTAATTTGAAAATATATGTGGACCTCCATCTTCACAGAAGCATTACTTAATTCCCAAGATATGGAGCAACCTAAGTGCCCATTAACAGATGAATAGATAAAGATGTGGTATAAATACAATGAAGAAAACAAATACCACACGATCTCACTCCTACATGGAATCTAAAAGAACAAACAAAAGAAGTGAAGTTCGTGGATGTAGAGAACTTGGTAACTGCCAGAGAAAGAGGACAGGGGTGGGAGAAATGGGTCAATTGTTTTGGTTTTCTAGTTTAAATCAACTGAATTTTTAAAAAATGCTACTGCAAAGAAAAGGCAGAGGTTGTTAATTAGATAAAAACAAAAGACCCAAGTGTATGCTGCCTAAAAGGAACCCACCTTAAATATAAGCACTATGGCAACACGAAGGTGGCAATGCTAACTAACATCAGACAAAGCGGAATAAGACAGCAAGCACGTGCGGGCACAAAGGGGAAAGCGTGAGGGGGAGGACGGCACTCTCAGGGCGCTGACGGGAGTGATAGCAGGTGGGAGTCAGGTGACAGCGCCGCACCGAGGGAGAGGCAGAGAGGGGCCTGCAGGGGCACACACGGGGCGGCAGCTCCCAGAGGACTCTCACTGCAGACACCAGGCTGAGCACAGGGGTGGCCACGGCAGCTCGCCCGCAGACGGGGGCACAGTCGTGGGCCTGGCCGCACGGCACAGGGTAGCCAGACTCACACCACCAGGCAGCCTAACTCCAGCGCCCACACACTCAACCGGACGACACCCGAGCCTGACCACAACAGCAATTATAGTGTGTGAGTCGAATCTACTTTCTTGTTATAAACTATAAATAAAACTGAAATAACAGAACACTCTAAATAGTTCCCACACCATTAGCCTGAGCCCTAGTGATCGGAGGTGAAAGCCTCTCGCACTGAGCGCATGATGGTCTCCCTTCCAAACCGCACGCAGTCGAGGCGACCCGATGACATCACGTGATCTGCACGTGCAGTGACGCAATCACCACAGACAAGCCAGCGCACACGTCTCCTCACAGAGCAAACATATTTTGGAGATGAGAGCACCAGGACTCTGTTCTCAACAGAGCTCCAGGGTCAATGTGGCCTGGCTAACATGACTGTCAGCCACGCGTTAGAGCCCCGGACTAACCCCTACAGAACTGCCGCTCTGCCTGGGCCCACAGCTCCCCCACCTCCCACTGAGGGTGACCATCGGTCTACCGGCTGCTTCTATAAACTCAACTCTTAGATCCCAGGTATGAGATCACGGAGGTTTTTCTTTCCATGTCTGACTAACTTCACTTAGACAATGCCCTCAAGGTCCATCCAACATGACCAACTCAAGGGACACAAGTTTGAGCAAGCTCTGGGAGATGGTGAAGGACAAGGAAGCCTGGCGTGCTGTAGTCCATGGGGTCGCAAAGAGTCGGACATGACTGAGTAACTGAACAACAACAAAAGCTGAATAACTGCAGTAGGAAACGGCAACCCACTCTGGTATTCTAAGCTGGAAAATTCCGAGGACAGAGGAGCCTGGCACATTACAATGCATGGGGTTGCAAAGAGTCAGACATGACTGAGCATGCACACACAACAACACAGCTGAATAATATCCCATTGTATACACACATCACCTTTATCTATTTATTCATCAAAGGCCTCAGGTTGTTTCACACTCAGGCTACTGTGAATATGCCGCATGAACATGGCAGCGCATTTCTCTCTCTGAGATCCTGATTTCACCTCCTTTGGATAAACACACAGAAGTGGGATTGCTAGAGCATATGGTAGATAAATCCTGAATATTCACTGGAAGGACTGATGTTGAAGCTGAGGCTCCAATATTCTGGCCACCTGATGTGAAGAGCTGACTCGATGGAAAAGACCCTGATGCTGGGAAAAATTGAGGGCAGGAGAAGGGGATGGATGACAGAGGATGAGATGGCTGGACGGCATCACCGACTCGACGGATACGACTTTGAGCAAACTCTGGGAGACAGTGAAGGAAAGAGAAGCCTGGCGTGCTGCAGTCCATGGGGTCGCAAACAGTAGGACACGACTTAGTGACTGAACACCATGATGGTTCTACTGTAGGTTTTTTGAGGAATCCCCACACTGTTTTCCACAGTGTCTGTATCAAGTCACATTCCCGCCCACAGAGCAGGAGCGCTCCCGTCTCCACACCCCCACTTGCTGCCTCCTGTCTCCTGACGAAAGCCACTCTGCAGCTGTGCAGTGGCATCTCGCTTTGGTTTTGACCTGCGTTTCCTGATGATTAGTAATACTGAGCATCCTTTTCATATGTCTGTCTGGCCACACCATGTGGCTTGTGGGATCATAGTTCCCGGCTGGGGATGGAACCCACACCCCCACAGGGGAAGCAGAGTCCTAACCACAGGACTGCCAGGGACTCCCTTCCAGGAGTTTGACAGTTTCAGGTCTTATCCTTAAATCTTTAGTCCGTTCTGAGTTGGATTTTGTGTGTGCTGTTTAGACAAGGGTACAAGTTCATCTTCTGCATGAGAACATCAAGTTTTCTCAACACCATTTACCAAAGAGATTACTCTTTCACCATGGTGTGTTCCTGGTGCCTTTGCCAAAAATTAGTTGACATCTATGTGAGGGTTTATTTCTGCGCCCTCTATTCTCTTCCAGCAATCTATGCCTTTTTTTATGCCAGCACCATATTGTTTGATTACCACAGCTCTGTAACATAATTTTAAACCAGAAGTGTGATGCCTGAAAAATGATCTTTGGTGATTTGGGGTCTTTGTAGAACTAGAAAACGAAAAATACAAATGATAAAAAAAATACAAATTTTAGAATTGTTTTTTTCTGTTTCTGTGGAAAATGCCATTGGAATTTTTACAGGGATTACACTACATCTGTAGATGTCTTTAAGATCTTTAACCTTCTAGGTTAAGTTTATTCCTGTTTTATTCTTTTTGACACTATAAATGGAATTGTTCTGGAATGCTCATTGGTATAAAGAAATAAGAATGATCTCTGTTATGCTTTGTAATCTATAACTTCACTGAATTTATTCTAATTTTCTCTCATGGTATCTTTAATGCTTTATACATCATTTACAAGCAGAGGTAACTTTACTTCTCCCTTTCCAATCTGGATGCCTTATATTTCCTTTCCTTGTCCGCTTGCTCTTGTTAGTATACCTGACCCCTGAACAATGGCGGGTGGAGAGGGTAGGGGTGCCAACTCTCCTTGCGGCTGAAAATCCACAAATAATTTCTAGTCAATTTATAGTCAACTGCCCAAATCTGCAGTGCTGTATCCAAAGATGCAACCAACTTCCAATTGTACAGTATTACTGTATTTACTGGGCCTCCCAGGTAGTGCAGTGGTGAGAAGTCCGCCTGCCAATGCAGGAGACATAGGAGGCACAGGTACTATACCCCGAGTTCAGACGATCCCCTGGAGGAAGAAATGGCAACCCTCTCCAGTATTCTTGCCTGGACAGAGGAGCCTGGCAGGCTATAGTCCATGGGGTCACAGAGTCGGGACACAACTGAGTGAGGGAGCACAGCACATATACCATTTACTAATAAAAACCCTGCACATAAATGTATCCATGTAGCTCAAACCCACATTGCTCAAGGGCCAACTGTCCTTCCAGTAGAAGAGACGATACAAGAGTGGACATCCTTGTCTCATACTAGATCTTACAGGAAAAACTTTCAGTTTTCTCCACTGATTGTGAGGTTGGCTGAGGGCTTCTCATAAACAGCCTTTATCATGCTGAGGAAATTTTCTTTTACACCTATTTTGTTGAGTTTTTTAAAAAATCATGAATGGATGTTGAACTTGGTCAGATACTACACCTGCGTGAATTGGGCCGACAGTGTTTTATCTCTCCATGTGTTAATGCATCTGTGTATACAGCTCCCTCAGGGGTGTGTACAGTCTTCTTGATGTGCTGCTGGACCTGGGATGCTAGTCTTCTGCTGAGTCTCAGACCCATTAACACGGTGTGTCTGTGATGGTAACCCACTGTGCTCCCCAGGGGACAACCCCTCGGGGCTGGGTACAGCCTTGTCCATGCGCTGCTGCACTTGGGATGCCAGTCTTCTCTTGAGTCTCAGATAGCGTCTGTAGTTTCTCTTCTTGTGAGTCTTTGCTTTGGTGTCCAGGTAATGCTGGCTTCATAAAACAGTGTGAAAGTAGGCTCCCTACTTCTATTTTTTGGAAAAGTTTGAGAAGGATAAGTATTAATTTTTCTTTGAGTATCTGGCAGAATTCAGCCATGAAGCCGTCTGGCCCTTGCTTTTGGGGCTTGTTTTCTTAAGAGGTTGATTACTGTTCCATCTTATCTGTTATTGACCCATTAGGCTTTATTTCTTCTTAACACAGCCTTAGTAGGTTATATGTTTCGAGGAATTTATCCATTTCTTCTAGGTTCTCCAAAATGCTTGTAAATAATCATTCCTTGACCTCATTTCTGAGGCATCCATTCTAATGTATCCTCTTTCAATTCTGATTTTGAGTCCTCTCTTAGTCTACCTAAGAGTTTGTCAGTTGTGTGTATCTTCAAAATCCAACTCAGTTTTGCTAATTTTTTCCTGTCCTCTCCTACTCTCTACTTATTTCTGCTCTGATCTTTATTATTTCCTTCCGCTTACTTTGGGTTTAGCTTCTCTCTAGTTCCTCGAGTTGTAAAGTCAGGTTGTTTATTTGATATTTCGCGTAGGCATTCATGAAGACGGTCTCATGCTGACATTACAGAGGATGAGGGTGGCCTGCCCGGCTGGAGTCGGGCCCCACTGCCAGGTCCGTGCCACGCTGGCTCTGGCTGCCCAATGGTGCCACCTGGTGGTGGAGCCCTCGCAGGTCCAACAGGACACCCCAGCCGCGCGCTGGCCAGGGCAGGCAGGACAGCAGCAGGGACCCAGGTCACCCAGGTCCCTGCAACCTCCTTACCAGTCGTCCCAGAGCCTGGGCCAGGGAACACCGGGACCAGAGAATCTCCCCCACAAGCCCAGCCTCGCCCTCTCGCCTCTCTCAGAACAGAACGAAGCTGCCCGGGACAGGCAGAGCTGGGATTGGCGGCAATGCAGACGTCTACAGCCACTGCCATGAGGGGTCCTGGAGCGAGAGCCAGGCTGCGCGCCTCAAGGGCAGCTGGCGTCCTGGACGGGGAAGCCGGGTAGAAGAGGGGACTCCTGTTCTGCACAGGCAGCAGGGGCCCCAGGGTGCCCGACAGCTGCCAGGGGAAGCAGAGCTGAGAAGCTGCTCTCACTCTGTGAGGTCAAGGCCGCCTTGGCCCTACTGGGAATAACGGAACTGACCATCTCCTTCCGCGTGTCGCTGAGTTCCAGCACCACCTCAGTCATCTTCATGCCGTACTGTTGCTGCAGCTCAGCAAGGCGACTGTGCAGAGACTTATTTTCCAGAGTCAGGGAGCTAATTTCTTCATTCACAGTTGTTGAAGTGTCCTGAGTGGTTGTAAACTCTTGAACAGATGACAAAATGTGTCTCGCCTGAGCTAGAAGATAGATTGTTGAGAGGATGAGTGTAGACAAAACGTGTTCAATGCATTTTGAAAAACACAGGCTGCACACCTCAAAAACACTGACAGGTATGAAGACTAGAAAAGGGACATGTATGCCATTGAAATGACCTTGTCAGGTCTGTTTACCCCCAGGAGTGGATGGGGACGACAGGCAGACAGCAACAGCTCTAGGGACCCAGAGGAAGGAGCCAGCATTGCTGGCTGCCGATGCCTTCCAGGAAGCTGGGCGCCAGCAGGTGCGGAGCAGCAGCCACTGGCCACTGGCGCCTCGTCTGCCCCTCCCGACACCCAGATACCCTGAGCAGGGCCCTCGGGACACCACCACAGCCCAGAGGGCAGTGAGGCCAGGGATGGGGCCAGCAAGGCCAAGGGACCAGGGCCCAGCAGCGGGCACAGGCGCCAGCCTGCGGAACCCTGGGCCAACTCACCAAGGAAGACTTCACTGCTGTGCAGGGACCCGCGGCCGTTCCAGTGCATGTCCACCAGGTCGAGGAGCGCTTCCAGGAGCAGCATCTCCAGGGTGGCCTTCTTCCTGGGCAGCACGGCGGAGTGCAGTTTGGGACATGCCTGCCCGGAGACAAACCCACCCTTGGCTCCTATGCCCGACCCAGCAGGTGCGATGCAGTGTCAGACTGCCACCTCGTCCGCTGCCTACGCCACGGTGGAGGGTCACACCGCACACACCTGAAGGCGTGGTACATGGGACTTGCCTCCCTACCCTCCGCATGCCTGTCCATGTCTGTGGGGCGGGAAAACCATCCCACAGCGGGAGGAACGGCTGAGCTGTGGCCTGTGTAACAGTCAGGAAACCAGGTGGTTCTGAGCAACGGCATCCTGGGCCCTCCTGACCAGCCCCCGCCACTCTTGCGGGGTGGGGAGGAGGCAGTCTCAGCCCAAACGCTCACTCAGAGTGAGCTCACTGGAAGGCCCGAAGTGTGACCAGCGCACACAGACCCAGAGGGAGGGCTGGCTGGGCAGGTGCCGCACCAGGCTGCCAGGCAGAACCCTCACGGGCCCACCTGGGCCCGACCATGCTGGGCCCACAGTCACCGAAATTTCCATCAGTGCTCACTTATCTTCCCTTTAGAAATCATGTCATCAATTTTAAGGGATTACTGCAGAAAGGGAACTGGCTTCTGCCCTCCGGCCCACTTTCTGAGTGTCCAGGGAACATTTCCTGAGAAGCGGGGATTTAGTGAGTAAACGCCAGCAGGGCCAGAGCTGGGATGAGGCCCGGTGCCCTCACTGTTAGACAAAGCAAGGGTTTCCTCATAAAGAGCCTCTGGGACAGCCAGCCAGACCCGGAAGGGGGTGTGGGAGCCACCGGACCCCTCACTCCCGCCACCCCCCACCCGCGGGAACCCAGGGTATGGGGACGCACAGGCCCATGAGGGGTCATCGGGGCTGGGCAGCTGTCCCCTGGGGCTGGTCGGTGTGGAGACGCTGAGGCCAATAGCTGGCCACAAGCAGCGGAGGGTGAGAGCGTCCAAGGGCACCAGCATCAGCACTTCCGTCAGAAGCTGCACCGACGCAGCCTCAGGCGCGGGAGCAGAGCCCAGTGGGGTCAGGCTTCTGCCTCCCAACTGAGGAGCGGGGGCCAAGTCCTCTCCAGGACAACCACTCGGGGCCACAGTGCTGGAAGGAGGGGCACTGCAGGCAGCATCCCCTCGTGCAAAGTCCCAACCCCATAGTGAGCGGGGTCCGTCAGGGCGGCTCTGCCCACGGTTAATGTCCATTCGGGGATAGGAAAGCCCCAGCACGGTCCCAACTCACACAAACCTCTATTTTCTCTCCTTCCCTCAGTCCAGTGAGTGACTGAAGACGCAGCCAGACCAGCCGCGGAAGCAGACCTCAGCCCACGGCCTGTGGCAGCCACCCAGGAGTCACCCAGCATCTACAACCCAGCGTCCTCTTAGCTGGGTGCTCTCCCCTCCTCTGCCCACGTGGGGGTGCTGTGGCAGGGCTGCCCGCCCCCCGTCCGCATGGCGGTCTTCACTCGAGCCTCAAGGCTTTGAGAACATCTCAGTCTCCAACTTGGCCATAACAGTGGCAGCGAGCCACCGTCTAAGACTACTCTGGGACAATCTGGGGAGAACCTCCTCTCGTGTACCAGAACCACAGAATGCACAGCCGGGACTGCGTTCACGACAGCCCCGGTGGGGCACCAACCGCGGGACGAGAGGCCGTGCGGCCGGCAGACCCAGACAACACCTCGTGGCGCCCCGCACCCGAGGACAGCCCGGAAGTGCACTTTCTAATGACAGCGGTGATGACACGACGGAGGCGTCCACGTGAGGGCCGTGTCCACCCCGGGGGCTCGGCGCCTCGCCCCACACCGGCTCACCTCGCTTGCGCTGGGCGGCCTTGGGGTCTCGGGCCCCGGGGTAGCCGAGAGGGAAGAGGCGGCCTGGCCCCAGCCCTCCGAGCCGCTCCTCCGGCTCACATTCAGGCTCCCCTCCAGAGAGCTGAGACACGCCTCGTCCATGGGCACCTGGAACCTCCCGCCAGGCATCCTCCGCTTCCTGTACTTCTCAGGAGCAGGTAAGGGGTTTAACATCTTTTGTGTCGACACACTGGACTTCTGAGAAGAAGCGCCTGAGTCCTCAGTCTCCGTGGAGTCTGTAACAGAGAAGTGGGCAGAGCCCTCCCCATCAGGCTCCCGGGGCTCAGGGACCAGCACTGCAGTTGTGTGCACACAAATACGGGAAATTAACCAGAAAGGGACAAAACTGACCAATTACTGTGTCTTCCTGCCAAAACTATGTATTACAAACTCGGTCAACTGGGTCTGTAAGTGGATGAACCACTGTGGTCCGGCTGCCCGGGTCAGAGACCACCTGGACACCAATGCCCCTCGGTTCCATGTCCGTCACCAAGTCCACCTGACCAGTGTCAGCAGGCCACCACCGCCGCCCTGCCGGGACTGGTCTGACTCACCCCAGAGGGACCCAGCACCCGCCTTCCACGCCCCAAATGCACACCAGTCACCATCCATGCGGCACCCCCACCACATGACACTGCCCCATTTCCCCCTGACCTGCGGCAGCCCGGGGCTTCTGCACGAGCCCACCCCCCACAGCAGCGCAGCCGAGCCTGGCCACGAGCAGCCCGCAGGGCAAGCCGCCTGGCACTGAGGGCGACCCCACAGAAGCACAGTCTGAACGCTTCAAAAATCCAGAACAGACTCGACGGGAACTGAGGACGTGTTCCTGCTCGGTAAGCATCTGAGACGTGACAGGAAGAAACTCCACATGCACTGGATGGATCCTGGACCAGAACACGCACACAGGCACCCCCCACATGAATCCGTGTGAAGGAACACGTGTGAGAGCTCACAACACAAAGTAAATGAAGCTGGCGCAAGAGGCCTTGACTGTAGTCCACAGGCACCAGGCAGCCACCACCACGACCTACCCTGCCTCCAAGGTCCCCACAAGCTCACCTGGATAAAACTCAGGAAGGGACTAGGTTTGCTCACACTTGGGAGGTTTTGATGCTTTTTCCACATTCACGCAAACAACACTCTCAATTAACTTATTTAGCTTCCCTTGTCTTTGTGTTATTCAGTTGCAAAGTTGTATCTGACTCTTTGTGACCCAAAGGATTGCAGCATGCCAGGTTCTTCTGTCCTCCAGAGCAATCTCCGAGAGGTTGCTCAAATTCATGTCCATTGAGTCAGTGATGCTATCTAACCATCTCATCCTCTGCTGCCCCCTTCTCCTTGTGTCTTCAATTTTCCCAGCATCAGGGTCTTCTCCAATGACTCAGTTCTTCACATCAGGTGGCCAAAGTATTGGAGCTTCAGCTTCAGCATCAGTCCTTCCAATGAATATTCAGGGTTGATTTCCTTTAGGATGGACTGGTTTGATCTCCAGGCAGTCCAAGGGACTCTCAAGGGTCTTCTCCAGCACCACCATTCAAAGGCATCAGTTCTTTGCACTCAGACTGCTTTACGGGTCATACCTGAATGGTCTAGCGGTTTTCCCTACTTTCTTCAATTTAAGTCTGAATTTGGCAATAAGAAGTTCATGATCTGAGCCACAGTCAGCTCCAGGTCTTGTTTTTGCTGACTGTATAAGGCTTCTCCATCTTTGGCTGCAAAAAATACAATCCATCTGATTTCGGTGTTGACTATCTGGTGATGTCCATGTGTGGAGTCTTCTCTTCTGCTGTTGGAAGAGGGTGTTTGCTATGACCAGTGTGTTCTCTTGGCAAAACTCTATTAACCTTTGCCCTGCTTCATTCTGTATTCCAAGGCAAAATTTGCCTGTTACTCCAGATATTTCTTGACTTCCTACTTTTGCATTCCAGTCCCCTATAATGAAAAGGACATCTTTTTGGGTGTTAGTTCTAGAAGGTCTTGTAGGTCTTCATAGAACCGTTCAACTTTAGCTTCTTCAGTGTTACTGGTCAGGGCATAGATTTGGATTACCTGATATTGAATGGTCTGCCTTGGAAACAGAGATCATTCTGTCGTTTTTGAGTTTGCATCCAAGTACTGCATTTTGTACTCTTTTGTTGACTATGAGGGCTACTCCATTTCTTCTAAGGGATTCTTGCCCACAGCAGTAGATATAATGGTCATCTGAGTTAAATTCACCCATTCCAGCCCATTTTAGTTCACTGATTCCTAAAACGTAGACATTCACTCTTGCCATCTCCTGTTTGACCACTTCCAATTTGCCTTGATTCATAGACCTAACATTCCAGGTTCCTATGCAATATTGCTCTTTACAGCATCGGACCTTGCTTCTATCACCAGTTACATCCACAACTGGGTATTGTTTTTGCTTTGGCTCCATCTCTTCATTCTTTCTGGAGTTATTTCTCCACTGATCTCCAGTAGCAAATTGGGCACCTACCGACCTAGGGAGTCCATCTTTCAGTGTCATATCTTTTTGCCTTTTCATACTGTTCATGGGGTTCTCAAGGCAAGAATATTGAAGTGGTTTGCCATTCCCTTTAGTGGACCATGGTTTGTCAGAACTCTCCACCATGACCCATCTGTCTTGGGTGGCCCTACACAGCATGGCTCATAGTTTCATTGAGTTAGACAAGGCTGTGGTCCATGTGATCAGATTGGTTAGTTTTCTGTGACTGTGGTTTTCAGTCTGTCTGCCCTCTGATGGAGAAGGATAAGAGGCTTATGGAAGGTTCCTGATGGGAGAGACTGACTGAGAGGGAAACTAGGTCTTGTTCTGATGGGCAGGGCCATGCTCAGGAAATCTTTAACATAATTTTCTGTTGATGGGTGGGGCTGTGTTCCCTTCCTGTTGTTTACCTGGGGCCAAACTATGGTGGAGGCAATGAAGATAGTGGCAGCCTCCTCCTATGCACACACTGCTGCACTCAGTGCCCCCAGCCCTGCAGCAGGCCACCGCAGACCCACGCCTCTGCTGGAGACTCCCAGACACTCACGGGCAAGTCTGGGTCAGTCTCTTGTGGGGTCACTGCTCCCTTCTCCTGGGTCCTGGTATGCACAAGGCTCTGTTTGTGCCTCCAAGAGTCTGTTTCCTCAGTCCTCTCTGTGGTGGGGTTAATGGTGACCTCCTCCAAGAGGGCCTGTGCCATACCCAAGTCTGCTGCACCCAGAGCCCTCGCCCCTGCGGCAGTTCCCTGCTGACCCGCACCTCCACAGGAGACGCTCAGACACAGCTCTGCCTCAGTCTCTGAAGGGCCTCTGGGTCCTAGTGTGCACAAGGTTTGCTTGAGCCCTCTGAGCTTCTCTGGTGGTGGGTGTGGGGTTTGATTCTAAATGTGATTTCACCCCTTCTACCGTCTTGCTGGGGCTTCTCCTTTGTTTCTCCTTTGTGTAAAGTTACCTCCTGGATTATTGGAAAAGGATGTTTGCTATGACCAGCATGTTCTCTTGACAAAACTGTTAGCCTTTCCCCTGCTTCATTTTGTGCTCCAAGGCCAAACTTGCCTGTTACTCCAGGTATCTCTTGACTTCCTACTTTGCATTCTAATCCCTTATGAGGAAAAGAATGTCTTTTTTCAGAGTTAGTCCTAGAAGGTCTTGTAACTTCAGCATCTTCAACGTTAGTGGTTGGGGCATAGACTTGGATTACTATGATAGTGAATGGTTGGCCTTGGAAATGAACAGAGATCATTCTGTCATTTTTGAGACCACACCTAAGTACTGGATTTTTTATTCTTTTGTTGGCTATGAGGGCTCCTCCATTTCTGCTAAGGGATTCTTGCCCAGAGTAATAGATAAGATGGTCATCTGATTTAAATTTTCCCATTCCCATCCATTGTGGTTCACTGATTCCTAAGATGTTAATGTTCAGTGTTGCCATTTCCTGCTGACCACATCCAATTTACCTTGATTCATGGACCTAACATTCCAGGTTGCAATGCAATACTGTTCTTTACAGCATCGGACTTTACTTTCATGACCAGACACATCCACAGCTGAGCGCTGCTTCCAGTTTTGCCCGGCTGCTTCATTCTTTGTAGGGCTATTAGTAATTGCCCCCCAGCCTTCCCCGTAGCAGACTGGATATCTTCCAACCTGCAGGGCTCATCTTCCAGGGTCATGTATTTTTGCCTTTTCATATTGTTCGTCCATGGGGTTCTTGCAGCAAGAATACTGGGGTGGGTTGCCACTTCCTCTTCCGGTAGACCATGTTTTTTCACAACTCTTCACTATGACCTGTTCATTTTGGTTGACTCTGCATGGCATGGCTCATAGCTTCATTGAATTATACAAGTCCCTTTGCCACGACAAGGCTGTGATCCATGAAGGGATTTCTAATTGTAGCTATTGTCATAGGCCCATGATATATTTACAAAAGAAAGTGCATGTGAGTTCTAAGTGTGTTGAGAAAGTACCAAAGTACTCACAGAGCAGGAACCTAAACCACAGATGTTTTACAAATGTCAGCTTCCATTTGTAAAGGAGCTTCTTCCCTTAACACATCTCAGGGCCACACACACACACAGCCGAGAGAAGAGGACCACAGCACACCCGGGGGGGGTCACCTGGGGCGAAGTGCCGCGGGGGGAGCTCGCCGCAGCGCTGGTCCTGCAGCCTCGGCTCCACGCAGCCGGCCCTGGGGCTGCTCCTGCGCCTCTCGGGGCCCTTCCACAGGGCGTCCCCGCACTGGTGCTGGGCTGACTGCGGGCTCAGTCGGTGCCGCGACTCTGCTGTATTAAAGAACAGTTAAAAAGTTTATTCCATTAAAACTTACACGTCAGGTTTCTGACAGTGTAGCATACGTGTCAAGCACACTCCTATGTGGGGTAAACAGGGAAAAAAGCTGAGTGGATAACACAGCACCAGCCACCCTATGAGGAACCTGCAAGCGTCACTCCCACAGCACCCAGGCGAGGTGACCCAGCCCCACATCCAGCGGGAAACCGCATCCAGCCGAGGAGTCAGGACAGACACAACAGTCGCCGGATCCAGAGACTCAGGCCACTGAACAAACAACACTGCAAGGTTGTCTTTGCAATAAATGTCACTGGTACAGCTGGATACACACTGGGACAGACGGACAACCTGAGCCACGACCTCACACCACACCCAGAAATTCACTTGAGAGAGCAGCTCTCAGATCTAAGTGCAGGTCCCCAGGACGTGGACAGGTCTGTGGGAGGAACCCTCCGCAAGCACAGTCAGCACACTGAAAAGCACAGCCATGAAGGGAACAGGGTGAAGTGATTTCACTCAAATAAAACCACTCCTGGAAGCACTGTTTAGAAAATGAAAGGCAAGCCACAGGGTGGGCAGAAATCTGAGACAGGCTATGTTCTACCAGTATAATGGAGTCTGGGGCATCAATATCAAGAAAGGAATAGGGGAGAGGGCCAGCGGGAACAGAAACGGCTCAAAGATGACATGAGCGCACGAGCAGGCTGCTGGGACTCGTCTCTAGGAAATGCGAACTAAAGCCCTCAGTAGACACCACCACGCACCCAGGACGGGCACCACACTGGAGAGCCCGACGGGCCCAGGAGGTGGTGGGGAGGCTGAGGCAGGGTGCTACTGCAGCAGGAAGACCCAGCTGCTGTGACTTCACGAAAAGCTCCTGGGACCCACAAGAGGAGCAGCAGCAAAGCAGCTGAAGCTCACACACGAGCCCTGGTGGAGAAGCCGGCATGGGTGTGAGGAGCTCACACACCTGTCCTCGTCAGGTCTCAGCCCCTCACCCACATGCAGCCGGAGTCAGAGAGGAGCCCCCTCCCGGCCGGCGGGAACTCAGCCCCTGCAGCACAGGACACCTCCTCCTCGTCTGCTCAGATGCCTCACATGTTCGCTACCCCTACAACTGACCCGAGAGGGACTTGAAGTAAAAGACTTGCAATATGACTACATCCACCTAAATATACTGACTTCTCTGCCTGTAATTCCATGATCAAATTACTGATATTTACAGGTGCACAAGACTTCCTGAAGATTCTACATTTAAAGGTAAGTTCTCTTAAAAAGACAGCGTGGATCCTGAGGCAGCAGTCAGCCTCCCAGCCGGGCTGTGTGCCCACCCTCTTGGCGAGGAGCAGCCTACCTTGGGAGCTCTGGAGGCTGGCCTCTGATTCCTTCTGACTGGAACTCATGCTCCCAGGAGGGTTGCTGAGGTCCCACTCGCACTCGGCAATGAGGTTCAGGACCGCCTCATCATCAGCGTCCATGACCAAGCACTTTTTGGCGGAGGGGTCAGTGCACTTGACCCTGGAGTGATGAGGTCTACAAAAAAAAGCAAACCTGGTCTGGTCCTCCTGCCTGCACCTGAGTGTGCAGACCTGGGACACAGATGCCTGCACCCCTGACAACTGCTTCAAGGTCTCTGAGGAGGAGAAGCAGGGGCTTCTGCCACAGGGAAGGTGGAGTGAACTCAGCCAGGACGACTGGTCACCACACCCGGCTTCATTAAAGTGTGACAGTTCCAGGAAGCCCCCCGTGCGAGGATCTCCTAGCACTGCGGTACATGTGACCAACAAAATTCAAGGAGGGACTTGCCCGGCAGTCCAGTGGTTAAGACCCCATGCTTCCAATGCAGGGGGCACGAACTCTATCCCTGGTCAGGGAAGCTAAGATCCATATGGACCCACCAAAAAACAAAACAGAAAGTTCAAGAACGTGGTGTTTCAAATTTCTATTTTCACATTAAGTGAATATATTTCTCTAGTAACTGAAATGTGAGGTTGTAGAATAGGATGTCGTTCCACACAAAGGTAAACATTCACAGCGGACCTAATTTCTAACAAAGGCAGCTTAAGAATCACTCTTCAAAACAGAATTCAATCACACACTACGGATGTTTGCCTTATGACCCTGATCACACTTTGAGAAGTCAATGACATTCTATTTTCTACAGCCAAGAGTCTTCCAGGTCCCTGTAGAAAGAAGGGTCTGGGTTCTCCTTCGAGGTCTGCCCACAGACACCTGACGGTGGACACATACAGCCTGTTCGGGTCTCTACTGTCACCTCTGGATAATAAGGTCATTGCACCAGACCATTTAAACTCTGTGATAACTTAGGTCTTGAGATAATCAAGGACAGGTCAACTGAAAATACGCTCCCCAGGTGGCTCAGTGGTAAAGAATCCATCTACTAATGCAGGAGATGCAGGAGACAGGGTTTGATGCTTCGGTTGGGAAGATCCCCTAGAGGAGGAAATGGCAACCCACTCCAGGATTCTAGCCAGGATAATCCCATGGAGAGAGGAGCCTGGCAGGCTACAGTCCATGGGGTCACAAAGCATTGGACACGACTGAGCACACACACAGACTGCAAAACATTGCTGAAACAAAGTAAAGATGACATAAGTAAGTGGAAACACACTACATGTGCATGGATTGGAAGACTCAACACTGTTAAAATGTCCACTGCCCAAAGAAATCTACAGAATCAGTGGAATCCTATCAAAGTCCCAATGGTATTTTCCCCGGAAATAGAAAAACCCATTCTAAAATGCATCTGGAATCTCAGGGGGCTCCAAATAGCTATAACATCATCGAGAAGAGCAAGCATTAGAACCAGGTTCAGAAACGCTGGATGAAATCAGGCTCTGATTTTAAACAACTATGAGTGATAATGCTGTAAGATCTAATGGAAAAAAGAGACAATGTGGAAGAATGGATGGGAAATGCAAGCAGAGAGAGGGAAATTCTAAGAACGAACTTAACAGAAATGTTAGTTAGAAACACTGCCAGAAATGAGAGGTGCCTCTAACTAGCTTAACAGTAAACTGGACACGGCTGAGGAAAGAATCTCTGAACTTGAGAATGTAACAATAGAAACTCTAACATTCAAAAGCAAAGATTAAAAAAGACTGAAAAAAAAGAAAAGCCAGAATAAAATACCTAGAATCGTGGGACAACACCAAAGGTATAACATTCACATGTGAGAATACCAGCGGGAGGAGAGAGGGGAGCTGACACCAGATTACAAAGCCTCTCAGCTAAGTGACACCTGTTCTTTCTAATGCTGTCTAGGTTATCCAACCAGTGCATCCTGAAGGAGATCAGTCCTGGGTGTTCACTGGAAGGACTGATGCTGAAGCTGAAACTCCAGTACTCTGGCTACCTCATGCGAAGAGTTGACTCACTGGAAAAGACCCTGATGCTGGGAGGGATTGGGGGCAGGAGGAGAAGGGGACGACAGAGGATGAGATGGCTGGATGCCATCACTGACTCGATGGACATGGGTTTGGGTAAACCCCGGGAGTTGGTGATGGACAGGGAGGCCTGGCGTGCTGAGATTCATGGGGTCGCAAAGAGTCGGACACGACTGAGCGAGTGAACTGAACTGAACTGAGGTTTGTCATAGCTTTTCCTACAAGGAGCAAGCAACTTTTAATTTTATGGCTGCAGTCAATGTCCACAGTGATTTTGGAGCCCAAGGTAAGAAAAATCTGTCACTGCTTTCACTTTTCCCCCTTCTATCTGCCATGAAATGACAGGACCAGATGCCATGATCTTAGTTTTCTTACTGTTTTCACTGTACTTAGTTTAATTAAGTGAGCAACAACATTATGTTAAAAAACAATGTATACACTTTGATTTTAAAATGTTTTATTGCTAAAAGTGCTAACCATCATCTGAGCCTTTCACAAGTCATGGCAGAAATGAGATCACTGATCACAGATAACCATAATATAAAAAGCTGAAGAAGTCTGAAATACTGTAAGAATCACCAAAATGTGACACAGAGACATAAAGTGAATAAACAACAAATGCCACTGGGAAAATGGCAAAACAGACTTGCCTGACTCGAGGTTAAACAAACCTTCAATCTATGAAAACACAGAATCTGCAAAGCACAGAAATGAGGTCTGCCTGCCCTGTGTCCTCAGGGCGACCACCAAAGTGAAACGATAAGCATAACTGACGTGCTGAGGGGGAAAACGGAATCATTGAAAGATCACGTAAAGCCATGAAAGGAAAGGAAAGATCAGAAGACAAAGTAAGAACAAGGGCATCAGAGAGGAACAGTGAACACAGCAGCTGTTAACCCAGCTGCATCAAGAATCACTTCACACATCAGGGGTCTAAATGCATCACGTGAAGGGCAGAAACGGTCATCGCGGATCAAAACACAAGGCCAACTGCATGTTACCTACAGAAGCCCCCTTCAAATATAAAGATACATAGGTTAAAAGTAAATGGATAAAGAAAGAAAAACAGAGTATGCTAACACCAATCAGGACAAAGTGGAAGTAGCTACATCACTCTCAGACAGAGCTGACTTTGGACAGAGAGCAACCTGGGATAAACAGGGCTAAGGACTCAGGGCAGCTCTGCCAGAAGACGCAGGAGCCTGGACACGCTTGCACCAATAAGACAGCATCAGGTTACACAACAGAGACGCTGAGGGAGCTCAGGAGGATGGCTCCACTTCCCCACCACTGCATCGGAAGGGGCAGATCCCGCAGGCAGACAGTCACCAAGGACACAGCTGGCCCGAGGCCACCACCGGGAGATGCCGGCATGCCCCTCTTCCAGATAGCAGGACGGGCTGCTGCCAGTCACACGGAATACCCACCAACACAGATCCATCCTGGGCCACAGAACACACCTCCACACGTTAGAAAGAAAACAAATCACGTGATGTTTGTTCTCAGGGCACAATGGAATTACATTTGTAATAAGTAACAGCAAGATAACTGGAAAATCTCAAAAAATAGGAGCTTAAACAACATATTCCCAAATAGCACAAGTCAAAGAAATCTCAAAGTATTTTGAACTAAAGTACTTCAAAATAAAAATATTTTCAACTAAATTAAAAAGAATATACACCTCACCAAAATCTGTGGGATGCAGTGAAAGCAATGTGTAGAAGGAGATACATAATATTGAATGCATAGCAGACACAGTACAATCCAACATCAATAACCCTAGCTTCCACTTTAGGGAGCTAAGAAAATAAATTAGATCCAAAGCAGGAAGAACAAAAGTAGTAGTAAAATTTAGAGCAAAAATCAATAAAGTTAAAAACAGGAAAAAAGAAAATCAACAAATCCAAAAGCTAGTTCTTTAAAAAGATAAATAAAATTGAAAAGCCTCTATCTATACCAGGTTAACTAAGAAAAAAAAAGACACATCACTAACACAGGAATTAAAAGCAGCAGCTCCACTAAAGACCCCAAGGACATCAAGAGGGTAACAGAGAACACCAGGACACTCTGCGCACAGATGTGATGACCTGGATGAGATGGAGTCACTCCTGGAAACACACAGTCTTCCAAAACCCACACCAGGAAAAGTGGGAAATAAGAACAGATTTGTACAGATTACAGACCTTGAATCAACAATTGACAGCATCCTAAAATACCAGGTCCAGATGGGTTCACTGGTAAATTCTACCAACATTTAAGGAAGAAATTATACCATTTCTCTAAAATCTTTTCCAGAAGACAGAAGAGGAAACAGAGGGAATACATGCTAACTTATTCTGTGGGACCAGCATCACCTTAATGCCAGAGCCAACAAGACAACGCAAGGAAACTACAGACCCTTCATCTCCCATGAACACGGATGCAAAAAAATCCCCAACAAATACCAGCAACTTGAGGCCAACAATGTATGAAAAGTCTACACCACAACCGAGCAGGATTTATTCCAGGTATGCATAGCTGGTTCAACATTTGGAAAAAAGTCAGTGTATTCCATCACATCAACAGGCTCAAGAAGAAGAGTCACATGACAATATCAGTAAATACAGAAAAAGTATTTGACAAAGTCTAATACCCATCCATGATAAAATGGTCAGTAAACGAGGCATCGATGGGAACCTGCTCCACTCAATAAAGAGCACCAATGAAAGCCTGCGGGTGACGTCACACCGGTGGTGAAAGACCAGCTGCCATCCCGCCAAGACCAGGAACAAGGTGAGCACGTCCTGCTACTCACTGCCTTGACCTCATACTGGAAGTCCCAGCTAAGGCAGTAAGATGAGAAAAGGAACTTAAAGGTATACAGACTGGGAAGGAAGATATATAGAACTATAGATGGTATGTTCAAAGATGACATACCATCTACAGGAAATCAAAGAATCAATTTTACAGCAAGCTCCTAAGATTCAAGGGTTACACTGTGTCCCTAAAAAGGGATGCTGAAGTCCCAACACCCCACACCTCAGAGCACGACCTTATTTGGAAGTAAGAGTCTTTACAGAGGTAATCGAGTTAAAATGAGGAAATTATGGGGAGCCCTAACCAATATGACTGATGTCCTTAAGAAAGGGGAAATCTGGACATAGGACAGATGAGCACAATGGGAAGCTCCGTGAAAAGACGCAGGGAGAAGACTGCCACGTGGAGAGAAGGAAGGACTGGAGAGAACGCTGGAGATGGCCAGCAAACCATCAGAAGCTAGAGTCACGGAATGGATTCCCTCTCAGAGCCTCCAGGAGGAAGCAGGGCTGACAACACCTTGATTTCAGACTTCCAGCCTAAGAACTGTAAGGCAATAAATTTCTGTTATTTTAAGCCACCCTGTTTGTGGTACTTCATCACCAGTAGCTGCATACAAGTTAAATGCTTTCATATATTATCAGCAATGAACTGGAATTTTAAATTAAAAAGCCTAAATTAGCCTCAAAAAACCAACATACCAAGGCATAAGCCTAACAAAATATGTACAGCATCAAATCAGGAAAACTACAAACCTCTGACAAATGAAAGCAAAGAAGAACTAAATAAATGGATAGTCCATGTCCATGGATGTGAAGACTCAATAGTGTTAAGATGTCAGTTCCTTCTCATCTGTAATTCAACACAATCTCAATCAAAATTCCAGCAAGGTATTTTGTGGATATTGACAGGTTAATTCTAACAGTTATATGGAAAGTAAAAAGACCCAGAACTGGCAACTCAATGTTAAGGAGGGCAAAGTCACAAGACTGACACTGCGTGACTTGCAAACACACGTGGATGTGGACGGGGCTAGAGAGCTCTGCGGGGTCTCTTTTGTAGGAGGGCTCCACCCGCGGGACCTCATCGCCTCTAACAGGCCCTATCCCCTAAAGCCACTGTGTTGGGGGTCGGGACTCCAGCGTGTAAATCTGAGGCACACAACACTCAGACCATTCTGCAGGGTCAGTTAGCCGGGTTTGGAATAGGGACGTGAGGGGAGGGGAACTCCAAGTGAGGCAGCTGAGGGAAGAGGAGATTCCAGGAATTTGGAATTGATCTTAAGACATTAGAACAGAAGTTGGCAAAGTATGGCCCACAAGTCAAATCCGACCCACCGCCTGTGTTGTAAATAAAGTTTTATTGGAACACAGTCATTAGTTTATGTATTGCCTATAACTGCTTTCATCTACAAAGTCAGGGTTTAGAAGTTAAAACACAGATCTTACTGTCCACGAAGCTGAAAATATTCTCCCCAGCCCTTTACAAAAAAAGTCAGCTGACCTCTACATTAGAGAAACTTACAGATGAACTAAGGTGTATGATGCAAGAGAAAGAAACTATTAAAAGCTTCAGACAAAACAAAATGGTATCTAAGAAGGAATATATAATCCTCACACATTACAAGCTAGGTAAACACCACTGACTGACTTACACCTTTAGAATCAACCAAACACATGAAGACTATGCTTTCAGAACACACATGCTACCACCCTGACAATCTCAAGTCAGACATAAAAATGCAGACGACAGGCGCTGGGAGGTGGTGAGAAGCCAGGCACAGGCGGCAGAGGCTCCCACGGCCCGTCACAGCCAAGTGGGAGCCCTGGCCGCAGAGCACAGAAAGGAAGGGGGACGCCGGAGAACTAACACCACCGGGGTGGGAAGAGGCGGCTCCAGCAGCTGCCAGGTCTGTCAAAGTGCTCCCACCCACAAGCGGCAGTGTCTGCACTGTCTGAGATCAGAAAGGAACAAACAGAACCTGGAAGCAGCAACGATTAGAGAAGGGCAAGCGGCTGCCTCTGAGGAGTGGGCGGGAGCTGGGAGGCGGGACTGCGGCTTCTCGCCACAGGCCTTTCGTGCTGTGTCTCTGACATCAATTACTTACAACGTTTTCAGTACTGGGTTGGCCAAAACGTTCACTCAGGTTTTTCATACCATTACAGAAAAACTCAAACAAACATTCTGGCCAACTTAAGATTGAAAAGTAACCTACAGAAAACGTGGTCGACAGGAAGAGAGACTGTCCCACAGTATCCTTTATCCAGCTGATATGGGGCGTTTCTTCCACCCCCCACCACGTCCCCTGCATGTCTGCCCTCTAAGTGGCAATCCGCAAGCAAAGTTTACATCTTCCGTTAATACAGAAGTTGCAATTTTTCTATCAACAATAAACACTTCTCAAGATGTTCAAACACCACTTCTATTCAAGGGCTTCCCTGATAGCTCAGCTGGTAAAGAATCCACTGGCAATGTGGGAGACCTGGGTTTGATCCCTGGGTCAAGAAGATCCCCTGGAGAAGGGCAAGGCTACCCACTCCAGTACTCTGACCTACAGAATTGGAGTGTATAGTTCATAGGGTCACAAAGAGTAGGACATGACTGAGCGACTTTCACTCTCACTTTTTCTAAAAAGTTCATACCTTTCTTCTCTGAAAACAGACGGGAAGCTCTGCTTTGAGTCCAGCGATTCCTCTGAACCAAAATGTAGCCGGGACGCTCTCCGCTCACTCTCCCTCACGGGGCGGTCATCTATAGAAAAGACACCATGGGAAAGTAGCAGACCACGAGGCAGGTGCCAGGCCCCTCCATGGCGCGCCTGCCGGCCTCCCCTCAGGAGTAAAGGTGTCCTGCTGCCCACTTAGCCTCACACGCACATGACCAGGGGCACTGCCCTGTTCTGGGGCCCTTCCCTCCCCTGAGGGCTGACCCACCACAAAAGCTCGTGGAGATGCTGAGCGTGATCCTCGGAGGCGGCAGCTCACACCTGGCTTGAGCCTCAGACAGGAAGCGAAACACACACACAAGTTGACATGCAGGCATGTCCTTCGCGTCTCCTCTTTACACATATCCTGGGTGCTGGGCAAGGACCCAAACCACACTGAGCACCCCTAACAAGTGTCCACGGGCGAGGAGCCCAACACATTGGAGAGAAGACGCCCAGGCCATATGCTGGCACCCAGGGCTTACCTCCTAAGATTCTAGGGACTGGAACAGGAGACAGAGCCAAGCTTAACTGTCTGCGCATGTGCCCTGGACCCAAGAAGACCTCACGTATCTACAGCCACACCTCCTCAGGAGTACCCGAGGGAGGCTGCCCTCCCAAATGCTGGAGGTCGGCCCCCAGGATCTTGTCGGGACCGTCCCAGAATTGCTCAAGAAGCCGAGTCCACAGCACCCAGAGGTGCACGTCCCAGTGAGAAACAAGGACTGAGCTGTGGACTCTGCACGGCAGCCCGGGCCCCACGCGGGGTGCTCCCAGGAGCCCCCTCCACACACTGCGCCTCTGGCCCTGCCGCCGCCTCCCCGCAGGGACCCCATCCAGCACACGCCAGTCTGAGGCCTCCTGGACTCTGCGCTCTCACAGCCTGGACGCGGCCTTCATGCCAACAACTCACGACCCTACTTGCTCAGCCTGAACTTCACTGAGTCAGCGCCATGCCCCTCACCCTGAACTCAAGCTCCAAGTGGCTATGACCAGCGCAAACCCGTCTCACCCAGACCACACCCTCTCCACACAGCAGCGGCCCCCAGGCCCGGTGAGGGCCTCCTCTGCTCCCGGCCAGAGCGCTTGGGTTACTCCCTCGGAGCTCCCATGGCGCCCAGCGGGATAGAGGACCTTCTAAGAGCTCCACAGCTCCGGCAACACGGACTCCAATGACTCTCCTTTCTCATGTCTGAGTACCTTTCAGACTGGAACAACTCTGTAAGACCGAATATAAAACTTTTATCACAAGTGGAAACTGATCATTTAAGACTGAAGACTGCACAACTTTCAAGGATTGTAATGCTTCAATTGTTGACAGAATACTTACACAGTCAACTAAGGACACAAGCCCCCAAATATCTAAAAACCAACATAACGTTGAAACCCTAAGTAGGTCTGAACAAACAGTGTGCCTCTGGGGGTCAGCGCCCCAGGCCCAGGCCAGTGTCGCCTAACCATGCAGCCAGGCTCCCCAGAGCCGGGGCCATCAGCCCGGGGACAAGGAGGTGAGCCAAGGCAGGTACAGCTGGGGTGCTTGTGAGAGACGTTCTGTGCAGCCGAGGGGACAGAACCCAGAATGTCTGCAGGTCCTGTGGACACTGAACAGGCAGGAGCCATGGTCTGCCCGCTGCCCAGGGTCCACCTGCAAGCGCTGCTGTGTGGGTCTCACTTCATTATCTCAGCACCTGGGAGGTAGAGACACCCTGGAATCCCTCCAGCCTCCCCAAGCAGTCAAAGGCTCTCTGAATGGAGAACACGCCGTGATCACTGGGGGCACAGAAGGACCACCACCCTGCAATCAGACAGTCCTAACTGCCCCCATGTGGCACGTCCACAGGAGGACCAGGTCTGAGACCCTAAGCTCCCCTTCCCCAGGGCCTCCCGGCCAGCACACCCTCATCTCCAGCTATAGCTCCCTCCTCTGAAGAAGGATGCGGGGCGGGGCAGGGTGCGGTCACAGTGCCTGGGCCACAGTGCTCACAGAACAGCAGCTCCCGAGAGCCAGGTCAGCAGGTGAGGGCTCTGGCCTCCCTGAGCATAATGCTCCTGACGGGGCATGGCTGGTGGGCACCCTGGTCACTCGGCCCGCAAGCCCAAGAGATTCGGTTCTTCTCGGGCCACAAGCCACCAAGCCAAGGTGGCAGCTACACCTGCCAAGAGGACTTCCTGCTCTCACGCTGTCGCCTGGGGAGTGTGCGGCACAGTAACCTCTCGTTCCTGTGTGTGTGTGTGGACGGCACAGAAACATCTTGTTTCAGGCAGACGCAAACCCAGGCTGAATCCAGCCGTCCGGCTGAGCCTGGGACAATGCCCAGGAGGCCATGTGAGGAAATAGACAGCAGAGCTTGAGAACAGCTGGAGAGCCAAGCCAGCCCACACCTGCGCCCGGGCCAGCCCGGCAGGCACTCGTGGCCTCAGGAAGTGGCTCCCTGCCTCCTTCCCAGGGGGCTCTCCTGTGACAGGAGGAAACCAGCTCTCCTCTCCAGAAGGGCCAGCAGCGTGATTGCCCCAAGAACACGAGCGGGGCGCCGAGCGAGGCCGGGAGCGCAGCCGGCCTACCCAGCTGCTGGAGTCCCGGGAGCATGTGCACCACGAAGAGGCGGTAGTCAGACTCGCTCTTCACCACGGGGTTCAGCCGCAAGTCCACGTCGGAGAGCGCTGCCAGGGAGTGGAGCCGGAAGACTTCCGCCAGCGAGGAGATGCGGTTGTAGTAAAGGTTGAGGCTCTCCAGCACCGTCAGGCACTCAATGCCCTGCTGGGACAAACGCAGGGTGAGACGGGTGTCAACACACACACCCCTCATCACCGGAGAGCAGAGCAAAGATGAGCTCCACCACGAGCTCTGCTCCGGGGCCGTGAGGGGGCCGAGTGGGTCAATCCCTCCCTGCAGGGCCTCACACGCCAGCTGAGCAATGCATCAACCATCATGCTTCCGCACCCAGCACTGTCAGCGGAACCACCGCTGCCCCCATTTCACAGATGGGAGGATTGAGTGCAGCCTGGACGAGAGAACTTGCACCAGACTCTGACTCGAGGCTGAGGGCTCCTAACCCCGGTCAGGGGCAGTGACGTCCTGCCTCCCTTTCTCCCCACCGCAGGCCCTGGCAGTTCACACCGCGTTCCCACTCGCCATCGCCTGGTGACTTCTTGCATTCTCTCCACCACCAGCGCCTGCCGTGTCAGGCACACAAGCCATTCAAGGGCCCAAGGCCACTAACAGCCAGACACACACACATGAGAAGTGCAGCGTGGATGCAGAGAACAGCTGAGCAGGATGGAGGACGGGCACGCACACGCTCATCTTTCAGGCCTTTTCTCCTTTACAGACACAACCATCTTCAGAGTGCGGTGGCTTCACGTTATAGTTGGAACACAATGTGATGCAGAAGAAATCCAGCTCACAGCAAACACAAGGAAAGCAGCACAGCACTTATGGTCACTTACATGTACAGTTTACACGTTTCAGAAGCAGCCATAAGAGATTGCTTTTGTTTTTTTTTTACCATAAATGTACTTCCCACTGCTATGATAGCAATAAATTTTCTTTTAAGAAACAAACCTAAAACTTACCTCTAGACTAACCAAGGAGTTTCGTGAGAGATCTAGAGATTTTAGACCTGTTAAATTCATCAAAGAATTTCCTAGGTGAGTAATCTTTTCTTGGTAAGTTCCAGGAATAGATAATGACCGAAGTTCAGCTAAGAATAGAAAATTAAGAGATTTTAACTTTATTATTTTACTGAAAATAAATTATTACAGTAATTTATTCTCCCTCCAAAACTCACTCACCAGGAAGCCCTTCTAAGGGGGCTGCCACTACCACACTGCTCAGCCCACTGCCTCTGAGCCTCCACGCAGGGATCACATCTGAAACCCTCTCAGGAGCTGATCTGAGGTAGCGCCGTTACAGGTGAAGGCAGCGGCACCTGAGGGGCACCACACGCTTCTCTGGGACATACCCAGTGAGCGCTCATGAGACAAACATCACTACAAAAGTAAGTTTCCCTAATGAATAGACACTCTGTGTTTGGATACACCAAATATTTTCCTGTGAACTTCTGTTTTAAAACACATTTTGATTAAATATGAAACTGGTTTTTGGGCTTCCAGTTTCAGACAAAACAGAGTGGACACGTTTCACCCTATTCCTCCCCATTTATTAGATCTAAAAACCCTGGACAACAACATGGGAAAAGTGCCTGGCAACTGCAGCATGGGGGCAGAAGGCCAACTGTCTAGGGACCTAAAAAAATGGTCAAGCACCAAGGGTTGGTTTTGTTGTCTCCTATACATCCCAATCTGAATGCAAGAGAAGCTGGCCACCCAGAAACACCCATGGACATCCACCAAAAGATATGGGAAAGCCTGCTGTCCACTGTCAAAGATGAACAGTGATGGCCTTGCAGGAGAGATGGCCTTGCAGGACAGACTCCTGACAACCCCAGCCCGACTCCCACCCAATACCGAGGGAAAATCATGGACCTTGCACAGTGGCCAGCACTGGGGCCATGACAGCGGGCCTGACTACTGCCCTGGGCTGCCTGTAACGAGGTGTCTGTGGAGGCTGTGTGTGTGACAAGGGCCTGGCCACCGCCTCAGCAATAAGGCAGCATCCAGGCAGTGACAGAACTGAGCAACGAGATTTAAACAGGAAGCAGAATCCCAATCAAAGTGATCAATCAAAAATGATGAAGAACTAGGAAAATCTCAACCTGAATGAGAGAAAACAATAGACACCAATAATGAGATGAGAGAAACCAGAACTATCTAACAAGGATTTTAAAGCAACTGATACACAAATACTTCAAAGAGCAATTATGAACATGCTTTAAAAAATGAGAAAGTAGGGATTCTTGGCAAAAAACCAAAAGATGTAAAGAAAAAACAAATAGAAATTTCAGAAATGAAAAATACAATAACTGAAAGAAACAAACAAAACCATGGGAGCAGCTTAATAACAGAATGGAGATGAAAGGAAAAAATTCAAAGAGAGTAAATGCAAAGATAAACAAAATTGTCCTATCTGACCAAGAGAGAAAACAGACTAAAAAATGAACAGAGCTTCAGGGTCCTGGGAAAAAGAAAAAGCAATCTAACATTCATGTCCTTGGGAACGCATGGAGTTCCAATTAGTTTCAAGAAGAGAAAAACTGCATGGCCTAAACAAACAAAAAAAAAAATTAAAGAAGTAACAGCTGAAAACTTTCTAAATTTGGCAAAAAAAAAAAAAAAACACATAAACCGACACATTCAAGAAGTTGAAAAAACACCAAACAGAATAAAGGCAAAAGCTAACATATCAGAATCAAAAACACTAACGGCAATGAAAAAATCTCGAGAGCAACCAGAGAGAAAGGCATCACCCAGAGAGAGAAACAACTCCCATGGTAGGGAGTTACTCTTCAGAAACCACGGTGGCATAAAGGAAGTACTCTCACATTTTTCAATTGCTGAAAATAAGAACTTTCATCCTAGAAATCTATATTCTTCAGTAACAGTCTTTATGACTGAAGGTGAAATACAGATATTCTTAAATGAAGAAACACTAAGAGAACTTTTCACCAGCACGCCTTCCCGAAGACAACTGCTTAAGAAAGATCTTTAAACATTAAGGAAAGATAAAAGAAGGAAATCTGGGACATTAGGCATGAAGAAAGAAAAATGAAACAGATAAACATGTGGGTTAATGCTTCCTCCTAAGCTATTTAAACTGTTAGATGGTTGTAAAAGGAAAAAAATCTTATCATTACTGTGGTTCTCAGGTATGCAGATGAAATATCTAGACAAATCATATAGTGGAAGAATAATGAAACCTAAATGGTGGTACATGTGCAGAGTATATCATGTGAAATGCTGGGCTGGATGAAGCACAAGTTGGAATCAAGATAGCCAGGAGAAATATCAATAACCTCAGATATGCAGATGATACCTGCATATATCATGCAGGGTGGCTGCATTCCCTGGTGGCTCAGAGGGTAAAGCATCTGCCTGCAATGCGGAAGACCCGGGTTTGATCGCTAGGATGGGAAGATCCCCTGGAGAAGGAAATGGCAACCCACTCTAGTATTCTTGGCTGGAAAATCCGATGGACGGAGAAGCCTGGTGGGCTAAAGTCCATGGGGTCGCTAAGAGTCGGACATGACTGAGCGACTTCACTTTCACACAGATGACACTACCCTAATGAAAGAAAGTGAAGAGGACCTAAAGAGACTCTTGATGAAGGTGAAAAAGGAGAGTGAAAAGGCTGGCTTAAAACTCAACATTCAAAAAACAAAGATCATGACATCTGGTCCTACCACTTCACAGTAAATAGATGGGGGGAAAATGCAAACAGTGAGAGACTTTATTTTCTTGGGCTCCAAAATCACTGAGGATGTTGACTGTAGCCGTGAAATTAAAAAAGACACTTGCTCCTTGGAAGAAAAGCAATGACAAACTTAGCATATTAAAAAGCAGAGGCATCGATTTGCCGACAAAGGTTCATATAGTCAGGCTATGGTTTTTCTAGTAGTCATGTAGAGATGTGAGAATTGAACCATAAAGGCGGCTGAGCACCAAAGAACTGATGCTTTTGAACTGCGGTGCTGGAGGAGACTCTTGAGAGTCCCTTGGACTGCAAAGAGATCAAACCAGTCAATCCTAAAGGAAATCAACCCTGGATATTCATTGGAAGGATCGATGCTAAAGCTCCAATACTTTGGCCACCTGATGCGAAGAGCTGACTCGTTGGAAAAGACCCCAATGCTGGGAAAGACTGAAGGCAGGAGGAGAAGGGGGCAGCAGAGGATGAGATGGTTGGATGGCATCATGGACTCAATGGACATGATTGTGAGCAAACTCCAGGAGATAGTGAAGGACAGGGAAGCCTGGTGTGCTGCAGTCCATTGGATCTCAAAGAGTCGGACACGACTGAGCAACTGAACGAAAAAAAAAAAAATGGTGGTAAAATTTCTATTTTCACTTGACATGGTAAACCATCCACACAAGTGAAGTGTGTTAAATCACATAAACACTGTATGCTGTAATATGTAGAGCAATGACTAAAAGAGCTATATGATGAGATATGCTCAGAAATATAATAGGTAAATCAAAATGAAATAATAAAAAAATACTCAAGTAAGGAAGGAAGGGGCTTCCCTTGTGGCTCACCTGGTAAAGAATCTGCCTGCAGTGCAGGAGACCTGGGTTCGATCCCTGGGTGGGGAAGATCCCCTGGAGACAGGAAAGGCTACCCACTCCAGTATTCTGGCCTGTAGAATTTCATGGACTGTATAGTCCATGGGGTCGCAAAGAGTCAGACATGACTAAGGAAAAGGAAGGAAAGAGGAAACACAGAAAGGAAGGAAATAGGAAACAAAAGAAAAAACAAAGGGAATAAACAGAAAAATAATAAATGGCACACAGAAGCCATATTAATATTAATAAATGGTCTAAATATACTATAAAAGGGAAGCTTCCCTGATGACTCAGACGGTAAAGAACCTGCGTGCAATGCAGGAGATGAGGAACCAATGCAGGGTTCGATCCCTGGGTCAGGAATATCCCCTGGAGAAGGAAATGGCTACCCACTCCAGCATTCTTGCCTGGAGAATTCCATGGACAGAGGAGACTAGCAGACTACAGTCCACCGGGTCACAAAGAGTCAGACACAACTGAGCAACTAACACTTTCACACTGTAAAAGACAGAGGTTAGCAGACTAGATTAGAAATTATATATAGTATATACTGATTCCCTTGTTAATTCAGTCAGTAAAGAATCTGCCTGCTATGCAGGAGACCCGGGTTCGATTCCTGGGTGGGAAAGATCCCCTGGAGAAGGAAATGGCAACCCACTACAGTATGCTTGCCTGGAGAAATCCATGGACAGAGGAGCCCAACAGGCTACAATCCATGGGGTCACAAGAGTTGGACACAACTTAGCGACTAAACCAACATATACTGCCTACAAGAAACTCATTTAAAATATTATGATACATGTAAGCCTACAGATGAAATAGTAAACAGACAGATAAAGACATGCCCTGCGAACACAAGACTAAAGAAAGCTGGAGAGGCTACACTCAGTCAGTTCAGTCGCTCAGTCATGTCCAACTCTTTGCAACCCCATGGACTGCAGCACGCCAGCCCTCCCTGTCCATCACCAATGCCTGGAGCTTGCTCAAACTCAGGTCCATTGAGTCATTGATGCTATTCAACCATCTCATCCTCTATCATCCCCTTCTCTTCCTGCCTTCAATCTTTCCCAGCTTCAGGGTCTTGTCCAGGGAGTCAGCTCTTCGCATCAGGTGGCCAAAGTATTGGAGTTTCAACTTCAGCATCAGTCCTTCCAATGAATATTCAGGACTGATTTCCTTTAGGATGGACTGGTTGGATCTCCTTGCAGTCCAAGGGACTCTCAAGAGTCTTCTCCAACACCACAGTTCAAAAGCATCAATTCTTTGGCACTCAGCTTTCTTTATAGTCCAACTCTCACATCCATACATGACTACACTAATATTAGATAAAGTAGATGTCTCACTGTAGAAAATTATCAGGGATAAGGAGGAATGGACTGTAGCCTAACAGGATCCTCCATCCATGGGATTCTCCAGGCAAGAGTACTGGAGTGGGTTGCCATTTCCTTCTCCAGGGGATCTGCCTGACCCAGGGATCGACCCCGGGTCTCCTGCATTGTAAGCAGACGCTTTACCCTCTGAGCCACCAGGGAAGTCCAATATTAGATAAAGTAGATGTCTCACTGTAGAAAATTATCAGGGATAAGGAGGAATATTACATATGTTACAAAGGTCACTCCAATATGAAGACATAAAAATCCTAAATATGTATGCACCAAATAGCACAGCTTCAAGACACATGAAGTGGAAAGAGACAAATTCACAATTTCAGTTAGTGATCTCAATACCTATCTCCTGGTAATTAAGAGACTCACTGGACAGAAAATCAGCAAGGATAAAAAAGAACTGAGCAACATAAGTCAACAGAATCAAACTGATGTTTATACAACGCTCCAGTCAGTGACAGAGTACACATTCCTTCTAACTGCACTTGGTACATATAGGCCAGATCTTGGGCCATAAAACAAACCTCAACAAATTGAAAACAATTAAGATCATACAGAGTATGTTTTCTGACCATAATGGAATCACATCAGAATCAATAACAGAAATAAAAAAATACCAAGCTAGGAAAACCTCCAATCACAGAAAAATGAAAAACACATTTCTGAACAACAGGTCTAAGAGAAAGTCAAGGGAAATTTAAAAAACACAGTGAAATGAAAATGAAAATACAACAAAACTTTTGGATGTAGCTAGAGTTGTGCTTAAAGGGAAACTTACAGCACTAAAATGAAAGTCTCAAATCAAAAATCTAAATTTTCATCTCAAGAATCAAGAAAAAGAGCAAAATAAATGGAAAGCAGCAGGAAGAAGACAATAATACAGAATCAATGAAATTCGAAACCAAAAAATCTATGACTAAAACCCAAAAGCTGGCTCATTGACAAGTGTAATAAAATCCATAAACCTCAAGAAAGACCAAAAAAGAGAAGACAGAAATGACCAATATCACGAATGGAAGAAGGGTATCACTACAGACCACACAGACATTGACAAGCTAATAAGGAAATACCACAAACTCTATACACATAAATTTAACATGTTAGATGAAATCAGTTTTGCAAAACCCCACATAACCATAACTCACTTAAGATGAAGTCGATAATATGAATAGTTCTATAACAACTGCAGACACTGTAATTTAAAAGCTTCAAATACAGAAATTTCCAGGCGCATAAGGTTTCGCTGGAAAGTTCTATCAAGAAAAAAAGAACTGGCATCAATTTTACAGAATCTCTTCTAGAAAACCGAAGAGGCACTTTACCCACGATGTCATGAGTTCGGTATTACCTTGATACCAGAACCAGACCAAAAAAAAAAAAAAAAGAAAACTAGCGCGCAACATCCATCTTGAACACGAGATCCTCGGCCTGGGAGGAGCGAACGAGTCCTACCACAGGACAGGTCGCCCCTTCTCCAGAAACGAAGGTGCTTCAAGCTTTCGCAGAAAACCAACCTAATCCAGGTGACTAACGGGTGAAAGAAAACCCAAGTGATCTTACCAATTAACTCAAAAATCAGCGCCGCAAAGGCTCCACAAACGCGCCCCGGAGGGGCTCCCCTCAGACGGAGCGAGGGCCGGGCGGCCCCCGCCCCTCAAGGGCCTCCGCTCGGGACCCCAGCTCGCCCGGGCCCCTGCTCTTCGAGGGCCCCAGGCCCGCGCTCTCAGCGCCACCGCTGCCCCGCCCCTCTTCGCGCTCCCCGCGCCCTCGGGGCCCACCACCCCCAGCCCACCCCTCTCCCCCGCCCCTCAGGCTGGGGCGGCTCGGAACCGAGCGGTCTCTTTCGGCACCTCTGGCCTGACCGGTCCTCCGACACCGCAGCGGGAAGCTCGCGCCCTCGGCCAGCGCCGCCCGCCCGCCGCCCGCCCGCCGCCCGCCCGCCGCCCGCCGCGCACCCAGGTCGCAGTGAGGCGCCAGGCCGCTCTTCTCCCGGATCTTCTCCTCACACAGCAACACCCGCCCGCCCGGCGCCATACTTTCAAACGGCGCTCACCTGCCCGCGCCTGCGCGCCGGGGCCTCGAAGGGCCGCGAAGGGCCGCGGGGAGGGGCGGTGCCAAGGGGCGGGATAGAGGCGGGGCTGGAGGGGAAGGGAGGGGTCAAGAGCGAAGTGGGCGGAGCAAAGTCCTGTAAGGTGTGGGGGTGTGGGTGTGGGTGTGGAGTCTGAAGGGAGGGGCGGGGCCGAGGGCGGGATCGGGGCAGGGCTGGAGGCAGGGGCGGGGGTGGGGGGAGGGTCAAGGGAGAAGTGGGCGGGGCCAAGGCTTGTAAGGTGCGGGGGCGTGGGTGAAGGGGCTGGAGGGTGGGGCGGGGGCAAGGGCTGGTGGGCGGGGCCAAGGCTCTTAAGGCGCGGGGTGTGGGTGTGGGGCTTGAATGAAGGGGCGGGGGCGGGGGCGGAGGGCGGGTGGGCGGAGCCAAGGCCTGTAAGGCGCGGGGATGTGGGTGTGGCTGAGGTAGCCTGGAGGCGGGGTTTGGGTAAATTGGGGCCCGCCCCAGGGCATACCTGAGTTCCGGTCCCACATGGGGACCTCGCCTCACCAGGGCACCTGCCCCAGCTGGTCTGCATCCCCAGATTGGTCTGCATCCTGGGCTGCGGCCCCGCGGGTTCTGCCCGGGGTTGCGGGGGCTTACGTTGGGTCTCGGGGCTCTCCCGCCCGCCACGGTCAGGTCACTCGGCAACAGCGGGTCCGGCTCTGCCCGCGTCCGCATTTCCTAAGTGACAAGCCGGGAGTCTGAACCGCGGGGTTCACGGTGTGTCGGGCTCCCTGGGCCTTTTGTGGAGCGCCGCCAGGGAAGACCTGCATTCCCGTCTGTCTGACTCTGCCCCAGGCAGCCCGCGTCCTGGGGGTGCCCTTTCCCGGGTCTCCTGGTGCCTGGGGTGCCCCTGCAGCCACTCAGCCCAGATTTGCCTGGCTTGTTGGTAGCCTCCCCTGGCATGTCACAGCCTGGGTAGTGGCACCGGGGGTGTAGGTAAGACTGTAGGGGCAGGTATAGGCGCTGGTGTGCGGCAGTATGGCAGAGTGTAGGAGAGGTGTAGACAGAGGGTGTAGGGCAGGGTGTAGACAGGGGCTGTGCTCAGGGGGCCGGGGTGTGGTTCCTCTGCAGGGTACTAGAATCTCTCTTGAGCAGGGCAGGGCTTCACACCTGCTGGGCCAGGCCCCGTGGGGCCCTGTGCCAAGTCATCTATGGAGACCAGCAAACACTCAGTGATACTTCGTAACTGCCCAGTGTCCCACTTCCCACAAGACCATGGAGGGACTCTGGCACAGCCAAGGGCATGTGGTCACCAGCCGGGGCTGCCTGAGCAAAGCTGGTGCAGCAAGGATGCTAGAAACAGAGCAAATATCCCGGATTTCAGAAGTAAACAGGGGCAAACAAGAGGCTTCTGTCACTGACCAACCTCCCCCCGCCCCACCCCGAAAAGCAGCTTGTCAGTCAGAGCACAGCCCACACTCCAAACACCACTGCTTCCTCCTGCTGCCAGTCACTTCAGGTCGGGCAGCCCAATCCTGAGTCCTTTACAGCTTTCTAGAACATTCCAGGGAGGCTTCCAGGGCCCTCAGCCTTGAGCCCCAGACCAGAGGGTCAGTCCATCCCAGGGAGAAGCTGGCCACAGAGATGGAGACCTGAGGATGAGCCCTAACAGTCATGCGCTGGACAGTGAGAGGGGTCCTCCAGGGCGCTGGCGGCCTGGGACATCTTGGACTTTTCCTGCACTTTATCTGTCCTTGGCTGGGCGGTGTGGGGGAGGGAGGAGACAAGGCGAGCAGCTGTGGCACTGGCCGTGGGCCCTGGGAACTGTGACCTGTTGTATCGGTCTCTCCACCCTGGGGTGGACGCCAGCGTGGTCACTTCACCTCCAAGAAAACACCGGTCAGCTGGGGGCACCTGGACCGAGAATCAGACTTGAGCTTAGCCCAGGGGTGCTTCTGCACCAGGCCCTCCAAACGGGAGACACCCGAGTCGCCCAACCCTGCCTCCACTCCACTGAACACCTCTGGCAGCCCGAGCTCCAACTCAGGCGGCCATTCCCCTGCCAGATGGCAGGGAACCCCCTGTCACATTCGAGGCACTGCCCAGCGGCCGGGGCTCTGGGGCCTCACCCATCAAGACGCAGGCATCTGGTCAAGGACAGCTGCTCACTGGTTCTTGTGCTCATTCGTTCATAAATGTTGAAGGAAAGAGCCCTTTCCCAGTGGTTTTTATACACAAGGTCAACACCAATATGTGTGAATTGTCAATGCATCATTTTGCCAACTAGCCTGTATCCAAAGTGTGGCATACAATGGGGTGTGATGATGCCCGCAGCTGTTTGGAAGGTGAACAGGATTGAGAGTGGGCAGGGGCTCATGGGAACATCTTACTATCATGACTACCTCAACTGAACACAGAACGGAGTCTGTGTTCACGTGTGTGTAAATGCTTGTATCCAGCTGAGCTTTCAGTTAAGATGCAAGTAAAACCCACTATACCCAGGAGCTAGCAGGGGGACCTGACGTACAGACAGCCGGCTAGAGTCCCTAAAGTGGGCTGGGCTCAGCTTGGCTGGCTGGCAACCAAACCTCTCTCCTGGACACTTGGCCACGCAGCTCGGTTCACAGAGGCAGGGCTCCTTCCTGGCTTCATCCAGCTGGAGATCCTGCCCTCCCCACAGAGTCCACAGCCTCAAGAGTCCCCTGTCCTGCTGGCCTGGGTGGACTGTCCCCAGAGCTCCTGATCTGCCTCTGTGCCCACCAAGGTGTCAGCTAGGTGAGGAGGTAGTTGAAGCCAGCTTCTCCCTACAGTTGCTGGCACCCAAAAGCCTGAGTGCAGTTCAGTCACTCAGTCATGTCCAGCTCTTTGTGAGCCCATGGACTACAGCACTCCAGGCTTCCCTGTCCATCACCAACTCCCAGAGCTTACTCAAACTCCTGTCCATCGAGTCAGAGATGCCATCCAACCATCTCATCCTTTATTGTCCCCTTCTTCTCCTGCCTTCAATCTTTCCCAGCATCAGGGTCTTTTCCAATGAGTCAGTTCTCCACGTCAGGTGGCCAAAGTATTGGAGTTTCAGCTTTAGCATCAGTCCTTCCAATGAATATTCAGGACTGTTTTCCTTTCAGATTGTCTGGTTTGATCTCCTTGCAGTCCAAGGGACTCTCAAGAGTCTTCTCCAACACCACAGTTCAAAAGCATCAATTCTTCAGTGCTCAGCTTTCTTTGTGGTTCAAAGAACCACGTCCATACTGGAAAAACCATAGCCTTGACTATACAGACCTTTGTAGGCAAAGGAATATCTCTGCTTTTTAATATGCTGTCTAGGTTGGTCATAGTTTTTCTTCCAAGGAGCAAGTGTGTTTTAGTTTCATGGCTGCAGTCACCATCCACAGTGATTTTGTAGCCCAAGAAAATAAAGGCTGTCACTGTTTCCATTGTTCCCCCATCTATTTGCATGAAGTGATGGAACCGGATGCCATGATCTTAGTTTTCTGAATGTTGAGTTTTAAGCCAGCTTTTTCGCTCTCCTCTTTCACTTTCATGAAAAGACTCTTTAGTTCCTCTTCACTTTCTGCCATTAGGGTGGTGTCCTCTGCATATATGAGGTTATTGATATTTCTCCAGGCAATCTTGATTCTACCTTGTGCTTCATCCAGTCCAGCATTTCACATGATGTACTCTGCATGTAAGTTAAATAAGCAGAGTGACAATATACAGCCTTGACATACTCCTTTCCCAATTTGTAACCAGGCTGTTGTTCCATGTCCAGTTCTAACTGTTGCTTCTTGACCTGCATACAGATTTCTCAGGAGGCAGGTAAGGAGGTCTGGTAGTCCCATCTCTTGAAGAATTTTCCACAGTTGGTTGTGATCCACAAAGTCAAAGGCTTTGGCGTAATCAATAAAGCAGAAGTAGATGTTTTTCTGGGATTATCTTCCTTTTTCAATGATCCAGGGGATGTTGGCAATTTGATCTCTGGTTCCTCTGCCTTTTCTAAATCCACCTTGAACATTTGGAAGTTCTCAGTGCACGTATTGTTGAAGCCTGGCTTGAGTATTATTTTGCTAGCATATAAGATGAATGTAATTGTGTGGTAGTTTGAATATTCTTTGGCATTGTCTTTCTTTGGGATTGGAATAAAAACTGACCTTTTCCAGTCCTGTGGCCACTGCTGAGTTTTCCAAATTTGCTGGCATATTGAGTGCAGCACTTTAACAGCATCATCTTTTAGGATTTGAAATAGTTCAGCTGGAATTCCATCACCTCCACTAGTTTTGTTCATGAGTAATCATTCCTAAGGCCCACTTGCCTTCACATTCCAGGATGTCTGGCTCTAGGTGAGTGATCACACCATTGTGATTATGGGTCGTGAAGATCTTTTTGTATAGTTCTGTGTACTCTTGTCACCTCTGCTTAATATCTTCTGCTTTAGGTCCATACCATTTCTGTCCTTTATTGTGCCCATCTTTGCATGAAATGTTCCGTTGTTATCTCTAATTTTCTTGAAGAGATCTCTAGTCTTTCCCGTTCTTTCATTTTCTTCTATTTCTTTGCATTGATCACTGAGGAAGGCTTTCTTATCTCTCCTTGCTATTCTTTGGAACTCTGCCTTCAAATGGGTATATCTTTCCTTTTCCCCTTTGCTTTTCGCTTCCCTTCTTTTCACAGCTATTTGTAAGGCCTTACAAAAGCCTGAGACTTCTCAGGAAAATCAAAACTTCCAGCTCTTTCTGAAAGTACGGAGACAGGACAACTGGAGGTGAATTTCTGCATGGCGGCAGTGTGGGTGTGAGCAGCGGCCACCCCACAGGCAGGCCGTGGCTCCGTCTGGACAGCCCCTCAGGCCTCTCACCCAGAGAAGCGGGACTGGGTGCCCCTAGCCTCTTCCAGGTGGGAGCTGCCCTGCCTGCCCCTCCCCGCAGCACACACCTGCTCATCCCACCAGGGGAGACACAGGGATGAGGGCAGACCTCAGCTGAGACAGCAGGGGCCATGGCCCTCCCGAGGACCATGGCACCTCAGTCCTGTCTGGAGCCCTGCAGCCTTCTCCCCACCTCTAAGGCTCCAGTGAGGAGCCTTTGGACCGGGCAGAGTATGGCCTGGGGTCGGCAAGCATCATCTAGTCCCTCACCACCAGCCTTGGTTAGCTGCCTTCACTCCCCTCCGAGAACCTGCCTGCGCTGACCCTGTAGATTCCAGTATCACCCTGCCTGCCCTGGATGTGCTGGTTCCCAGTGGGCTTGGAGCCCTCACGTGGCAGAGCTTGGTGAGCGCCCAGCAAGGGGCCAGGTGCTGCCATGCTTTTGAGGGTCATTGGTTACGTCTCCTTTACAGCGGGCAGTGAGGAGGGCAGCAGGGCTGAGAGCCAGGCACTCAGGTTGAACAGTACAGCTGGAGGAGGGGCCTGTTGGGGGGCACGGGGGAGCCAGCCTATGACCAGACAGGAGTGCCCTGGGCTGGCTTTCTGGCCTGTGTGGCTTGGGCAAGCTCCTCTCCAAACACAGTCTTCTCATCTCTATAAAAAAAATTAACAAGTTTCTCCAGGGGAGCAGTGGTTCCAAGCCCTCTTCAACCTTGTCTATTTACAATGTAGGGGGTGGAGACCCTCTCTATATCTCTTACAGCTGTGGTTGGCCACTTCTGACTGATAAGAACTATGCAGGAGGCTGCAATGGCACTTGGGAATAACGTTTTGATTTTCTGGAAAAAGGAATAAGTCTAGGCGACATATGCCAGGACCTTCTCTTTTGCCTTGATACAGTTGTGATGCCTGGAGCTGCAGCAGCCATCTTGGCACAACGAAGGAGGAAAGAAATTGACTTCACAGAGGTGGCCAGCCTGTGCTCCAAACCAACGCCAGTCCCTGGACTCCAGCCTCCTGGCTCAGTGAGAAGAGACTAATGTGGAGTGACCGGTGCTGCAGCTGAAGGCATTCCCACCTGATCCTGGAGTCTGTTGAGGTGAGAGATGAAACGTGTGTGGTACAGACTAGACCACACAGTCAAGCATGTTTGAAGCACGTGCAGCTGTAAGGCAGACGTGTAGAGGCAACTGTGCCAAAGGAGGGCTCCCTTTCCACTTGGGGGAGACAAGACATGGTCCCTGAGGAGGAAGGGGAGGGGGTATGGGGGTGGGTGCTCCTAGCAGAGGAGTGGGGAGTGAGAGGCCCCAGGCTCAGTCAAGGAAGAGGAGACGGACCGGGTGGACCTGTCACTCCCTCTTCTCAGGGGCCCAGTGTGACTCTGAGTGTGGGTCCAGCCTGACCCAGTCCAAGCTTCTTGATGATGATGGAGCAGATCAGGGCGAAGTACAAACAGAAGCTGAAACTTAGCTGACTGGTTTCCCAGCTACAGAGTGAGTGTGAATTCTGAAGCCATGCCTTCTGCCCTTTGTCGCTTATAATGACCAACAGTTGAAATGAATAGTCCATGATGAAGCTTCCAGAGACGCAAACAAACGTAGCGGGAAATCTTTGCTCCGGGAGGCTTACAGTTTCCTGGATGGTGTGTTTTGTGAAACTGAAAAATGCCCCTTTCCCCCCAAAGAACCCATGTGGAGCCTGTGGAGCTCCTGAGTGTGGCCTTGTGTGTCAGAAGATGAGATTAACGTCAGGGTACCTGGGTGGGCCCAGGCACCGTCACAGGTGTCCTGGTAAGAGGAGAGCGGACGCAGACACACACACACCAAGGACCGCACGCTGATGGAGGCAGAGTGGGTGTGATGCAGCCACAGGCCCAGGGTGTCCGGAGCCCCCAGGAGCTGGGGGAGGCAGGCAGCCCCTCCCTGAGGCCCTGTGCAGGCGGGCACAGCTCTGTGACACAGGTATCTGTATGTGTGAGCCTCTGCAAAGAGGCTCCCTGGGGTTCTGCACCTTCTCACGTCTCAGGGGCACCTGGAGGGACCTGGGGGCCCAGGCAGGTGTCCTGAGAGGGGCTTCGCCAGCCACGGAGTCTCAACCGACAGCCACAGGATCCCCGGGGTCAGGGGCATCGCTCGGCACTCACCTGGCCTCAGCTCTCCAGCAGTGACAGAGACCACCCACCGTGAGACCCCGGGGCGCCAGAAAGGAGGGGAGGTCACGTAGCCAGCCTGCCACAGAGGGCCCAGGCACAGGCTTTCTGGGGGTGGGTCCTCCTGGAGTCGGGTCACCTGAGGTGTGCACCTTCCCTGGGGCGCCAAGGCAAAGACCAAGGCGTCTCCTGTCCTCTGTGCTGGTGTGCGCGCCCGGTCGTGTCTGACTCTTGGTGACCCAGTGGACTGCAGCCTCCCAGGCGTCCCCGGGATTTCCCAGGCGAGAACACTGGAGTGGGTTGCCATTTCCTCCTCCAGGGGACCTTCCACCTGGGAAGCCCCTTTCTGCACTTACTGAACCTCAAACAACCGTTTTCAGAACTCAGTCTCTGTTAATGGGTTCGTTCAAAGGGCTCTTTTCACTCTCAGGGAGCAGGAAACAATATCCTTTCAAAAACCAATTAGCTCCGTATTTTGGCTCATTAAATAAAGAGTTTTCCTTTGGACTCCATTGATTTTTGAGATAGTGAACAATGGGCTGACTCACTTGTTTGCAGCCCCTTTCCTCTGGGACCTTTGAAGTCCCGGGAGGCACCTGCTCCGCACAGGGTGGGGCCCAGTCACGTCCCACAGACACACACCTGAATTCTCACCAGCTTCACGGAAGTGAAAAAGTGGGCTTTGATTTGCTGGCATCTCCCTGCAGGGAAAACGCCAAGAGGATTCAAAGGGCCTCGAAGGGGCACGGCAGAGACGTGGCGCTGGGCCAGGTCCAGCTCTCAATGTGGGTGTTTGAGCTGATGGCGAGGTCAGCTGTGACTCCCTGCGTGAGGGCACGGGGCAGAGAAAAGCCAGTGGCGGTCACCTTGATGTGGAAACAAGACAGCCCCATCACCCGAAAACTTCCTTTGAGCTTCCCTTTTGTAGTCAAACCCTTCCTCCAGCCCAAACCCCTGGAAAACATTCATCTGTTTCCCCATCTCTGAAGTTTTGTCTTTTTCAGAAGGTCATGTAAATTTACCTTTTGAGACCGGTGTCTTCACTCAGCAGCATGTGTTTGGAGTCACCCAAGTTGCCATGGGATTCAGTCATTTGTTCCTTTTAACTGCTCCCTGGTATTCCATCCACAGATATCCACTCACCTGTTGAGAGACATGAAGTTGTTTCCAGTTTTTGATTGTGGACTAAAATTGCTAAATAAAGTCAGGTGTAGATTCTACTATGAATCAGGCTTTCATTTCTCCAGGGTAAATGTCTAGGGATGACACAGCCGAATCATACGGTAAAGAATGTTGAGCTTTGAAAGAAACGGTTGGAAACACCCTTTGCCCGAGTGGCTGCGCCACGTCCTCTCCCACCAGCAGCGCGGGCTCGTTCCGGTTGCTCTGCGTCCTCATCAGCGCTTGATCCTGTCGAGTGTTGCAGTTTTCCTTTCTTTTCTTTTTCCTCTTGTGCAGCTCTAATAAATGCAGGGTAGCATCACATTGTGATTTTATTTTTTATTTTTCATAACGCACACATAGACAAACATTGTGGTTTTAATTTGCACTTCCCTCATAACTAACAATGTTGACCATCTTCTTATGTGCTTATATGCCATCTAAAATTCTTTAGTGAAGTGTCTGATAAAACCTTTTACCTTTATTAACACAGTTGTCTGGTTGTCTGTTTGACACCTGCTTCCCAAGCGGCACAGTGGTAAATAGTCTGCCTGCCAAAGCAGGAGATGCAAGAGATGCCAGTTCCCTTGTTGGGTTAGGAAGCTCCTCTGGAAGAGGAAACTGGCAACCCACTCCAGTATCCTTGCCTGGAAAATTCCATGGACAGAGGAGCCTGGTTGTCTATAGTCCGTGGGGTCGCAAAGAGCCGTGCATGACCGAATGACTAACACTTTATCTAGAAAAATTTGCTGAGATTTTTATTGGAATTGCATTAAATACATAGATCAATTTGGGGAGAACTGACCTTTTACCGTGTTAAATCTACAGTCCACACACACTTTATGCCTTCTTTGATTTCTTTCATCAGCTTGTTGTCATTTTCAGCTTACAGACTGTTGCGCTTTGTTAAATGTGTGTACTGGGTCCCTTCAGTCATGTCCGACTCTTTGCAACCCTGTGGACTGCGCCCGCCAGGCTCCTCTGTCCATGAAGCTCTTCAAGCAAGAACACTGGAGTGGGTAGCCATTCCCTTCTCCAGGGGATCTTCCCGACCCAGGGATCGAACCTGCGTCTCCTTGCCCCTCCTGTGTTGCAGGCAGATTCTTTACTGCTGAGCCACCAGGGAATGTATATGTTATTTATACATATGTATCCATTAAAACTGTACACATTTTATTTTGAACCAATTATGAATGGCTCAGAGCTGTAAATTTTGGTCTCCGTGTGTCTGTTGTTAGGATATAAAAATGTGATTGATTTTTGTGTGTTGAGCTTATATTCTGTGACATTGCCGAATTTGTCAGCCCTAGGTGTTCTTTTTTGTAAATTCCTTAATTTTTTACATAAACAGTTGTAACACCTACCAATAGATATGGTTTTATTCCTTCCTTTCCGATCTGTAAGCCTTTGTGCCTTTATCTTCTTTTGCACTGGGACTTCTAGCATGATGTTGAAAGGAGTGGTGAGAGCAGACACACTTTCCTTAATCCAGATTTTGAGAAGAAAGTATTCAGTTTTTAGCCATTGAGTGTGATGTTAGGTGTACATTTTTAAATAGACGATGTTCATCAGGTTAAGGGTACTCCCTTCTATTCCTAGTTTGCTGAGACATTTTGTCATGGATGGATCTTACATTTTGTCTTTTTTTTTGCATCATCTGAAATGACCACATAATTTTGCTTCTTCATCTGTTAAATATGGTAGATTATACTGGTTGAATTTTAAGTGTTTATCCAACCTTAACATCCTACTTAGTCACAGTGCATTATCATTTTTATATCTTGTTTAGTTCAACTTTCTAATATACTGTTGGGCATTTTTGCATCTAGGTTTATGAAGTGTATTTCCATGCAGTTTTACTTTTATGCTGTCACTTGTCTAGTTTCGCTATCAGGGCAATGCTGGCCTCGGAACGTCAGATAGGAAGAATTGTTCTTCTGTCTTCTGGGGGAGATTGTGTAGAGTTGGTTGCTTCTTCTTTAAATATTTATAAAATTCACTAATGGAACCATCTGTATCTGGAATTTCCATTTTCAGGTTTTTCACTATGAATTCAATTACTTTAATACAAGAAGGATTATTTGAGCTGTTTATTTCTTCTTGGATGAGGTTTGGCAGTCTGTGTTTCAAGTAATTGGTCTGTTGCCTCTGAGTTGCCAAGCGCACGCACTGGAGCTGCTCTCGGTGGTCCGTAAGATGCCTTAACATCTGTGGGGTCACCAGGCACCTCTCCTCCACTTACTTTGTGTCTCCTGTCTCCCTCTCTCATCCGTTTGGTTAGAGGTTTGTTAGTCTTGTTGATGTTTTTAGAGAAGCAGCTTTTAGCTTCATTGATTTTTTTCTGGATTGTCTTTCTGCTTCCAGTCTCATTGATTCCTCTTATCTTTATTATTTCTTTCCTTCTGCTTGCTTTCAGTTTGACTTGGTCTTCATTTTCTAATTTCTTGGTGGAAGCTTACATTGTTAATTTCCATTTTTATTCTGTTTTTAATATTTCTTTATTCCTTCTGGTTAAATGCTTCTAATACAAGCAGTTATTTCTGTAAATTTCCCTCTAAACCCTCTTTAGTTTTGATATAGTGCATCTTTATTTTCACTCAATTCAAATAATTTCCAGTTTTGCTGAAATATCCTCCCAGACACATAGATTATCCAGAAGCATGCTTTTTAATTTCCACATACTCTGGGAATTTTTCAGATGTCTGTTATTGATTTCTTTGTTAATTCCTTTGAGGATTTTTTTTTAAGTTTATTAAGTGTGTTCTGAAGGCAGAAGGAGAAGAGGGCATCAGACGATGAGATGGTTGGATGGTATCACTGATGCAATGGACATGAACGTGGGCAAACTTCAGGAGATGGTGAGGGACAGAGAGGCCTGGTGTGCTGCAATCCATGGGGTCACAAAGAGTTGGACACGGCAGCAGCCAAGTGTGTTTTATGACCAAAGATATGTCTATCATGGTGACTGTTCCATTGGTGCTTAAAGAGAATGCATGTTTTGGCCTTTTTTGGTGTATTCAATAAATGTCGATTAGATCCAGTTGGTTAATGGTCCTGGTGGGTTCTTATATAACCTTGCTAATTTTCTGCCAACTGTTTTGTCAATTACTGAGAGAGGAGTTGTTATGGACTGAATTGTACTTCCCCCAAACAGATTTTGAAGCCCTAACCTCCAGTGTTTCTGTACTTGGAGAGGGGGTCACTAGGTGGTGATTAAGGTTACATGAGGTCATGAGGATAGGGCCCTAAGCCACAGAACCAGAGAGGGAGACGTCAGATCTCTCTCTGTGTCTCTGTCCATCTCTCTCTGTGTCTCTGTCTCTCTGTCTGTCTCTATGTCTCTGTCTCTCTCAGAGTCTCTCTCCCCCAGCCCTCTCAGCATCCACCCCCTCTCTGTCTCTCTCCATCTCTCTCCCCCACAAGCACAGAGGAAGGTCACGTGGGGACCCAGCAGGAAGGTGACTGTCCATCTGCCTTGGAGAGGACTCTGGCTGGGACCAGCCCTGCCAGCCCCGTGATCTTAGATTTGCAGCTCCAGGATGTGGGAAGGTCCTGTGGCTCCGGCAGCCCAGGCCCCACAGTGCCATGCAGGCCGCGGGCTGGCTGAGACTGCCGGGTGGGGCCCCATTTACAGCGCTGGGCCATCCTCCCTCTCAAATCCATTGCGATGGGCTTGTGTGATTTGAAGCTCTGCTGTCCGATGCCCACGATTGTTAAGTCTTGGTGACTTGGTTATTTTGTCATTATGTAACCTTCTTTACTCCGAAGTTTGCTATGTCACCTCAGTTTTTTAAGTTGGTGTTTGCTCAGTGTCTTTTTCTATCTTTTTATTTTCAACGTCTGTATCATCATATCACAGCAGGTTCTGTAGATGGCTGTGGAGAGGTCTTGTTCCCTGTATCCGGCTGATCGTTTCTGTCTTCTTTGGAGTCTTAGGTCATTTGCCCTTATTCGCTGACATGCTGAATTCAGAGCGACTGCTGTGATACATGTTCTCTGTTTGTCTCCACCTCTGCTCTCCCATTTCCTGTCTTCTCTTGGATTACTGGAATATTTTTCAGTATTTCATTTTGATCTGCCTGCTGGTTTTTAAATAAATCCATTTGCATAGGGATTACTATATACACACAAACTTCTCCCTCTACTTACCAGTCTAGTAGAATTGGCATCTCACCATCTCAAGCCGGACGTGAGAAGCTCATCCGTCACTCCCTTACCCGGTATGTTGTGGTGGTTGTGTGTGTCGCATCAGCATCCACTGAAACGCCACTGTCAAGTTATCATTGCTGCTCGCAACAGCCATGTCTTAAAGACACATCTACAAGCTACCTGCAACTTAAAATATTATAGTGTAGGTAGGTTATAAAGGAATGGAAGAGGTTATATCAGACAAACATCAATTAAATAAAAATCCTCCAATGGCCCTGTCAGTGTCAGCAGACGGACTTCAGGACCAGGAACACCGCAGACGTGATGAGGAAGGACACATGCTGAGCTGCCCCCGCTCCTCCCCCCCTCCTCTCCCCCTCCCCCCCCCTCCTCTCCCCCTCCCCCCTCCCTCCCCCCTCCTCTCCCCCTCCCTCCCCCCTCCCTCCCCACTCCCCTCATTTTGATGATGCTGATGAACACACAACTCTGACTAGGTGGCCCTTTGGGTTTGCCTTAAGTGTTTGTTTTTTTAAGTATAATTGATTTGCAATGTTGTGGTGGTTTCAGGCTCACAGCACAGTGATTTAATTTTATGTACGTACATATCTATATTCTTTTTCAGATTCTTTTCCCATCTGGGTTATTATAAAATATTGAGTATAGTCCCCTGTGCTCCACAGTAGGACCTTGCTGTTTCTCTATTTTACATATAATAGTGTGCATATCTCTTGACTTCCTACTTTTGCATTCCAGTCCTCTGTGATGAACATCTATTTTGGTGTTAGTTCTAGAAGGTCTTGTAGAAGGTCTAGAAGGTCTTCAAAGAACCATTCAACTTCAGCTTCTTTGGCATTAGTGGTTGGGGCATAGACTTGGATTACTGTGATATTGAACAGTTTGTCTTGAAAATGAACTGAGGTCATTCTTCCATTGGTGAAATTGCACCCAAGTACCAAATTTTGGACTCTTTTGTTGACTATGAGGGCTACTCCATTTCTTTGAAGGGATTCTTGCCCACAGTAGCAGATATAATGGTCATCTGAGTTAAATTTGCTGATTCCCATCCATTTTAGTTCACTCTTTCCTAAAATGCTGATGTTCACTCTTGCCATCTCCCATTTGACCACTTCCAATTTACCTTGATTCATGGACCTAACATTCCAGGTTCCTATGCAATATTGTTCTTCACAGCATTGGCCACCTGATAAGAGCCAACTCACTGGAAAAGACCTGATGCTGGGAAAGATTGAAAGCAAGAGGAGAAGAGGACAACAGAGGACGAGATGGTTGGAAGGTATCACCAACTCAGTGCGCATGAGTTTGAACAAGCTCCAGGAGACGGTAAAGGGCAAGGAAGGCTGGCGTGCTGCAGTCCCTGGGGTCGCAAAGAGCTGGACGCGACTGAACTGAACTGAGTGTGAATATATTTATCCCAAACTTCTAGTTTATCCCTCCCTCCCCTTCCTCGCTGGGAACCGAAAGTTGTTTTTTTTACCACTGTATTTTGTAACTTTTTGTTGAAGTTTAGTCGATTTCCAATATTATATCAGTTTCAGGTGTACAGCATAGCGATTCAATATTTTTACAGTTTATTTAAATGTGATTACAAGACAATGGCTACAACTCACTGTTCTGTTCGCATCATGTGGCCCAAATATTGGAGTTTCAGCTTCAGCATCAGTCGTTTCAGTGAATATTCAGGACTGAGCTCCTTTAGGATGGACTGGTTGGATCTCCTTGCAGTCCAAGGGACTCTCAAGAGTCTTCTCCAAGACCACAGTTCAAAAGCATCATTTCTTTGGCACTCAGCCTTCTTTATGGTCCAAATCTCACATGCATACATGACTACTGGAAGAACCACAGCCTTGACT